>NC_079196.1:151253854-151561354 GCF_029499605.1 Hyla sarda
AGGAGAGGTCATGGGAACCCGAGGACAACATCCTTGACAAGGACCTTATCCACAAATTCTCAGGTTCTAAAAAGAGGGGGAGACCCAAGGGGGGGGGGGGGTACTGTTACGCCGAGCGCTCCGGGTCCCCGCTCCTCCCCGGAGCGCTCACAGCGTTCTCCTGTTCGCAGCGCCCCGGTCAGAACCGCTGACTGGGTGCACTGCGATAATGTCCCCAGTCGGGATGCGATTCGCGATGCGGGACGCGCCCACTCGCGGTGCGCATCCCGACCCGCTTACCAGACTCGCTCCCCATCTGTGCTGCCCCGGCGTGCGCGGCCCCGCTCCCTAGGGCGCGCGCGCGCCGGGTCTTTGCGATTTAAAGGGCCGGTGCGCCACTGATTGGCGCATGGGTTTTAATTAGTGTCTTCACCTGTGCACTTCCCTATATTACCTCACTTCCCCTGCACTTCCTTGCCAGATCTTGTTGCCATTGTGCCAGTGAAAGCGTTTCTTGTGTGTTCCTAGCCTGTGTTCCAGACCTCCTTGCCATTGCCCCTGACTACGATCCTTGCTGCCTGCCCTGACCTTCTGCTACGTCCGACCTTGCTCTTCTCTAATCCCTTGTACCGCGCATATCTCAGCAGTCAGAGAGGTTGAGCCGTTGTCGGTGGATACGACCTGGTTGCTACTGCCGCTACAAGTCCATCCCGCTTTGCGGCGGGCTCTGATGAAAACCAGTAGCAACTTAGAACCGGTCCACCGACACGGTCCACGCCAATCCCTCTCTGACACAGAGGATCCACCTCAAGCCTGCCGAATCCTGACACTGGCAAACTTGTTACAAGCTTAAATGGGCACTCTCAGATACAAACTTTTGATATGTTGTACATCTTGGCAAACCATTAACCTTTCTAATATACTTAATAAGAAAATGTTATTTCCTTTTTATAGAAATCATGGCTTATAAAATAATGGCTTTTCTCCAAGCTGAAGCACAGGCATGGACAAAATCCAGTAAGTAAGGTTGGGCTGGCACTCCTCTGTGCTCTCTCCTGTCTGATAGTACTCCTCTGTAATCTCTCCACTCTGATAGCACTCCTCTGTGCTCTCTCCTGTCTAATATTACTCATCTGTGCTCTCACCAGTCTGATAGGACTCCTCTATGATCTCTCCTGTATGATAGTACTCCTATGTGCTCTCTCCGGCCTGATAAGACTCCTCTGTGCTCTCTCCTGTCTGATAGCACTCCTCTGTGCTCTCTCGTGATAGTATTCCTCTGTGCTCTCTCCTGTCTGATAGCACTCCTCTGTGCTCTCTCGTGATAGTATTCCTCTGTGCTCTCTCGTGTCTGATAGTACTCCTCTGTGCTCTCTCCTGTCTGATAGCACTAATCTGTGCTCTCTCTCCTGTCTGATAGTACTCCTCTGTGCTCTCTCCTATCTGATAGTACTCCTCTGTGCTCTTTCTCCTGTCTGATAGGACTCATCTGTGCTCTCTCCAGTCTGATAGTACTCCTCTGTGCACTCTCCTTTCTGATGGTACTCCTCTGTGCTCTCTCCTGTCCTATCAGATAGAGGAGTGCTAACCTGCCCTCACTTACTGGACTTTGTCCATGCCTGTGCTTCAGCTTGGACAAAGCCATGATTTTATAAGCCATGATTTCTATAAAAAGGAAACAACATTTTCTAATGAAATATATTAGAAAGGTTAATGTTTTGCCAAGATGCACAACATATAAAAGGTTTCTGAATATGACAGTTGTAAACAGCTGTAACTCTGTTTACACCTTCTGAACGGATGCATTGAATCATCCTGTGTGTATTGCACATTATGGATTTTTAAACAAGCTTAAATAAACTACTTGTTTTTACTGGCACAGTGGGTGAGTGCCATAAACTATATCTATATACTTTGATGTTTGAAGTTCATGTGCTCATCATTGAGCAACACCCATGCTGCAAACTGTGTCCGCATTGTCTGTAATTGGAGCAAAATTATTGGACTATTCCTGGGTCATACCAAGGCTCTCACTCACCGTAGTGCCAGCTGATTTCTATTTGCTTGTATATCAATAGTTTTGTTGTATTTATGTGTACACTTTGGTGCTGTATTTGCAGTATTTAGGTTCTGAACTTAGTAGTAGTGCGTTATCTATGTTATCAGCTTTATTCTCTTGTTATATTGATGTATTGAGTTTAGTTCTGGTACTGTATTATGTTATGCATTAATTACATTACTGTACTTATGTTATGTTAGGCTCTGGTGCTATATGTATATTCTGAGGTTAGTTCTGGTGCTGTATGTCTGAGATTCTGGTACTGTATTTTGGTTAATTAATTTAGTTCTGCTATAATAATCTAAATTCTGTAAGTCCTCTCTATAGTTTTAAAATACCACTGAAAAACCAAGGAATAGTAGACGGTTTGAAGTCGCCTACAGAGTATGGAATTCTTAAGCAATGCAAAATCTGCAACTTCATGTTATTGTGGCCTTCTTTAAAACAGGTTTTCTAAACTTCACTAACATATCTTAATAAATGAGGCCACAATTTGGTGCTTCCCTTAATAAGTGCCAGCACTATAACACAAAGAAGTAAGGAAACCCCAGTTGTAAAGATCACAATGTGCCCCTTTTTATTGTACCAGGCCTTGCCACCAAGGCAGGGCCGGTTCTGCCTATAGGCAAAATTGACAGCCGCCTAAAGCGCCCTCTTGAAAGGGGCACCGCTCTGCCAGCTGCAAGAAAGTTAATAGCTAGCCAGCATCCGAAGCACCCGCTGTTCATCCAAAGCACCCGCCCAGCCAGCCCTACCGTTGCACCCCATAACACCCATAACAGTGCCAGCTCTGAGGCAGGCAGGCACGTTTGGTCCGTACAGCATCTTGACATCATTCGCGCCTCCATACATCCGCCCCAACCCCTTTGCCTCTTCTGAGCCATCACATCTGTCCACCTCGGAGGAGTACTGCTCTCAGACAGGCATGATCGCTGATGTGCTCATTCTCATGACATCACAACTCTGTTTCCTCCCCTCCGTCACCACTTGGGCTATACAGGACAATGATGGTGCTACTGACAGTTGATGGGGGCTTGTGTGCGGATTCTTACAGCAACTGTAAGTGCAGAGCTATGTATGTTTGTTACAGCATGTGACCCCAGTAGTAAGTAGATTAGATGAGGAGGAGGTTTGTTCCAGTGTGTCACCCCAGAAGTAAGAAGATTACACAAGGATGAGGTTGTTACAGTGTGTCACCCCAGTATTAAGGTAATTACATGATGAGGAGGTTTGTTACAGTGCGTCATCCCAGTAGAACAGTGGGGAGTGTCAAAGGGCAAGACCAATGGGCAGGGTCAAGGGGCAGCAAAATTAGCTTTCCCCAAGGGTGGCAAAAATCCTTGTGCGAGCCCTGCACCAAGGACAGGCCTAATAGGTTATTTGACAGTCTGGCCCTGATTTATCAATCAGCCTGAAACCCTTATTGTCTGGTTTTTCGCACAACAACTAATCATAGCTCAACTTTCAGTTTACAAGAACTCGTTAAGATTAGAAAGCTGAGCAATGATTGGCTGCTGTGAGGAAAAAAATAGACATTTAGGGGTTCAAGCTGATTGATAAATCTCCCCCTCCGTGTTACTCTCGTGGGCCAGTTTAACCCAGCCCTCCACACCCTTTTATGACCCTTGGGCCAGTTCTTGACATTGTTTGAAACCAGGCAGCTCTCACTACTTCTGTCCTATAGGGGATAGAACAAATCAGGTTAACTATGTGATATGCGCTAGAGATGAGCGAATCTAACCTGACAAATTTTATGAAAAATTTGATTCGGACCGAATCCGACCTTCTCGATTCTAAATAACGAATTTCTTCATTAGCGACACACCTGGGATCCTGTATAATGTATAGATGAGAGTGGCTTTCTCCTGCACTCGCATCTCTGCAATAGATAGGACGATCGCAGCGGGTGTCAGAAGTGTCCTCAACTGCAGGTACTACTGCTCCCAACATGGAGCACACTCTGCTCCATGCTGGGAGCTGTAGTACCTGTATTAATAGACAGATTGCAGCAGGTGTTACTTCTGACACACGATGCGATCATCCTGTATAATGTATAGATGTGGCTGGTCACTCTTCTTTGGTCCCACTGTAGTATGAGTATATGTTGTATATATACCTATTATTCATATTTCCCACAGAGAGCTGTGATTGGCTGGAACCATCTGGCCAATCACAGCTCTCTGTGGGAAATATGTATAAGTGATGTGAATTCTATTCACATCACTGGCCGGCCGGAGCATAGGGCACAGATTTGAAAGCAGGAGAAAGCTGTCCAACTCTGCAATAGAAAGGACAATCACATCGGGTGTCAGGAGTGACACCTGCTGTGATCTGTCTATTAGTACAAGTACTACAGCTCCCATCATGGAACATTCTGTTCCATGCTGGGAGTAGTAGTACTATCTGAAAATGTAAAAAAAAATAGAGGAAAAAAGTGATACACACACTTTATTAAACACAATATAAAAAAAAATACATTACTAATAAAAAAATTTAAAATAATGTATTATAAAATATATATTATTTTTACATTTAAATTGCCCCTTTCTACATTTTTTATTATTGTCGGCTACATTTTAGGTCATGGCCCGCCCACATTTATTGATCCCTGTTAAAAATTAACATAAAATTATTTTTTTTTTGTCTTTAACCCGTACAGGACCTAGGACGTATGCATATGTCTTCTGTACCTGGGTCTTAAGGACCCAGGGCGTACAGGTACGCCCGTGGGAATTCCGGTCCCTGACGCGCAACGGGCAGGAATCGGACTGGGGTGACTGCTGATATCAAACAGCAGGCACCCCACGCAAATGCAGAGGGGGGGTCATCAGACCCCCCCATGTCGGCGATCGGCGCAAATTGCAAGTGAAATCGCACTTGTGATTTGCGCAATTCTGGGTCTTACGGGTCACGTGTGACCCGATGACCCGGAGATACAAGGTGATCGGGGGTGTAGAATACACCCCCTATCACCTACTGTATCTATGGGGAGGTGGCGATTTTGCCCCCCCCCCCAGGAGAGCTGCTATTGGCTGGACGATCGTCCAGCCAATAGCAGCCGGCAGGGGAGGGGTTAAACGGCATCCTCTGCAGCGCTGACCGTTAGCTGGGTTCAGTCAGCGGTCAGAGCTGCAAGAGGAGCCAGGGGCCCCCCCTCTGCACCCATCGGATCGCCTCAGAAGACCCGAAGATCCCCTAGATCAGGGGCAGAATCAACCAGAGGGAAAGGTAGGGAAATCCATGTAATTAATTTTAAAAAAAAGTAAAAAAAATAAAAAATCCCCCCCCCCCTGACCCCCTAATAGGCCTCAAGATTACGCCACATTTTTTTTTAGCTTGACCCGGGCCCTATTAGGGGTTCAGGGCGCTGCAATTTGTAAAAAGGTAAAATTTGGGGGAAAGCTAGCATTTTAGTGAAAAAAAAATAATTTACACATCTAACTTCAATGAAAAGTCGTGAAACACCTGTGGGGTGTTAAGGCCAACTGTACCCCTTGTTACGTTCCTTGAGGGGTGTAGTTTCCAAAATAGTATGCCATGTGGGGGGTTTCTTGTTGTCCTGGAACCATAGGGGCTTCCTAAATGGGACATGCCCCCCCAAAAACCATTTCAGCAAAATTAGATTTGCAAAAGCCAAATATGACTCCTTCTATTCTGAGCATTGTAGTGCACCAACAGAGCACTTGACATCCACATATGTGGTGTTTCCATACTCAGAAGAGATGGGGGTTACACATTTTGTGGGGCATTTTCTCCTATTACCCCTTGTAAAAATGTAAAATTTGGGGGAAAACTAGCATTTTAGTGAAAAAAAAAATGTACACATCCAACTTTAACGAAAAGTTGTGAAACACTTGTGGGGTGTTTAGGCTCACTGTACCCCTTGTTACGTTCCTTGAGGGGTGTAGTTTCCAAAATAGTATGCCATGTTGTTTTTTTTTGCTGTCCTGGCACCATAGGGGCTTCCTAAATGGGACACGCCCCCCCCAAAACCATTTCAGCAAAATTTGATTTGCAAAAGCCAAATATGACTCCTTCTCTTCTGAGCATTGTAGTGTGCCTGCAGTGCTCTTGACCTCAACACATGTGGTGTTTCCATACTCAGAAGAGTTGGGGTTACAAATTTTGGGGGGCGTTTTGTCATATTAACCCTTGTAAAAATTAAAAATTTGGGGGAAAACTAGAATTTTAGTGAAAAAAAAAGAGAATCATTTACACGTCCAACTTTAACGAAAAGTTGTAAAACCCCTGTGGGGTGTTAAGGCTCACTGGACTCCTTGTTATTTTCCTTGAGGGGTGTAGTTTCCAAAATAGTATGCCATGTTGTTACGCCGAGCGCTCCGGGTCCCCGCTCCTCCCCGGAGCGCTCGCTACACTCCTCTCACTGCAGCGCTCCGGTCGGTTCCACGGACCCGGGGCGCTGCGATACCGCCTCTGGCCGGGATGCGATTCGCGATGCGGGTAGCGCCCGCTCGCGATGCGCACCCCGGCTCCCGTACCTGACTCGCTCTCCGTCAGTTCTGTCCCGGCGCGCGCGGCCCCGCTCCCTAGGGCGCGCGCGCGCCGGGTCTTTGCGATTTAAAGGGCCACTGCGCCGCTGATTGGCGCAGTGGTTCCAATTAGTGTTTACACCTGTGCACTTCCCTATATCACCTCACTTCCCCTTCACTCCCTCGCCGGATCTTGTTGCCTTAGTGCCAGTGAAAGCGTTTCCTTGTGTGTTCCTAGCCTGTGTTCCAGACCTCCTGCCGTTGCCCCTGACTACGATCCTTGCTGCCTGCCCCGACCTTCTGCTACGTCCGACCTTGCTTCTGTCTACTCCCTTGTACCGCGCCTATCTTCAGCAGCCAGAGAGGTTGAGCCGTTGCTAGGGGATACGACCTGGTCACTACCGCCGCAGCAAGACCATCCCGCTTTGCGGCGGGCTCTGGTGAAAACCAGTAGTGACTTAGAACCGATCCTCTAGCACGGTCCACGCCAATCCCTCTCTGGCACAGAGGATCCACTACCTGCCAGCCGGCATCGTGACAGTAGATCCGGCCATGGATCCCGCTGAAGTTCCTCTGCCAGTTGTCGCTGACCTCACCACGGTGGTCGCCCAGCAGTCACAACAGATTGCGCAACAAGGCCAACAGCTGTCTCAACTGACTGTTATGCTACAACAGTTACTACCACAGCTCCAGCAACCATCTCCTCCGCCAGCTCCTGTACCTCCTCCGCAGCGAGTGGCCGCTTCTGGACTACGACTATCCTTGCCGGATAAATTTGATGGGGACTCTAAGCTTTGCCGTGGCTTCCTTTCCCAATGTTCATTACACCTGGAGATGATGTCGGACCAGTTCCCCACTGAAAGGTCTAAGGTGGCTTTCGTAGTCAGCCTGCTGTCTGGAAAAGCCCTAGCTTGGGCCACACCGCTCTGGGACCGCAATGACCCCGTCACTGCCTCTGTACACTCCTTCTTCTCGGAAATTCGAAGTGTCTTTGAGGAACCTGCCCGAGCCTCTTCTGCTGAGACTGCCCTGTTGAACCTGGTCCAGGGTAATTCTTCCGTTGGCGAGTATGCCGTACAATTCCGTACTCTTGCTTCTGAATTATCCTGGAACAATGAGGCCCTCTGCGCGACCTTTAAAAAAGGCCTATCCAGCAACATTAAAGATGTTCTGGCCGCACGAGAAATGCCTGCTAATCTTCATGAACTTATTCACCTAGCCACTCGCATTGACATGCGTTTTTCCGAAAGGCGTCAGGAGCTCCGCCAAGATATGGACTCTGTTCGCACGAGGCGTTTCTTCTCCTCGGCTCCTCTCTCCTCTGGTTCCCTGCAATCTGTTCCTGTGCCTCCCGCCGTGGAGGCTATGCAGGTCGACCGGTCTCGCCTGACATCTCAAGAGAGGACACGACGCCGCATGGAGAACCTCTGCCTGTACTGTGCTAGTACCGAACACTTCCTGAGGGATTGTCCTATCCGCCCTCCCCGCCTGGAAAGACGTACCCTGACTCCGCACAAAGGTGAGACAATCCTTGATGTCCACTCTGCTTCTCCACGTCTTACTGTGCCTGTGCGGATGTCTGCCTCTGCCTTCTCCTTCTCTTCTGTGGCCTTCTTAGACTCTGGATCTGCAGGAAATTTTATTTTGGCCTCTCTCGTCAACAGGTTCAACATCCCAGTGACCAGTCTCACCAGACCCCTTTACATCAATTGTATAAACAATGAAAGATTGGACTGTTCCATACGTTTCCGCACGGAGCCCCTTCTAATGAGCATCGGATCTCATCACGAGAGGATTGAACTTTTGGTCCTCCCCAATTGCACCTCGGAAATTCTCCTTGGACTTCCCTGGCTTCAACTTCATTCCCCAACCCTGGATTGGTCCACTGGGGAGATCAAGAGTTGGGGGCCCTCTTGTTCCAAGGACTGTCTAAAACCGGTTCCCAGTAACCCTTGTCGTAACTCTGTGCTTCCTCCAGTAACCGGTCTCCCTAAGGCCTATATGGACTTCGCGGATGTTTTCTGCAAAAAACAAGCGGAGACTCTACCTCCTCACAGGCCTTATGATTGTCCTATCGACCTCCTCCCGGGCACTACTCCACCCCGGGGCAGAATTTATCCTCTCTCTGTCCCAGAGACTCTTGCCATGTCTGAATACGTCCAGGAGAATCTAAAAAAGGGCTTTATCCGTAAATCCTCCTCTCCTGCCGGAGCCGGATTTTTCTTTGTGTCCAAAAAAGATGGTTCTCTACGTCCTTGCATTGACTACCGCGGACTTAATAAAATCACGGTTAAGAACCGCTACCCCTTACCCCTCATCTCTGAACTCTTTGATCGCCTCCAAGGTGCCCACATCTTTACTAAATTGGACTTAAGAGGCGCCTATAACCTCATCCGCATCAGAGAGGGGGATGAGTGGAAAACAGCATTTAACACCAGAGATGGACACTTTGAGTATCTGGTCATGCCCTTTGGCCTGTGCAACGCCCCTGCTGTCTTCCAAGACTTTGTTAATGAAATTTTTCGTGATCTGTTATACTCCTGTGTTGTTGTATATCTTGATGATATCCTAATTTTTTCGGCCAATCTAGAAGAACACCGCCAGCATGTCCGTATGGTTCTTCAGAGACTTCGTGACAATCAACTCTATGCTAAGATTGAGAAATGTCTGTTTGAATGCCAATCTCTTCCTTTCCTAGGATACTTGGTCTCTGGCCAGGGACTACAAATGGATCCAGATAAACTCTCTGCCGTCTTAGATTGGCCACGCCCCTCCGGACTCCGTGCCATCCAACGTTTTTTGGGGTTCGCCAATTATTACAGGCAATTTATTCCACATTTTTCTACCCTTGTGGCTCCTATTGTGGCTTTAACCAAAAAAAATGCCGATCCCAAGTCTTGGCCTCCTCAAGCGGAAGACGCCTTTAAACGACTCAAGTCCGCCTTCTCTTCGGCTCCCGTGCTCTCCAGACCTGACCCATCTAAACCCTTCCTATTGGAGGTTGATGCCTCCTCAGTGGGAGCTGGAGCTGTCCTTCTACAAAAAAACTCTTCCGGGCATGCTGTTACTTGTGGGTTTTTTTCTAGGACCTTCTCTCCGGCGGAGAGGAACTACTCCATCGGGGATCGAGAGCTTCTAGCCATTAAATTAGCACTTGAGGAATGGAGGCATCTGCTGGAGGGATCAAGATTTCCAGTTATTATTTACACCGATCACAAGAACCTCTCGTACCTCGAGTCTGCCCAACGGCTGAATCCTCGTCAGGCCAGGTGGTCTCTGTTCTTTGCCCGATTTAATTTTGAAATTCACTTTCGGCCTGCTGATAAGAACATTAGGGCCGATGCTCTCTCTCGTTCCTCAGATGCTTCTGAAATTGAACTCTCTCCTCAACACATCATTCCTCCTGACTGCCTGATTTCCACTTCTCCAGCCTCCATCAGGCAAACTCCACCAGGAAAGACCTTTGTTTCTCCACGCCAACGCCTCGGAATCCTCAAATGGGGTCACTCCTCCCATCTCGCAGGTCATGCGGGCATCAAGAAATCTGTGCAACTCATCTCTCGCTTCTATTGGTGGCCGACTCTAGAGACTGATGTGGTGGACTTTGTGCGAGCCTGCACTATCTGTGCCCGGGATAAGACTCCTCGCCAGAAGCCCGCTGGTTTTCTTCTTCCTCTGCCTGTTCCCGAACAACCTTGGTCTCTGATTGGTATGGATTTTATTACTGACTTACCCCCATCCCATGGCAACACTGTTATTTGGGTGGTCGTTGATCGATTCTCCAAAATGGCACATTTCATCCCTCTTCCTGGTCTTCCTTCAGCGCCTCAGTTGGCTAAACAATTTTTTGTACACATTTTTCGTCTTCACGGGTTGCCTACGCAGATCGTCTCGGATAGAGGCGTCCAATTTGTGTCTAAATTCTGGAGGGCTCTCTGTAAACAACTCAAGATTAAATTAAATTTTTCTTCTGCATACCATCCTCAATCCAATGGACAAGTAGAAAGAATTAACCAGATCTTGGGTGACTATTTACGACATTTTGTTTCCTCCCGCCAGGATGACTGGGCAGATCTTCTACCTTGGGCCGAATTCTCGTATAATTTCAGAATCTCTGAATCTTCCTCCAAATCCCCGTTTTTCGTGGTGTACGGCCGTCACCCTCTTCCCCCCCTCCCTACCCCCTTGCCCTCTGGTCTGCCCGCTGTGGATGAAATTTCTCGTGATCTCTCCATCATATGGAGAGAGACCCAAAATTCTCTCTTACAGGCTTCTTCACGCATGAAGAGATTCGCGGATAAGAAAAGAAGAGCTCCTCCCATTTTTTCCCCTGGAGACAAGGTATGGCTCTCCGCCAAATATGTCCGCTTCCGTGTCCCTAGCTATAAGCTGGGACCACGCTATCTTGGTCCTTTCAAGATTTTGCGCCAGATTAATCCTGTCTCTTACAAACTTCTTCTTCCTCCTTCTCTTCGTATTCCTAATGCCTTTCATGTTTCTCTTCTTAAACCACTTATCATTAACCGTTTCTCTCCCAAATCTGTTCCCCCCACTCCTGTCTCCGGCTCCTCGGACATCTTCTCCGTCAAAGAAATTTTAGCATCTAAAAAGGTCAGAGGGAAAACCTTCTTTTTAGTGGATTGGGAGGGTTGTGGTCCAGAAGAGAGGTCCTGGGAACCTGAGGACAATATCCTGGACAAAAGTCTGGTCCTCAGGTTCTCAGGCTCCAAGAAGAGGGGGAGACCCAAGGGGGGGGGGTACTGTTACGCCGAGCGCTCCGGGTCCCCGCTCCTCCCCGGAGCGCTCGCTACACTCCTCTCACTGCAGCGCTCCGGTCGGTTCCACGGACCCGGGGCGCTGCGATACCGCCTCTGGCCGGGATGCGATTCGCGATGCGGGTAGCGCCCGCTCGCGATGCGCACCCCGGCTCCCGTACCTGACTCGCTCTCCGTCAGTTCTGTCCCGGCGCGCGCGGCCCCGCTCCCTAGGGCGCGCGCGCGCCGGGTCTTTGCGATTTAAAGGGCCACTGCGCCGCTGATTGGCGCAGTGGTTCCAATTAGTGTTTACACCTGTGCACTTCCCTATATCACCTCACTTCCCCTTCACTCCCTCGCCGGATCTTGTTGCCTTAGTGCCAGTGAAAGCGTTTCCTTGTGTGTTCCTAGCCTGTGTTCCAGACCTCCTGCCGTTGCCCCTGACTACGATCCTTGCTGCCTGCCCCGACCTTCTGCTACGTCCGACCTTGCTTCTGTCTACTCCCTTGTACCGCGCCTATCTTCAGCAGCCAGAGAGGTTGAGCCGTTGCTAGGGGATACGACCTGGTCACTACCGCCGCAGCAAGACCATCCCGCTTTGCGGCGGGCTCTGGTGAAAACCAGTAGTGACTTAGAACCGATCCTCTAGCACGGTCCACGCCAATCCCTCTCTGGCACAGAGGATCCACTACCTGCCAGCCGGCATCGTGACACATGTGTTTTTTTTGCTGTCCTGACACCATAGGGGCTTCCTAAATGAAACTTGCCCCCAAAAACCATTTCAGAAAAACTCACTCTCCAAAATCCCTCTGTCGCTCCTTCCCTTCTGAGCCCTCTAGTGCACCCGCCGAACACTTGACATACACATATGAGGTATTTCCTTACTCAAGAGAAATTGGGTTACACATTTTAGGAAGATTTCTCTCCTTTTACCCCTTGTAAAAATTAAAAAAAAAATGGGTCTACAAGAACATGCGAGTGTAAAAAATGAAGATTTTGAATTTTTTCCTTCAATTTGCTGCTATTCCTGTGAAACACCTAAAGGGTTTACAAACCTTTTGAATGTCATTTTGAATACTTTGAGGGGTGCAATTTTTATAATGGGGTCATTTGTGGGGCATTTCTAATATGAAGGCCCTTCAAATCCACTTCAAAACAGAACTGGTCCCTGAAAAATTTCGATTTTGAAAATTTTGTGAAAAATTGGAAAATTGCTGCTATACTTTGAAGCCCTCTGATGTCTTCCAAAAGTAAAAACATGTCAACTTTATGATGCAATCATAAAGTAGACATGTTGTATATGTGAATCAATATATAATTTATTTGGAATATTCATTTTCCTTAGAAGCAGAGAGCTTCAAAGTAAAAAAAAATGCAAAATTTTCTATTTTTTCATCAAATTTTGGAATTTTTCACCAAGAAACGATGCAAGTATCGACAAAATTTTACCACTAACATAAAGTAGAATATGTCACGAAAAAACTATCTCAGAATCAGAATGAAAGGTAAAAGCATCCCTGAGTTATGAATGCTTAAAGTGAAAGTGGTCAGATGTTCAAAAAATGGCCGGGTCCTACAGTGAAAATTGGCTGGGTCCTTAAGGGGTTACATTTTCGGGAGCAAGCAGGGACCAAAAAATTCAGTGCTCAATATTCAGTGCGATCTGTCTATTAATGCAGGTACTATGCTACCAGCATGGAGCAGAGTGTGCTCCATGTTCGGAGCAGTAGTACCTGCAGTTACGTACAGATTACAACAGGTGTCACTCCTGACACCTGCTGCGATCGTCCTATCAAAATGCGAGAAAGCCGCCCGCATCTATACATTGTACAGGGCGATCTCAGTGGGTGTCAGGAGTGACACCCGGGGCGATCTGTCTATTAGCACAGGTACTACTACTCCCATCATGGAACAGTCTGTTCCATGCTGGGAGTAGTAGTACTACCTAAAATATGTAAAAAAAAAATAGAGGAAAAAAAGTTAAACACACATACTTTATTAAACACATTATTAAAATATATTACTAATAAAAATTTGCCCAGAATTTATTTGGATGGAAAAGATTGTTTGTAAAAAATTTGGCGAATCGGCCGAATCAAATTTTTCTAAAATTCGCTCTTCTCTATTATATGCTCTTGAATATTAGCAATGCACACATATAACATACTGCTTAGCAGTTGTATAGCTGGCCACCCACTGATAATTTACACATAGGGAATCAGTATATTACCACAAGTACAATACAAGTATGTGGTTATTAATTACCCAAATATACACATATTTTCACTGAACACAAATCAAAACACAAGAGCAAGCTTATCTAAACTCATTTCCTTGACAGGTAATGTGATTCACTGAAAATCAGACAGGGAAAATACACTTGTAAATCCAAACATTCAATGCCAAAATGTTGCTCCATAGAAGCTGGCAGAGAACCAGCTGCCGTGTCAGCTGCCAAGAATGAATTGCTCTGTGCAGTAACTTTTATCCTGTAATGCAGCTGAAACTGCTTCTGAAACTGTTTTTTCTGGACTGACCTCTTCCACATGAAACAGATCTGACCATGATGAAGCAAAGTGAACATTTAGATCATCTCACATAGATAAGTCTGGCCAGGGTAGATTTCATGCTTCACAATATTAATCCTCATACTGACAAAATACACTGAAAATATGATTTGAACTGAAGCGTATACATTTTTTCCCTCAGACTGAAAATATGGAGGTGACTTCATTCGTTTGTTGATTGCTCTGTTTGGCTTTAGTCAGAGGATGTAAAGAACTTGAATGTGTTCCAGTAATTATATATAATGTCAATCCACAAACCCGGTCCAAAGTAAACTGGAAGTTTATGGCATATTGTCATAAAGTTCATAGTTAACCCTTTCCTAATTTTGAAATCACTTTATATATTTGTAAACTAAGCCTAATTTATATAACATTTTGGCAAAAACTGATTACTGTGTTTGTTCAGATTAGAGCTAATGGATGGAAGGATCATGACACAACTCCATGCAAGTGTTAAAGGGGTTGTCCAGGAATAGAAAAACAGAGCTAATTTATTTCAGAAACAGCTCCAGGTCTGTCCCCAGGTTATGTGTGGGATAACAACTTGGCTCCATCCACTTCAATGGAATTGGGTTGCAGAACCACACCAAACTTGGAAACCGACAGGGAGAGGTTCTAGAAATAAATTAGCTCTGCTTTTCTATTCCTGGATAACCCCTTTAAGGGTGTTTAACTATTGAATTATGAAAACTGTATGCATTGACCCAATGCGGCACTACAAGGGTCTATACAAACCTCTTGGCACTCCCTCAGTCACCATATGTTGTCAATTTAAAGCAGCAATCCCCACTAGAAGCAAACTATTTGACAGAGCCTTGCAAAATTATAAACAATGAAATAAACCCCTATTAGGGTAACTGACCCAACGTTAACAGAATTTCATAACAAGAAGAACACAAACGTTTGCAGATCAAGAAATATTTTGCACAAAAAGCATAAAAAACTAGATAATAAAATCTAAAATACAGTGATAATAGTCACAGTGGACCAAGACTAGGAGCGGTGGCTAAGATAAAAAAAAAATGTATAGTACATAATATAGGGAAAGACATGTTATGATCCATCCTCGGATTGAAGAGTATAGCCCACAAGTGTATAGTGGAAAATATCCAAAAGCAAAAGTTACATGAATTACAATAAGAATAAAATACATTTATCAAGAATTAGTAAGATACATATAAATCCCCAGTGGGAAACAAGACCTACTTAGCCACACACTGAACCCGACATTTCGCTCACTGCTTCATCCAGGACGTCACCTACTACAGAGGCATCCTATGAAGTCAGTTGGCCGATGCCTATCCGCGCCATCATCCATCCTCTCGCAGGTCTGAATCGGGGGGCCCCAAACTTAATTTGTGGCCACAACTAGCAGAGTTTTCCCTGGAAAAGCTGTCCTGCCGAGCCAGTAGTGTGCCATCAGAACGGTGTTTAGGGTGGCGGGGGCCATAGTCACCCCAAGGGGAACTCATCTGTCCACGAAAAATGTGGAGAGACTGACCTTTGTGAAGAGGAAACAGGCATGGATCAGCCAGGATTTCCAACCACCAATGCCTGATGCATCAGAGTAGATTGACCATGGTGCCACACCAATACTTCACAAATATGGATAGTGCCAAACAGATTTAAGGCGCTGCTCCCCAGTTACAAACGTTCTTCTGCATCAGACCTTCTTTCACCCACCTTCGTCACAGAGTACTGGTATTGCCACCCACCGCACCACTCTGTCACCGGGTCACTTTCAGGACTCCTGATGCTGCTGCCACCCATTCAGCCACTATATGGTCTCTTCTCATGCTTCAGTCAACTCCAGGCTGTGTCATTCAGCCACTATATGGTCTCCTTATGCTTCAGCCACCTCCAGGCTGTGTCATTCAGCCAATACATGGTTTACTGATGCTGCTGGGCCTGGGCCTAAAAAAATTTAAGGTAGCACTAGCTACCATAAATTTTCAATTTAAATTTCAAAATTAATCTTTTAATCTTAGGGATTGTGAAGCCCTAGTGTCTGCTCATGCTGCTGCCAGCTCTAGGCTGTGTCATTCAGCCACTATATGATCTCCTCCTGCTGCCAACACCTCCAGGCTGTGTCATTCATCCAATATATGGTTTACAGATGCTTCAGCCACCTCCAGGCTGTGCTATTCATCCATTATATGTTTTACTTATGCTTCAGCCACCTCCGGACTGTGCCATTTATCCAATATATGGTTTACTGATGCTTCAGTCAGCTCCAGTCTGTGTCATTCAGCAACTACATGGTTTAGTGATGCTGCAGGGCCTGGGACATTACCTATATATGTTTATAGTAGCACTAGGTACCATACATCTTCAATGGAAATTTCAAAATTCATCTTTTATTTTTAGAGATTGTGAGGCCCTATTGTCTTCTCATCTGCCGCCAACTCCAGGCTGTGCTATTCAGGCACTATATGGTCTCCTCATGCTGCCACAAACTCCAGGCTGTGCCATTCAGCCCCTATATGGTCTCCTCATGCTGCCACAAACTCCAGGCTGTGCCATTCAGCCATTATATGGTCTCCTCATGCTGCCACAAACTCCAGGCTGTGCCATTCAGCCTTTATATGTTCTCTTCATGTTGCCACAAACTCCAGGCTATGCCATTCAGCCACTATATGGTCTCTTCATGCTGCCACAAACTCCAAGCTGTGCCATTCAGCCACTATATGGTCTCCTCATGTTTCAGCCACCTCCAGGCTGTGCCATTCAGACACGATATGGTCTCTTCATGCTGCCACAAACTCCAGGCTGTGCCATTCAGCCACTATATGGTCTCCTCATGCTTCAGCCACCTCTAGGCTGTGCCATTCAGACGCTATACAGTAACATAGTTCATAAGGTTGAAAAAAGACCAGAGTCCATCAAGTTCAACCTATAACCCTAATGAGTCCCTACTAAGTTGATCCAGAGGAAGGCAAAAAACCCTCATACTAGAGGTAAAAAATCCTGTCTGACTCCAAATATGGCAGTATGAATAAATCAACGTTCTGTCCCTATAAATCTAATATACATAATCAACAATGTTCTTACTCTCCAATAATGCATCCAGACCCCTTTTAAATTATTTTACAGAGTTCCCCATGACCACCTCCTTTGGGAGAGAATTCCACAGTCTCACTGCTCTTACAGTAAAGAACCCCTGTCTGCGCTGGTGTAGAAACCTTCTTTCCTCTAAACGTGGAGGATGCCCCCTTTTTATAGATACAGTCCTGGGTATGAATAGATCATGGGAAAGATCTCTGAACTGTCCCCTAATATATTTATACATTATTATTAGGTCTCCCCTAAGCCTTCTTTTTTCTAAACTAAATAACCCTAATTCGGATAATCTTTCTGGGTACTGTAGTCCTTCCATTCCTCATATTACCCTGGTTGCCCGTCTTTGAACCCTCTCCAGCTCTACTATATCTTTCTTGTACACTGATGCCCAGTACTGTACACAGATTCTATGTGTGGTCTGACTAGTGATTTGTACAGTGGTAGGATTATTTCCTTGTCGTAGGCATCTATGTCCTTATTGATGCACCCCATGATTTTATTTGCCTTGGCATCAGCTGCCCACCACTGGTCACTACAGCTAAATTCACTGTTAACTGAGACTCCCAAGTACTTTTCCATGTCAGTCGTCACAAGTGTGCTCCCATTTATTACATAATCCCAGTCCCGATTTTTACTCCCCATGTGCATTACCTTACATTTATCAGTGTTGAACCACATCTGCCACTTCCCAGCCCAAACCTCCAACCTATCCTGATCAATTTGTAACAGTGCACTGTCCTCTATTGTGTTTACAGCTTTACAGAGTTTAGTATCATCTGCAAAGATTGCTACTTTACTATTCAACCCCTCTACAAGGTAATTAATGAATATATTAAATGGGACAGGACCCAAGACTGACCCTTGTGATACTCCACTAGTAACAGTCACCCAATCAGAATAAGTACCATTAATAACCACCTTCTGTTTCCTATCACTGAGTTTCCTATCACTTTATGCACCAACCGTTTATGTGGCCCCGTATCAAATGCTTTGGAAAAATCCAGATATACAACATCCAGCGATTCCCCCTGGTCCAGTCTGGAGCTCACCTCCTCATAAAAGCTGATCAGGCAGGTTAATTTGACAGGACCAATCCCTCATGAAGCCATGCTGATATGCAGTCATACACTTATTTTTATCAAGATACTAGCTGAGTACCCGGCGTTGCCCGGTTTTTCCTTCCTATTCCTTGTTGGGGAGGAAAATAAACAAAGGAGGAAGCTTTTGACTTCATATCCCGTCCTCATATATTGTTGTCATATCCCGAACTCCTATCCCGTCATCATATGCCGACCTCCTATCCCGACCCTTTATCCTGTCCTCCTATCCCGTCCTCCTATCACATCCTCCTATCCCGTCCTCCTATCCCATCCTCCTTTCCCGTCCTCCTATCTCGACCTCCTTTCCCGTCCTCCTATTCCATCCTCCTATCCAGTCCTCCTATCCTGTCCTCCTATCCCGTCCTCCTATCCCGTCCTCCTTTCCCGTCCTCCTATCCCATCCTCCTATCCCGTCCTGCTTTCCCATCCTCCTTTCCCGTCCTCCTTTCCCGATCTCATATCTCGACTTCCCTTCCCGTCCTCCTTTCCTGTCCTCCTATCCCGTCCTCCTTTTCCGACCTCCTATCCCGTCCTCCTATCCCGTCCTCCTATCCCATCCTCCTATCCCGACCTCCTATCCCGTCCTCCTATCCCGTCCTCCTATCATGACCTCCTACCCTGTCCTCATATCTCGACCTCCTATCCCGTCCTCCTATCTCGACCTCCTATCCCGACCTCCTATCCCGTCCTCCTTCCTGTCCTCTGATCCCGTCCTCCGATACTGTCCTCCTATCTCGACCTCCTATCTCGACCTCCTATCCCGACCTCCTATCCCGACCTCCTATCCCGGTCCTCCTATCCCAATCCTCCTATCCCGGTCCTCCTATCCCGTCCTCCTATCCCGTCCTCCTATCCTGACCTCCTATCCCGTCCTCCTTTCCCGTCCTCCTATCCCGTCCTCCTATCCCGACCTCCTATATCGACCTCCTATCCTGACCTGTAATATGTAGTGTTGAGCGGCATAGGCCATATTCGAATTCGCGAATATTCGCGAATATATTCGCGAATATTCGTCATATATTCGCGAATATTCGCATATTCGTTATATTCTCGTTTTATTTTCGCATATGCGAATATTCGCGTATGCGAAAATTAGCATATGTGAATATTAGCAAATACAAAATTAGCATACGCGCAAATTCGCATATGCGAAAATTAGCATATGCGAAATTTTCTCATATGCGAATTTTCGCACGCCAGTCTCACACAGTAGTATTAGAGCCTTCTTTACACCACACGAGCTGGAAGCAGAGAGGGATGATCACTGTGATGTGTACTGTGAAGAAAAAAAAAAAAGAAAAAAAAAAAAAGAAAAAAAAAAAACGAAAATTCGTAATTACGAATATATAGCGCTATATTCGCGAAATTCGCGAATTCGCGAATATGCGATATTCGCGAAAAATATTCGAATTGCGAATATTCGCGAGCAACACTAGTAATATGTGTACCAGTTATTGAAATATCTCCAGCCGTACGGAAGTTATGTGGGAACATACATTTCCCATTGATTTGCATGGGACTTTAAACAAAAACCCTGACCCTCACAAATGGGGGTAGTTAAGGGTTAAATGAACTATCCTATATTTTAAGTGGATATATAAGTAACATGTGACCAAGTATTATCGAAATATCTCAAGCCGTTTTGAAGTTATGCAGTAACATATATTTCCCATTGACTTGTATGGGACTTTAAACATAACCCCCGCCCCTGGCAAATGGGGGTGAGTAAGGGTTAAATCACCTATCCTATGTTTGTTGTTGACATATAAGTAACGTGTGCCAAGTTTCATGTTAATATCTTTAGCCGTTTGGACGTGATGCGGGAACATACACACATACATACATACACACACACACACGTTGAGTTTTATATATATATATATGTAGATTCCAAAGTAACATCTTTTATAAAACCCTCAAACAATTTACATACAACAGAGGTTAAACTAACAGGTCTATAATTCCCTGGGTGACTTTTTGTTCCCTTTTTAAATATTGGCACCACATTCGCCATGCGCCAGTCCTGGGGAACAGTCCCTGTTACCATAGAGTCCCTGAATATTAAAAATAGAGTTCTGTCTATTACATTACTTAATTCCTTTAGAACACGGGGGTGAATACCATCTGGACCTGGCGATTTGTCTATTTTGATTTTTTTGTAGCCATTCAGCCACGTTATGGTCTCTTCATGCTGCCACAAACTCCAGGCTGTGCCATTCAGCCACTATATGGTCTCCTAATGTTTCAGCCACCTCCAGACTGTGCCATTCAGACACTATATTGTCTTCTCATGCTTCAGCCAAATCCAGGTGGTGCCATTCAGACACTATATGGTCTCCCCATGCTACCACAAACTTCAGGCAGTCATTCAGCCACTATATGGTCTCCTAATACTGATACCACCTCCAGGCGGTCTTATTCAGCCACTATATGGTCTCTTCTCATGCTTCAGCCAACTCCAGGCTGTACCATTCAGCCACTATATTGTCTCCTCATACTGATGCCACCTCTAGGCTCTGTCACTGTGCTGCCATGTGACATGTGACTCCTTGTAAAATTTTGTCCTTTGTACCCACAAATTTTGTGGTAGCACTAGCTACCATAAATCTTCAATTTAAATTTCAAAATTCATCTTTTAATCTTAGGGATTGTGAAGCCCTAGTGTCTACTCATGCTGCTGCCAACTCCAGGTGGTGCCATTCAGACACTATATGGCCTCCCCATGCTGCCACAAACTCCAGGCAGTCATTCAGCCACAATATGGTCTCCTCATACTGATGTCACCTCCAGGCTCTGTCATTGTGCATCCATGTGACTCCTTGTTTTGGTCCTCCTAGATTTGGTCCTTTGTGCCCGGGACACTAAAACTTGAGAGTTAAAATTTCAAATAAAGAATCTTAAATTTCTGTTTAAAAATCTTACATTTCAATGGTCTCCTCATGCTTCTGCCAACTCGAGGCTGTGCCATTCAGACACTATATGGTCTCCTCCTGCTTCAGTCAACTTTAGGCTTTGTCATTCAGCCACTATATTGTCTTTTCATGCTTCAGCCACCTCCAGGCTGTGTCACTCAGCCAATATATGGTTTACTGATGCTGCTGGGCCTGAGCCTAAAAAAATTTATGGTAGCACTAGCTACCATAAATCTTCAATTAAAATGTCAAAATGCATCTTCTAATCTTAGGGATTGTGAAGCCCCAGTGTCTACTCATGCTGCTGCCAGCTCCAGGCTGTGTCATTCAGCAACTATATGGTCTCCTCATGCTGCGAACACCTCCACGCTGTGTCATTCATCCACTAATGGTCTCCTCATGCTGCCAACACCTTCACGCTGTGTCATTCAGTCACTATATGGTCTCCTCATGCTTCAGCCACATCCAAGCTGTGTCATTCAGCCACATCCAAGCTGTGTCATTATGGTCTCCTCATGCTGTCAACACCTCCACGCTGTGTCATTTAGCCACTATATGGTCTCCTCATGCTGCCAAAACCTCCACGCTGTGTCATTTAGCCACTATAAGGTCTCCTCATGCTGGCAATACCGCCACACTGTGTCATTCAGCCACTATATGGCCTTCTCATGCTGCCAACACCTCCATGCTGTGTCATTTAGCCACTATATAGTCTCCTCATGCTGCCAACACCTCCACGCTGTGTCTTTCAGCCACTATATGGTCTCCTCATACTGATGCCACCTCCAGGCTCTGTCATTGTGCTGCTCTGCGGCAGTTATTCTAAAAGCGATGCCGGTAATCTGCATGTCATACTGAATAACAGCATTATTTCACTACCCCAGCACACTTCATATGTGTGTTAGAACAAAGCAAAGTGTTCTACACCCCTATTGAGGCTCTCAGTAGGCCAAAAATAGCCGTTTTTAATATAGATTATCCGCAAATAAATTCGGATCGAAACAAATTTTTCCGAAAAATTAAGCAAACCGGAATAATCAAATTTTTCAATGCTGATATGTAAGGTTTTAGCATGATCAATCCCAGAGATTAGCATAATACAAGCAGGTGGTTATGTGACTTAATGCAAGTTTACAAGTTGTTACTTGTGTTAGTGTTTCTATGATTCTACTGCATGGACCTTTGAGAAAAAAGGGTCTGTAATTCTAAATTAATCTTCATTCCTCATGGATCATAAAATGTGCCATTTAAGTATTTTCCACACTGCTCTATTAGATTTTAGACATCAATGTTTTCGGCGTATTCCTGAGCCTACTTAAAATGCACATTAATCTTCCATTAGATTTCTGCATAAATATGACAGATTCAGTTCTCAGATAACAATATTTCAATGTTCCATTACAGCTGCATATAGTCCTCCAAAGAAACCTACTTGTACATGGATGCAATCAACCCCATATTTAAATGTATCATTAAGTCAGAAAACAAATCAACTTTAAACGCCTGTTTTCTAGTTCCTAATACTACTACCGTGATTTGTTGCCCTTTTTCCCTGACATATAACCATGCCCTTTTAAAAAAGACCTGCCAGCTCTCCTGACATTTGTATGTATTTCTTAACCCCTTAAGGACTCAGCATTTTTCCATTTTTGCATTTTCATTTTTTCCTCATCACCTTCTAAAAATCATAACGCTTTCAATTTTGCACATAAAATTCCAAATGATGGCTTATTTTTTGCGCCACCCATTCTACTTTTATTTACCAAAAAATCCACAGCGAAACGGGAAAATAATTCATTGTGCGACAAAATTGAAGAAATTTTTTTATTTTGTAACTTTTGGGGGCGTCCGTTTCTACGCAGTGCATTTTTTGGGGGTAAAAATGACACCTTATCTTTATTCTGTAGGTCCATATGGTTAAAATTATACCCTATTTATAGAGGTTCTATTTTGTCGTACTTCTGAAAAAAATCATAACTTTATGCAGGAAAATGTATACGTTTAAAATTATCATCTTCTGACCCTCATAACTTTTTTATTTTTCTGCATATGGGCCGGTATGAGGGCTCATTTTTTGCACCGTATTCTGAAGTTTCGGTACCATTTTTTTTATTGATCAGACTTTTTGATCGCTTTTTATTCTTTTTTTATGATTTAAAAAGTGACCAAAAATACGCTATTTTGTACTTTGGAATTTTTTTGTGCGTACGCCATTGACTGTGTGGTTTAACCCCTTAAGGACTCAGCCTATTTTGGCCTTAAGGACTCAGACAATTTAATTTTTACGTTTTCATTTTTTCCTCCTCGCCTTCTAAAAATCATAACTCTTTTATATTTTCATCCACAGACTAGTATGAGGGCTTGTTTTTTGCGCGACCAGTTGTCCTTTGTAATGACATCACTCATTATATCATTAAATGTATGGCGCAACCAAAAAACACTATTTTTGTGGGGAAATTAAAACGAAAAACGCAATTTTGCTAATTTTGGAAGGTTTTGTTTTCACGCCGTACAATTTACGGTAAAAATGACACGTGTTCTTTATTCTGAGGGTCAATACGATTAAAATGATACCCATTATTACATATTTTTATATTATTGTTGCGCTTAAAAAAAATCACAAACTTTTTAACCAAATTAGTACGTTTATAATCCCTTTATTTTGATGACCTCTAACTTTTTTATTTTTCCGTATAAGCGGCTGTATGGGGGCTCATTTTTTGCGCCATGATCTGTACTTTTTTTTTGATACCACATTTGCATATAAAAAACTTTTAATACATTTTTTATAATTTTTTTTTAATAAAATGTATTAAAAAAGTAGGAATTTTGGACTTTTTTTTTTTTCGTTCACGCCGTTCACCGTACAGGATCATTAACATTTTATTTTAATAGTTCGGACATTTACGCACGCGGTGATACCAAATATGTCTATAAAAAATGTTTTTTACACTTTTTGAGGGTAAAATTGGAAAAAACGGACGTTTTACTTTTTTATTGGGGGAGGGGATATTTCACTTTTTTTTTACTTTTACTTTTACATTTTGTTACATTTTTTTTTACACTTGAATAGTCCCCATAGGGGACTATTCATAGCAATACCATGATTGCTAATACTGATCTGTTCTATGTATAGGACATAGAACAGATCAGTATTATCGGTCATCTCCTGCTCTGGTCTGCTCGATCACAGACCAGAGCAGGAGACGCCGGGAGCCGGACGGAGGAAGGAGAGGGGACCTCCGTCCGGCGTTCTGAATGATCGGATCCCCGCAGCAGCGCTGCGGGCGATCCGATCGCTCATTTAAATGGCGAACTGCCGCAGATGCCGGGATCTGTATTGATCCCGGCACCTGAGGGGTTAATGGCGGACGCCCGCGAGCTCGCGGGCGTCGGCCATTTCCGGCGGGTCCCTGGCTGCGATCAGCAGCCGGGATCAGCCGCGCATGACACGGGCATCACTCCGATGCCCGCGGTTATGCACAGGACGTAAATGTACGTCCTGGTGCGTTAAGTACCACCACACCAGGACGTACATTTATGTCCTGCGTCCTTAAGGGGTTAATTAACTATATATTTTTATAGTTCGGACATTTACACAGGCGGGGATACCACATATGTTTATTTTTATTTAAATTTTTTTTTATTTGAACTTTTTTATTACGTTTCCAGAAAACAAGGTACAATAAATGCAATGTATGTTGTACAAAGGTAACATAGAGAAGTAAAGTCAAAAGAAACAGATAATCCGATCATGTAAATCAAACATAGTTATACATTAGGGAAACATGGGAAAACATGGGAAAAGTCTTTGTCAATAAATCCGCAAAACGTCAAGGTTGTTGTACCCAACTGATTTACCAAAAGTGTGCAGTAAACGGGAAGTATTTACTTATAACTAGATCCCATGTGAAACAAAAGCAAATAACAGTGTGAGTAGGTCAATGCAACAATAGATTAAAGTAGGACAATTGCGAGCGTGCAGATCACTACACCCAAGCACCGTCATCCCATGCATTTTAAAGCAAGGCAAGCAAAAGTGGTGATACTGGATCTATCCGCTAAGAGATCATAAAAAAATGAAATACCATGTGATCCATTGTCTGAATTTAAAAAAACTAATCTGTCTTGGTGAGATCTGTAATGTATCTAGGAAACCTGAGTCAAAGAGACTCCTAATTTGGAGAGCCTTATAAAAATCCTTATGGGGTATATTGTATCTCGCTCTCAAAGACGGGAAGTGTAGTGATCCATTTTCATCCATGAGATCTGACACCGTAAAGACACCAGCTTTCCGCCATGTAGACAAATCTAAGTCTGTAATATGTAGAGAAAGAAATTCTATCGGGATATTACTAGTAGGACATTTAACAGGGTTAGGAAATTTCGTCAAGATATGTCTCCAGATTGTATCCAATATCGCAATAGTGTCTAGTTGTTAACATTCTTGATTGTAAAGAGCACTCTAGGCTATAGGATTGTTCAAGCTCTACCCACAATTTCTCAGAGTCTCCAGACCACCAATAACGAAATTGTCCAGAATAGCAGCTTTATAGTAGCTCTTGCTGTCAGGTCTACCTAGACCTTCTGCTTGTTTACAGTGGTTCATAACCCTTTTAGCCACTCTTGGACGCTTATTGGACCATATGAAGTCATCTAATAGTTTGTCAATAGAGATGAAAAAGGATTTAGGGACCGCCACCGGGATTGTTCTAAATACATATAAGAGTTTCGGGAGCGGTAGCATTTTGAAGGCCGCTATTTGACCAAACCATGATATGAATTGTTTGGCATATGACGTAGTAGAGGCTGAAAGGGTCGATAGCAAAGGGAGATAATTGGTGTGAAAAAGTGCGGATGACGGGTTTGTCAATTGTATCCCCAAGTAGGAGATGCTCTTAGATTGCCAGTCCAAAGGAAATGTAGTCTGTAACATATGTAACTGTGAGGGAGAAACGCCTATCAGTAAAGCTTGAGATTTAGAAATTTATAATAGGATATTGCACTAAAGGAGTCTAATAGGTGAAATAGGGAGGTCAGGGAGTGAACAGGATCTGTCAATGTTAAAATGATATAATCGGAGAATAATGCCAATTTGTGCTCCGTCTTCCCAATAGTGACACCCCAAATATCATTTTGTTGCCGGATAGCTTGGGCCAATGGCTCTATAGAAAGCAACAATATCAAAGGGGACAGAGGGCAAACCTGTCGCGTGCCGTTCGAAAGAGTGAACCGGCTTGATCTCGCCCCATTGAAGAATGCACTTTCCGCAAGGTGTGAGGACAGAGCCTGGAGTGCCATGAAAATGGGGCCTCTGAAGCCAAACTTGTCCAAGACCAGAGACATGTATTGCCAGTTCACTCTGTCGAAGGCTTTTTCTGCATCTTATGTGAGAAAAACTGCAGGGACTTTCAGAAGTTCACAATGCTGTAAAATGGATATCATCTGCCGTGTATTGTCAGGAGCCTGCCTCCCCGTTGTAAACCCCACCTGATCTCGACCCACTAAGGAGGGAAGAATGGTTTCAGTCGAGAAGCCAACATTTTGGCGTATAGTTTGGCATCCCCATTGAGCAAAGATATTGGGCGATAATTAGATGTTAGATCTGTCGATTTGCCTGGTTTGGGAATCGTGACAATTAGGGCATCTAACATGTCCAGAGGGACCCCATTTCCATTGCCTCACTAAAAACCGGTAGGAAATGAGGTGCCAGAACTGTAATGAATCTTTTATAATATTCGTTAGGGAGGCCATCTGGGCCGGAGGACCTCCCGGAGGGGAGAGACTTCACAGCCTCGGTGATGTCTTGTATTATGATGGGGTTATTTAAAGCAGCGAGAGCATTGGGGGAGAGCTTAGGCAGGTTGAGATTCGCCAAAAAGGCCGTCATGCTGTCACGAGTGGGTTGTATGCCGTTGGGGTCTGTTTACAAATTATAGAGTGTCTCGTAGTAGGTCCGAAACGTATTAGCTATCTGTCTAGGGGATCTTTGAGGTTCGTCTGTTGTAGGGTGTTTGATCATGGGGATACGTTGCTTATAGAAAGTGGGTTTCAGCTTTCTAGCCAGTAATCTCCCCAACTTATTGTCATGCATATAGTAAGATAGTTTTGATCGTTTGAGAGTTTTCCCATAGTCAAAGAGAAGCAGAGTAGTTGTCTTTTGGATGGCCTCCAAGGCAGAGATTTTATTGAGAGACTCTTGGTACGCTAAAGTCCTGCGTTTCTTCAAAGAGGCTCCAAGTTGGATAAACGAGCCACGGATCACTGCCTTGTGAGCCATCCAAATAGTCATTTTACTTACGTCAGGAGTTGATTTTAAAGTGAAATATTCCGTCAGCACTCCCTCTAGGGTCGATGAATGATCCGTGTGTGCGATCAGGTGAGTATTTGCTTTCCAGACAAAATCTGAATGGGCAGAAAAAGCGTCTGATATAGTAATAAAAATCGGCGCATGGTCTGACCATGTAGTGTGGCCTATGCTAGATTTGAGCATTCTGTCTATAAGGTGACGGTCAACTAAAAAAAGATCTATTCTAGAGTAGCTGTAAAACCTTGCAGAACAATTGGTGTAGTCCTTCTCAGAGGCATGATCGGTTTGGGAGAAGATCTCACTGAGATAATAGGACCGTCTCTGTGTGTGTGAAGACTGGTCAAGGGTAGGGGAGACCATGGAATTAAAATCACCACAGATCACAAGGTTTCCCTTGCGAACCTTATCTACTTTGCGCAACACCCCCTTTAGAAAACGGGCCTTGTGAGTGTTGGGGGCATAAAGGTTTACAATAGTGTAGTCTACATTGTTGATGTTACCAACTATAATAATATATCTACTCTTGGAGTCAACTATTTGTGTCGTTATTGTTAGTGCTATCCTGTCACTAAAAGCAATCCCCCCCCCCCCCCCCCATTTTTTATGTGAAAAAGAAGAGGCAATAATAATGGGATACTTCCTGTGGCGCAAGATCGGAGGATTCTTAGAAGATAAGTGTGTTTCTTGTACACATGCTACATCGACTTGTCTTGTCATAACCTCCCGCCAGAGGAAGTTCCGCTTCTGAGGACTGTTCAGCCCATTAACATTAAACGACATCATTTCAAACCCCATATTGAGGTGTAGAAAAGGAAGAACAAAACTAGAAACTAGGAGGCAAGAGGGGGTTTTAGGGGGCGGAGCCTACTCACCACAATGCAGATTCTGACAGGTAGCAGGGAGAACAATAAACCAGGGAGGAATCTGGAGAAAGTAAAAATAAAAATAAGAACAACAAAGGATAAAACGTCACAGCGAGGTGTCAGATGAGGAGGGACACCGTAGAGCAAAAGGACTGTAGATAGCAGAGTATAGTGCTCATGCATCTTCAGCAAGCCGGTAACTCTCATGCATTGCAAGTCCATCAAGGCGGTCTAGGGGAAGCCAACGAGGAGCATTGGTCATGGGATCCAGGCGATCTCGAAGCCGGAAAACCATACAAATGTAACGCTTCAAATCCACTTTCAACTGTAGAAAACATGTGCATCTTATTTTGTCACAGAACCAGTACTTTAGTCGGAAATCCCCGACGATACGGGATGTCAAAGCGTCTGAGTTCAGCCGTCAGAGGTAAAGGTTGCGTCTCGCCTGAAGCGTAGCAGCCGAAAGATCCACAAAAATCTGTACACCATCATATGGTTCAGGAAGAGAATGCCACTTTCTACAATACTATATCAACAAGTCTTTGGTTTTAAAAAATGTGAACCGTGCCAACACATCTCTAGGAAGCTGTTCAGGAAGCGATTTCAGTTTAGCAACTCTATGGGCTCTGTCAACACTGTATTCATATTTCTCCATGTCAGGAAGGATAGAGCGGGTAAGTTCCATGACATATTTAGACAGCTGTGAATTTGGTATGGATTCTGGTATGCCACGAAACTTGATGTTATTGCGTCTATTATTGTCTTCAGCGTCTATAAGTTTTTCCTTCATGAGAGTTAACTCATCATCCAAGGCGTTGTGTGCATCAACCAGACCATTATGGGCAGTTGCGAAGGACGCCATTTTGGTTTCCATGTGAACCACTTTGCTGTCAAGGGCTTTAACAGAGGATTTCACTGGGAGTAATAGTGAGGAAAAGTCCTTATGGAGAGAGGATCTGAGAAGTAGTAGCATATCTTTGAGTGCATTTTCAGAGACCGCTTTATCTGAGGTCTGATAAGTTGCAAATAAATCCCCATCTTCAGTCAGAGAGTGCAGTGGAGAATCATCATCAAGCGCCCAGTCACCCACAGCAGCCATATCAAAGCGTGGCTTCTGCTTAACCGGGCTTATGTGGGGGGATGAAGTGGCCCTGTGAGGAGAGCCAGCAGCACCGCCTGAAGCAGCGGAGGTATCGTTCTGGGGCAGAGGCAAGGTGTCATCCCCTTCTTCTCCTCCCGCCATATTGGATCCGACATCCGGGTCTGGGGAGCCCCACTGCAGAGGCAACATACAGTGAGTGCCGGCTCGGGTGGCAGGGAAATCACCTCCTACCTTCAGAGGTGTTTGCTCCAGCGCACCTCTGTGGTTGTGGGATCTGAGACCTCCGGGTCTTAGGAGCGCGTCCTTCAGCTGCAGGGGAGCCGGCGCCATTTTGAGCTCCTCGCGCTCCGAATGGGTCTCGCACGAAAAACTGTCTTAAAGATGCGGATTCACCCAGCTTGGTGGTTCGTTTCCTACCCATGTCGTTCATAATAGGTACGGAACCCTTTTGGCAGCTGGAGACAGTCGCTGGCAGAAAACGCTGTGTCCTGTAGGTCTCCTACGGAGCAGACATTCTACACGGCCATCATCAAGCACAGCCAAGCCACGCCCCACAGGTTTTTTGTTATGGGAAAAGGGGGGTGATTCAAACTTTTATTAGGGAAGGGGTTAAATGACTTTTATTGACTTTTTTTTGCCATGTTATAGCTCCCATAGGGGGCTATAACACTGCTCACACAGATCTTTTACCCTGATCCCTGCAAAGCCATACCTTTGCATGGATCAGTGTAATAGGGGCTTGATTGCTCAAGCCTGTAACTCAGGCTTTGAGCAAACAAATGCCGATCGGACACGACGGAGCAAAGTAAGGGGGCCTCCGCTCGTGTCCTAGCTGATCGGGACATCGCGATAGTCCCGATCAGCCCGACTGAGCTCCCGGGAAGCGCTGAATTTCATTTTTGTCTGAAGGGTTAATAGCGTGCGGCCCAGGGTCCCAGCTATGAATAGCAGCCGGGACCAACCCGGTGTGATGCGGGGTCACGGCGTGACCCCGTTTTAAACACCGGGACCGGGCACAGGGCATACAGGTATGCCCTCCATCCTTAAGAGGTTAAAACAAAAATGGTAAGGCTGGGTTCACACTGCAGTTGTGTTTACATGAACCATATATACTATACTGTTGAAAAGGATGCAATAAAATGGATGCAATACAACTGATTCTGCAGATTCAGTACAATCTATTTCCCATTGACTTACATTATCAACGAAACGGATACGGAACGCATGCTACAAATACTAGTTTTTTTTTTGTTTTTGTTTTTTGCTGTGTAAAATAACATAGTCATGTATGCTTGTGTATACAGAAAAATCAAACATAAATCAGAAACCAGTGAAGCTGAGACACAAAACGCAGTGTGAAGCTAGCCTAACAATTCCTAATGTCAATTCTGTACACATTCAAGGCTGTATAATCTATGAGGCTGAGTAGGCTAAACCTATGAACACTATAAGGAGTGGGACCTGTTATTTTTTCCTAAGCAACTGTGAGGCTAAATTTCCACTTGATTTTTTTTTCTTGCGTATTTTTGTGTGAAAAAAATGACAGCAAAATTGCCAGAAAAAACCTCATTGTGTTTTGCGGTTTTTTTTCGATTATTTTTGCCTTTGTGTGAAAATTGCATTTTTAGCCCCTTTGGCTTTTTTGTAAGAATTTTGTTGGGTACGGAAAAAAAAATGAAAAAGAAAAAAAAGGAAGCAGTAGGAATAGAAAAAATTGTATTAAACAACATTTATATTTTTTAGACTTATATGGAAGAAATACGCCAAGATTTCTGGGGAAAAAATGCCATAGTCTCAACATGCTGTGATTTTGAAAAACTGCCAAGGAGCAGGAAAAAGCCAAAGAGTAGCGAAAAAATGGCAAAAGGATTAAACGACACCAAATTGAAAAACGCAAAGTAGAAAAGGCATTTTGCATTTTCCTGATGACTTGCAGCTGACATCTGTCCGCAGCGTTTTTTCACTTAAAAAAAAAACCATGCAGCAGATTTGGTGTTTTTATTGGCATTTTTGCCACACAAAAAAACATAAGTGGAAACTTAGCCTAAGGAAGTGTCTGTTACTAGTCTGGAACTGCCAGGACCAGATATGCTGTAAACCTAGCTAGCTATTTACCCCCTTAGATTCTAATATCAATAGTGACCACTGCATCTAAGTGATTTGATGCAATCACAAGTGCTGATGTTTTCTATGGCACCTGAGGGCCTGGAAACGTCCCAAGGCCTGTCATGGCTGTATGCCTCTAAGACTGTGCCAGAAACAAGACCTAATAGATTACATGTTAGGTCAGGTACACTATACAGAATTTCAGTCTGGAATTCTGCTTAGAAATTTTAGTCAGAAATTCTGGAGCAGAATCCCTATGATGGCAATGGAATTCCACTGCACAGTACACACTGTGGAATTTCAGCAGCGGATATTGCACCGTTAAAATTCCACCACCAAAAGAATGATCACGTTCATTCTTTAGGCCGTATCTGATCTCAAGACATTGCCTTATATGACTGGGCACACTTGGAATCTCCAGACTGAGCTTCCTCAGTGTTAACCTACCGTTAGTATAACACTAGCAGACATTAATGCTTTAGTATACAGCATAAGATAAAGCATTATACACTGCTCAAAAAAATAAAGGGAACACTAAGATAACACATCCTAAATCTGAATGAATGAACTAATTGTATGAAATACTTTCATCTTTACATAGTTGAATGTGCTGACAACAAAATCAAACAAAAATTATCAATGGAAAACAAATTTATCAACCCATGGAGGTCTGGATATGGAGTCACACTCAAAATCAAAGTGGAAAACCACACTACAGGCTGATCCAACTGTGATGTAATGTCCTTAAAACAAGTCAAAATGAGGCTCAGTAGTGTGTGTGACCTCCATGTGCCAGTATGACCTCCCTACAACGCCTGGGCATGCTCCTGATGAGGTGGCGGATGGTCTCCTGAGGGATGTCCTCCCAGACCTGGACTAAAGCATCCACCAACTCCTGGACAGTCTGTGGTACAACTTGATGTTGGTGGATGGAGATAGACATGATGTTCCAGATGTGCTCAATCGGCTTCAGGTCTGGGAAAGGGGCGGACCAGACCATAGCATCAATGCCTTCCTCTTGCAGGAACTGCTGACACACTCCAGCTACATGAGGTCTAGCATTGTCTTGCATTAGGAGGAAGCCAGGGCCAACCACACCAGCATATGGTCCCACAAGGGGTCTGAAGATCTCATCTTGGTACCTAATGGCAGCCAGGCTACCTCTGGCAAGCACATGGAGGGCTGTGCAGCCCCCAAAGAAATGCCACCTCACACAATTAAAAACCCACCGCCAAACCGGTCATGCTGGAGGATGTTGCAAGCAGGGCCGGTGCAAGAATTTCTGCCAACACAAGCGAAGCTCCATTTTGGCGCCCCCCCCCCAAGTCGAGCCCTACTCTCCATCCCCGGCCACCAGAACTCCCACACGCGAGTACAGATAATGTAGTAGATGTGAACTGCAGTCCTATGTAACACCAGAGGACGGTCTGTGGGGCAGCGCAACTCAGCTTTATTAAAAAAAAAGTCCTTGCTTTTTCCGCCCCCTGGTCCGTGCGCCCCTGAGCGAACACGTGGTCTGCCTTATGCAACCGCCGGGCCTGGTTGCAAGTAGCAGAACGTCCTCCACGGCATCTTAAGACTGTCACATGTGCCCAGTGTAAACCTGCTTTCATCTGTGAAGAGCACAGGGCGCCAGTGGCGCATTTGCTAATCTTGGTGTTCTCTGGCAAATGCCAAACGTCCTGCATGGTGTTGGGCTGTAACCCCCACCTGTGGACGTCGTGCCCTCATACCACCCTTATGGAGTCTGTTTCTGACTGTTTTAGTGGACACATGCACATTTGTGGCCTGCTGGAGGTCATTTTGCAGGGCTCTGGGAGTGCTCCTCCTGCTCCTCCTTGCACAAAGACGGAGGTAGCAGTCCTGCTGCTGAGTATTTGCCCTCCTACGGCCTCCTCCACATCTCCTGATGTACTGGCCTGTCTCCTGGTAGTGCCTCCATGCTCTGGACACTAGGCTGACAGACACAGCAAACCTTCTTGCCACAGCTCGCATTGATGTGCCATTCTGGATGAGCTGCACTACCTGAGCCACATGTGTGGGTTGTAGACTCTGTCTCATGCTACTACTAGAGTGAAAGCACCACCAGCATTCAAAAGTTACCAAAACATCACTTAGGAAGCATAGAAACTGATAAGTGGTCTGTGGTTACCAGCTGCATAACCACTCCTTTATTGGGGGTATCTTGCTAATTGCCTATAATTTCCACCTGTTGTCTGTTCCATTTGCACAACAGCATGTGAAATTGATTGTCAATCAGTGTTGTTTCCTGAGTGGACAGTGTGATTTCACAGAAGTGTGATTGACTTGGAGTCACATTGTGTTGTTTAAGTGTTCCCTTAATTTTTTGAGCAGTGTATGGTATGGTGGACAGAAATAAACAACAATTTTTATTCCATTAAAAGGAGTTTAATTTTGAAAAAAAATCACACATATACTGTATCACATAAACTTAATGACTGGAGCAACAAAGTTAACATGTTGTTGAAATAACATCATGAACACCATTAAAATAACTTGAAAAACCACTGCTTTCTTCCCAACTTAAATCTTAAATAGCAACTAGTAAAAATTTGAAGTTTTTTTCCTATAAAATATGAACTAATAACCCTTTTGCATAGTATTGATTTTTTTATCACGTTTTATTCAAATTTTTTTCTGGGAAGTGATGGGACCAAAATGCCGCAATTTGTGCATTTTTTATTTATTTATTTTTTTTGTGCATTTTTGCCATTTACCGTGCAGGATCAGGAATGTGATAGTTTAAAATTACAACATATGGTGATACCAGATATGTTTATTTATGTTTTTTTTGTTGTTTTTTTTGTACTTTTGTATTTTTTGGGGAAAAGGGGGATGGGCAGTTAATTAAAAATTGTATTAGAAGTGTTATATTTAAAAAAAAAAATGTTTTAAACATTTACTTAGCCTCAATAGGGGCTTAATAAATTAAATAGACTTGTGCATAAGAAAAATTTTTGTTTCGTTTAGTTTTTTCATTTTGGATAACATTTTCGGTTCGGTAATATTTTCGGTTTTGATTTTTCGGATACATTCGGTATTCGGGTTTTATTTTCTTTCGAATACATTCGGTATTCGGGTACATTCGGGTAAATCTTTTTATTCCTTTTTGGACTTTAGCGATCCTAAAAAATTATGGAGATACCTTTTGTTTTAAAATTTCGTAGGGTACCATAAAAAAATAATAATAAAAAAGATACAGTAGTGATGGAAAAAATAGTATTTAACGAAATGTATCTTTTTTATTATGAAATGTTTATTAATTTTTAAACAGGGATCAATTTATGTGAGCAGGTAAAGCACTAAAAATGTAGCCGACAATAATAAAAATGTAGTGTGTGCGTGTTTTTCACTTTTGTTTTTTTTTTTACATTTTTTAGGTAGTACTACTACTCCCAGCATGGAAAACACTGTACCATGATGGGAGTAGTAGTTACCTGTACTAATTGACAGATTGCCAAGGTCCCTTGTGATCCTCTTGTATAATGTATAGATGCGGCGGCCGCTCTTCTATGGTCCCCTGCACTGACGTATATATACACATGTTCATATTTCCTGCAGAGCTGTGATTGGCCAGATGGTTCCAGCCAATCACAGCTCTCTGTGAGAAATAGGAATATGTGTATATATACGGCAGTGCAGGGGACCATAGGAGAGCGGCCGCCGCATCCATACATTATACAGGAGCATCACAGCGGGTGTCAGGAGTGATACCCGCAGTGATCTTTCCTTAACTACAAGTACTACTACTCCCAACATGGAGTACACTCTGCTCCCTGCTGGGAGCTGTAGTACCTGCATAAATAGACAGATCGCAGCGGTTGTCAGAAGTTACACTCACTGCAATATGTCTATTAATGCAGGTACTACAGCTCCCAGCATGAAGCAGAGTGTACTCCATGTTGGGAGTAGTAGTACCTGCGGATATCACTCCTCCTAACACTCGCTGCGATCCTCCTGATGTGAATGTCGGGATCAGCTGTTCTCAAGGCTACAGAGCCGGGAGAACAGTTGATGCTGAGCCGTAGGTATACATTGTGTACCTACTGCCCAGCAAGAACTTACAGTGAGCCTGCAATGTGTATTCAGTATACACATTGCTGGCTCACTTAACCCCTTGCTGAGCTGTGCGCTATGCACAAGCCCAGCAAGGAAAGAGTTAACTTACACTGCTGGACAGTGTAGGTTAACCCTTTGGGCGGTATACACTATATACAGCTATCTACAGATAGCTGTATATAGTGTATACAGAAGACGAGCTCCACTCCCTAGTGATGACATCATTAGGGGCAGAGATACAGATGGGATTCAGGCTAGTCTGAAGCTCTGTTCACATTGTCTGTTTTGGATAATGGGAACAGACCCTTTTTCCAGTGTCTACCCCAACAGGGAGACTCCAGCTGTTGCTAAACTACAACTCCCAGCATGCCCAGACAGCCAAAGGCTGCACCAATTGGTGGCTCCCTGTTTGGGTAGACATTGCATCATGGGTTCTCTCATCAGCGGACAGCGCCAAAAGAGTCCTAACCAATTTTTTGTATTTTTTTTCTTCTCGTTTCAGATCCGTGTATGCAGAGGATTACGGCGAATTCGATGGATTATGGCAGATTAATTTTTTTCTTTTAATAAAATGGTTAATGAGGGCTGTGGGGGAGTCTTTTTTTAAATAAAATAATTTTTCCAATGTGTTGTGTTTTTTTTATAGAATTTTCAGGCTTAGTAGGGGAAGCCGGTCTTATTGATGGAATCCATTACTAAGCCATGGCTTAGCGCTAGCCCCAAAAACAGCTAGCGGCTACCCCCAATTATTACCCCGGTACCCACCGCCACAGGGGTGCCGGGAAGAGCCGGTACCAACAGGCCCCGAGCGTCAAAAAGTGCGCTCCTGGGCCCAGGCGGTAACAGGCTGGCATTATTTAGGCTGGGGAGGGCCAATAACAGGCTCAGCATCAGCTGTTCTCCCGGCTCTGTAGCCTTGAGAACAGCTGATCCCGACATTCACATCAGGAGGATAGCAGCGGGTGTCAGGAGGAGTGACATCCACAGTGATCTGTCCCTTACTGCAGGTACTACTACTCCCAACATGGAGCACACTCTGCTGGGAGCTGTAGTATCTGCATTAATAGACAGATCGCAGGGAGTGTAACTTCTGACACCCGCTGCGATCTTTCTATTAATGCAGGTATTACAGCTCCCAGCATGGAGCAGAGTGTACTCCATGTTGGGAGTAGTAGTACTTGTAGTTAAGGAAAGATCACTGCGGGTATCACTCCTGACACCCGCTGTGATGCTCCTGTATAATGTATGGATGCGGCGGCCGCAAAGAGCTGTGATTGGCTGGAACCATCTGGCCAATCACAGCTCTGCAGGAAATATGAATATGTGTATATATTCGTCAGTGCAGGGGACCATAGAAGACCTGCCGCCGCATCTATACATTATGCAAGAGGATCGCAAGGGACCCCGGCGATCTGTCAATTAGTACAGGTAACTACTACTCCCATCACGGAACAGTGTGTCCAATGCTGGGAGTAGTAGTACTACCTAAGAAATGTAAAAAAAAAAATTGAAAAACACGCACACACTACATTTTTATTATTGTCGGCTACATTTTTAGTGCGTTACCCGCTCACATAAATTGATCCCTGTTTAAAAATGAATAAACAATTCATAATAAAAAAGACACATTTCGTTAGATACAATTTTTTCCATTACCACTGTATCTTTTTTATTATAATTTTTTATTAGAATGAATTCTTTACGTTCGTTTACGGATAACGAATGCATTCGTTATTTACCGCATGCATTCGGTAAATAACGAATGCATTCTTTATTTTGCTATTCGTATTATCGTGGCTATTTGGGATGTTCAAAATATGTTTTCGTGCATTCGGATGGGTCCGAATTCCCGAAAAAGGTAAAATTCGGTAAATTAGACATTATTGCCGAAACGAATTGCACATGTCTAATATGAAATAATTTGATAGCTTATATGGATAAATGTAATGCATATGCATTATGTCAAACTATGAGATCAGAGTTCCATTTGTACAGTCTGCCATAGATTATGGCTTGTAAAAAGCACGGCGGAAATAATTAAAACACAAAAATGAAAATTTGGGTTATTAAAGCCTAAAACAGATTTGTCCACAACAAGTTTATAAAAAGGAAAACATTGATGTAAAGGTTTCCACATTATAATCATGCTATGATGCATTTAACAAAGTACTAAAACATTGCAAACCTAAAATGGATAGTAAAACACAAGTAAACCTTTATGCAGTGAAAGGCCTACTTATAAAATCCTAGTATCTATTTTATGTCAGTCTAATAAATGTTATTACAAAAAATAAAAATCCAGTGTTTAAAGACAGACACAGATATTAAGTAAAGCATTTCTGTACATGAACAGATACTGTTATTAAGAGCTTTGGGAGATGAATGCAGACTTTATTTGGCATTGTTTGGTGTCTAGTAACTTTTATTGTGAGTCAGTTCTCAAAGAAAGAGTCTGTTTCTCAATTCATTGTTATTTTTCATGGGAACTCTCCATCCCACATCTGCTTTTTTCTTTCTTAAGAAAAGAAATTCAGGATAAATGGTAGAGAGAAAGTTTAACTAAGGGATAGAAACCTGATTTAATTGAATATGAATCATTAGAACAATGGTATATTTAATTCTAGATCTTCTGACATTTTAACTGATGCTTATGTTCAACTTCAGATCCAAATTACTGTATTAGAAAAGTTCTAATTCTTATTTTGCAGAATTGTACCAGATTTTCAGTGCATATTCAGGTCTAAATTGTTTTGATTATTTACAGTACAATGTACATAATGGCCACATTATTAGTATTGTGGTAGCCCTTGGGGGATGTATAGTAGTGGGGATGTTGTATCGGTATACGAGGGGTTAATGGTAACCCTATAGTTCGTGACGCCAGGCTGAGGGCTAGTATGCTGAGGTAATTCTCCGGCCTATCGTCGCCCTTCCCAGTAATGATATGTGCATGAAATGACTGAAGGTCCACAAGGAGATTTAACTTGAACTTGAACAACTTTACTTAAGTGCTTACGGTACATCCAAGGCACAGTAACAGTCTAATATAACAGTCCTTATATTGGTCAGTGACTGACAGTTGTTGCGGACCTTGAGGTATTTAGAAAGTCTCTGAATTTAGGGTAGATATTGCAGATCCGTCCAGATTTAGGGGTTAGATTAGGTCCGGTGATGCTGCAGAGTGTCTGGGGATTGATACAATCTCGATTTAGCATTGATCAGCCGTCGCCGCAAGGCTCAGGCCTAACTCACTGCGAGAATAGCTGAGCAGGTCCTTCTTGGTTGACAACCCAGGAACAAGAGAGTGGTGCTTACTGCTTGGCTGCGCAGGAACAAGAGAGAGGTGCTTACTGCTTGGTCAGAACACCCGTCATTCACTAGTACACAGAATGATGGGATTGCAGAAATACCATAGAGTTCACCTAGTCACGTGACCCGTAGGTCCTGGTACGCTACGCACAGGTAATTAACTATTCATTTACATTTATATAACTATATTCACATAAACCTTGCATAAGTTACTGGTTTACTAGATGGAATAGAGGTGACAAGGGGTAGACTATACAACATGGACCCCTACGTCCTAGGGACTCTGGCTATGGGGACCCATACACATAAAGGGACCACATAGGATGCGGTACAGGGACACCACAAACCCCCTTACTTAAGATAAGTCGACCTCGACCTCTGTCCCCTGAGACAGAGGGACTAGGAATAGAACAGGATGCTATAAAACAGGATGATCTATACATCTGGTGTACATCCTAATCAAACTAAACACATTTACATTCTTTTGATACCTTTCCTAGTATCTGGATTAGACAATAGAAATATATCTAGACATTTCAATGCTATCTAGACATTTTAACGCTAACTTCCTATACAACCTTATTAGATCTATTATACATTTTGAAGTTTAATAGACAATTAGGCAGCTATCTGACATGTAGTTGCTAGTCCTAAGACATTTTATTAGCTCTCCATACAATTTTTATGAGGCTAAACTGAACAGTAGCACAGCTCTCTACACATTTAGTTTCAAGCTGACTAAGCATTTGTATTATCTCACACATTGCATTTGCCAAACAATAGTTACTTGTTAGCACACAAAAGGTTTACTGGCTAGCCTGAAGCTAAGTCACAGTAAGATTGGCTGCAAGGGTCTATCGGCTACACGCTACTTATCCCTAGAGCACTTTCAAAACAACCTATTTAGGTTATTCTTAGAATTACGTGTTCAATTCTATATTAGTAAGAGCACCTACTGGCCAGGCAGAGCATCTCACACACGCAATGAAAGAGAAGAAGAAGTGTACCTAACAGTGGCAGGAACTGGGTATCAATATGCTACAATTCCTTAAGTGTTTTCTTAAGTGAGATATTTATTTTGGTGTATGTACTAGAAAATTTGGAGGTAGTACATTTAAGTTAGTAATCTAGGGTACTATGTGTACAAGTACTATTTTAAGGGGAATCCTCCCTACTGTTTTTGCGGAGACAGGTGCTAGCGATGGGCGACAGCAATAATATTACTCTCGGAGGAGCCGAGGTGTCCCCTGTTGAGTTACCTACTAAACACCTTTAGCATTTTATACATTTGTATATACAAGAATTATATATATTTTAGTGCTGAGTGTACACGTGCAGTACGTCGATATTTTCTGTGTACAACTCTACCTTACTTTTTATGTACATAGACATTAGACTATTTTCTCTATGTACAAACCTTTACTTGCTACTTATGTATATAGACACGAGGATACCTTCTTGTGTACAGAACCATATATATATTTACTATACATTTATCAACACTCCAACATGTTTCAGGTGCATTCATCCGATAAGTGCAACATTTAGCATAAGAGTTCTTATGAAGCTGCTGGTATATACATAAAGCAGACGTGTAAGGATCAGCAGTCCACCTACACTAAGAGTCAAATTAAAGGAAAATATACAAAGTGGCATGTAAGGATCAGCAGTCCACCTACACTAGGAGTTCATAGGAAGAGAAAGGTAAACACGGCCTTAACCACAACTCAGCCGGGTACTGTCCTTAATGAATCTCCTACATGCTAGGAGTCTCTTGACTTAATAGTCAGGCACAAGCTTAATGGTTACGTTGCTGAACTTTGAACTGAAACAACTTAGCATAGTCCTGCTAGGCACAATTCTTGAACTTGTTGCTGTAAGACAAAATGGTTAGACAGAAAAATAATATGACATTACTTTAGAGTCTCTTTAGAAGATGTCCTTCTTTACTCTTCTATTGCCTCTCTTGGTTCCCCTATATCTGCCAACATCAGGGGCAGGATCAGAATTGACATAGCTTTGCCACACCACATTGGTGAGGATGGAGTGGTGAAAGGCAGCTTGAGAAGGGGTTATAGGCTTACTAGCCAGGATTACAGTGGGGCAATAGGGCTTGAGCACCACCTCCAAATTAGGAGCTACCCATGACCCTTTTGTTGGTACCCTGGAAGCAGGCAAACTCTCCATGTCAGAAGAGGGCCTTGGTACATACGTTGGTACCTGTGCGGGAGGCAAACTCTCATTGCTCCGAAAGGGCCTAGGTACGGTCTTTGGTGCCCGCAATTTGGGCTTGCTTTCTTGAACTTGAGCAGGACTTAACTCTCGACGATCTGTAGAAAATGAAGAACTTGACTCTTTAAGCTCCTCCTCCTTGGGTATGCTGGTGGAGGCTTTAGGAGCAGACCTTGTCGGCCTCAAGTTGAAGGGATTGGACTCCCAATCCGTTGACGGGAAATATAAATATTTGAAAGGAAGCTGCGTTGGGGCTGTTGGTCTGGTGACCACTGCAGCCCATTCTCCAAGAAGGCTCTGGACGGGGGTGTACTCCACAATTTCACCCACCTCCAAGTTGTAGAATTTTTTATGGAGATATGGCCTTTGCACTGCTCGCCGGTTTACGAGGATGGTCTGCCCAGTGTGGCAGTCAAGGAGTGTCCCATAACCTCTGACCTTGTCGAACTTGGCCACAGTTGCTCTTCTTCTCTCTAATGGCTCCTCCCCTTCTCTGGGGTGATCCCATTTACGGATGTACAATGCCTCCATTTCTTTGGTATTTTCTTGATACCGCACTCCTTCTTCATAAGGCAAATGCACGTGCTTGGGAGTATAGAGTTCTTTGTATGGGCCTTTAGCTTTTCCATCAATTCAGCCAGCTCGGCTTCTTAACGGGCCCTTTCTCTTTCTGCAGTTGGGATTGGTGGGAGTGGCTTCCCAGGTAATGGTTGAAGTACTCTGTGCATGTTCTCGATCAGCTCCGACTCATCTCCGAACACCCATTGCGGCAATTTTGGTGAGCACGGTCGTGCACTTGGCAAGCTTGATCGAGGAATGGCCTCAGGGCTGGAGGAGGAAGAATAGGCCACCTCTGGCAGGGTACTCACAGCAGACTCCTCCGACGGGATTTTGGCCCAAGAGCCCCAGGTTCTGTGGTGAGGGGACAATCTTACTGGCGACGCACCTCCAGGTGTCCCTGCACTGTTCGCTGGAGGTGTCGCTGTCCAATCGTCGTCATCATCAGGCAGTGGGGGAAGATTGCAGGCCCCCTCTTCGTCTAATGACAACAGCTGCAGATGGTCAGCAAGCTCTTGAAAAAGTTGAGCTGCGACTGCCACAACTTTCCGTGTTTCCGGAGCCATTTTACCAACTTGACCACGTGGAATGCTGCTCTCCGCCATGTCTGTACTCTCCAGCTCTCTCAGCAGACTGAAGAGATTGCTGTGCGTGGCGTCTTTTATAGTGGACTTCCGGTCTCTCCAGAAATGACTCCTGTATCTCTTAGTTCCCTTTTGGCTTCGACACAGCAACTTGGTGGCCACCCCAGGGGTGGGGCGTGGCGCAGCGGTTTCTTTGCATGCTTTTCCGGCAGCAGTTCGGCTCCGCCTGTGCCAACCGGACCAGAGGATCGCAGCATGAACTCATTGCGCAGTTTACACATTTTAGTTGTAACAGAATTTTCGCCTCCCCCCTAACTTTTCTCTTGGCCCCCTTGTGTGGCACACCACAAGCACCGTTCCTGTACACAGCAACACGGTTTACAGCACATGAGTGCAATTTCACTAATGGCGACTGTAGTAGGCACACACCCGTATCCTGCTCGTGCAACGTCAAAAAGGCTTTGTGTTAGCCCTTGGGGGGTGTATAGTAGTGGGGATGTTGTATCGGTATAGAAGGGGTTAATGTTAACCCTATAGTTCGTGATGCCAGGCTGAGGGCTAGTATGCTGAGATAATTCTCCGGCCTATCGCCGCCCTTCCCAGTAACGATAGGTGCATGAAATGACTGAAGGAGATTTAACTTGAACTTGAACAACTTTACTTAAGTGCTTACGGTACATCCAAGGCACAGTAACAGTCTAATATTACAGTCCTTATATTGCTCAGTGACTGACAGTTGTTGCGGACCTTGAGGTATTTAGAACGTCTCTGAATTTAGAGTAGATATTGCAGATCCGTCCAGATTTAGGGGTTAGAATAGGTCCGGTGATGCTGCAGAGTGTCTGGGGATTGATACACTCTCGATTTAGCATTGATCAGCCGTTGCCGCAAGGCTCAGGCCTAACTCACTGCGAGAATAGCTGCGCAGGACCTTCTTGGTTGACAGCCCAGGAACAAGAGAGAGGTGCTTACTGCTTGGCTGCGCAGGAACAAGAGAGAGGTGCTTACTGCTTGGTCCGAACACCCGTCATTCACTCGTACACAGAACGATGGGATTGCATACGTCATAGGGACCTCCACAGGTCCTCAAGCAGAAATACCATAGAGTTCACCTAGTCACGTGACCAGTAGGTCCTGGTGCGCTACGCGCAGGTAATTAACTATTCATTTACATTTATATAACTATATTTACATAAACCTTGCATAAGTTACTGGTTTACTAGATGGAATAGAGGTGACAAGGGGTAGACTATACAACATGGACCCCTATGTCCTAGGGACTCTGGCTATGGGGACCCATACACATAAAGGGACTGCATAGGATGCGGTACAGGGACACCACAGTATCACCTGCTTTTTTATGATAACATCTGTGGAAAGACATGTGACTCCATGAAATGAAGTAACCAAGTTATTTGTGGATCAGTTTCAGTGTGAATCCCTAGATTTCTGTTGCACCCTGCTAATAGAAGGATCACAATTTGGCACAGCTAGCAAGAATCAATGAATCCTTCCTCAGGTACAAAGAATTCAGGCTGGTTGAAGTAGCATTATAGTATGGGAATGTTTTGCACACCCTGGATCCTTTGATATCTGTGGATGGACATTAAGACTTTAAGACTAATCTGATAGGGGGAACTTCCTGCATCTGTGTCAAGTCTGACCTTCTCTTTCTCCTGAAAGCAGCAGCTTCTGCAAGTCCACTGTAAGGCAGTGTGCAAGCTGCCAAGCAAGTCCAAAGTGAGTCAGATAAATGTGGAGTTAAGGGGATATTTCTGGGAGGGGTGAGGGGGAAGGTGTCACCAGCATTACAGTATATGGGCTGCCATGTTTGATTTCAAATCTTGGGTCTAAACTTATTTAAAGGTGTATTCCAGCATTTCACAGCTTCTGGTAGATAGGGAATTTGTTTTTGATCCAGGGGGGCCTAGAGTTCCCCTATACCCTATCTCCTTTGGTTTGGGAATAATAATCGAAAGGCTGGAATACCCCTTTGGCATCAGAATTGATGTGTGTTGCCATAGAGGCTGAGGATGACTACAAAATTGATGGACCAAAGATGTGTTAACAGCAAACTCTGCAAACGTCAGGAGAAGTCTTAATGACAGTCTAGGCTGGCTGAAGATTGAAAAGAGAACGACTCTGATCAGAAATAACATCAACTGTGAGTCACCAAAATAGAAGAGTGGTTATCTATTTTGACATGTGTTAGGATCCATGCACACCAAAACAATTCTTCCTGGAGATTTCCAGGCAGAGATTCCGGAGCAGCAGCCTCAATGAGAAATCATGATGCAGCTGCAGCAATCTCCATCCTGCTTCTTTAGATAGCTCTATTATAAGTTCAGAAAAGCTGGCTGTAGATTGCTACAAGCCAGGTAGTGAAGCGCTTCTCCCTGATTCTCCAGATCCCTTAAAGGGGTATTCCAAGAAAAAACTTTTTTTTATATATCAACTGGCTGCAGAAAGTTAAACATATTTGCAAATTATTCTATTAAAATATCTTTGTCCTTCCAATAATTATCAGCTGCTGAAGTTGAGTTGTCATTTTCTGTCTGGCAACAGTGCTCTCTGCTGACATCTCTGCTTGTCTCGGGAACTGCACAGAGGTTTGCTATGGGGATTTGCTTCTTCTCTGGACAGTTCCCGAGACACGTGTCATCAGAGAGCCAGAAAGAAAAGAACAACTCAACTTCAGCAGCTCATAAGTACTAAGATTTTTTCATAGAAGTAATTTACAAATCTGTTTAATTTTCTGGAGCCAGTTGATATATAAAAAAAAGTTTTGTCCTGGATAACCCCTTTAAGAACCTGACTCAAAACTTTTGACATGTCTGTGTGACATGTTCCTACTACAATGTAGAACAGGCTGTCCAGAGCATACAAATACTTTCATCTAATTTGCAGCAACTATATTACTTTTTCTCCTCTCAGATAATCCTTTTTTATTTTTACTTAAATCTTTATTTATCTCATAAAAAATACAGTCGAAACATACAACAATAATATAATATATTTCATTTTCCATTACCTTTACCCTCCCTAACCCCCCTACCCCCCCCCTTTTTCCCCCCTGAAATGCGGAGACAAAAAGAAAAAAAGAAAAGTTCACCAATTCTCTAATCACTGGCACCTTTTTGGATAGCCACACCCTCAAAATTAATAGACGTGCCAAAAATAACAACTCAGAGGCTAAACAAGATTTGAGCTTGTGGTTTTCCCTTTATCCCAAAATTGAGAATTCAAACCAAAAGGGAGATGAATATCCGATTCTTTCTTAAATTGTATGAAAGATATTTTCCGGAATACAGAAAAGATAACCGTAATACAGAAAAGCTGTTGCAGCAAAGGATGTCTTGGCGGGTACTGAAATCCGCACGGATACAGTAATGCGTGGAGAGGAGGTATTCACACCTAGTAACGCCTCTCCAACGTTGACTAGGTGCGGGCGTTTCTCTGATGTGGTGGACGAAGAGGGCAGTCTCTTAGGAAATGCTCAGTACTGGCACAGTACATACAGAGATTCTCGTCTCTAACGCGGTTCCTTTCTTGCGTGGTCAGGCGAGACCGATCCACCTGCATGGCTTCCTCAGCAGGAGGCCCAGTAGAGGGTTGCGGTGGATGCTGGAAGATAGGAGCCAGACGAGGAAACGTCTGGGACGAGCATTTCCCTTTTCCTGTAGCAGTTCCTCTCGTCTCTCAGCAAAACGCAGGTCAATCCTGGTGGCCAAGTGGATGAGGCACATCTTGTGTGGCCAGGACATCCTTTATGGCGCTGGACAAGCCTTTCTTGAAAGTAGCACAGAGCGCCTCATTATTCCAGGAGAGTCCAGAAGCAAGGGTACGGAAACGAATAGCGTTGTCTCCCACAGAAGAACTCCCCTGGGACAAGTTCAATAAAGTAGTCTCTCCTGAGGAAGCCCAGGCTGGCTCCTCAAACACACTCCGGAATTCCTGGAAGAAACTCTGGACACTTGCAGTGGCAGGATCGTTGCGGTCCCAACGCGGTGTAGCCCAGGCCAGGGCCTTCCCAGAAAGGAGGCTAACAACGAATGCCACCTTGGCTTGCTCTGAGGGGAACTGGTCCGCCAACATCTCAAGATGGAGAGAGCATTGAGACAGGAACCCGCAGCACAACTTGGGATCTCCGTCGTACTTGGCCGGCATGGACAAACGGACTGTAGAAGAGGAGGCAACCACAGGCTGCGGTTGTGATGCAGGTGGAGGCGGAGGTAGCGGCTGCTGCTGCGCTGGTAGGAGTTGCTGCAACATGGCGGTCAACTGTGCCAGCTGTTGACCTTGCTGGCGATCTGCTGCGACTGCTGGTCCACAATCGTAGAAAGGTCCGCGACACTAGGCAAAGGCACCTCAGCGGGATCCATGGCCGGATCTTACTGTCAGGATCCGCACTAGTAGCAGGAAGGGGTACTGAAGGTGGATCCTCTGTGCCAGAGAGGGATTGGCGTGGACCGTACCAGAGGATTGGTTCTAAGCAGTTACCGGTTTTCACCAGAGCCCGCCGCAAAGCGGGATGGATTTGCTGTGGCGGTAACTACCAGGTCGTGTCCTCCGATAGCGGCTCAACCTCACTGGCAGCTGAGACAGGCGAAGTACAGAAGGGGCAGGCAGAGGTGAGGTCAGACGTAGCAAAGGTCAGGGCAGGCAGCACGGGTTCTCAGGCGGTAGTGGTTAGCAACAGATACGGCAACAGGCAAAGAAATACACAAGAACGCTTTCACTAGGGCACTGAGGCAACAAAGATCCGGCAAGGGCAGGAAGGGACAGGATACATTTATAGGAGTGACTGAAAACGGATTGGGCCAGGCACCAATTAATGGTGCACTGGCCCTTTAAATGTTATATTGCCGGCGCGCACGCGCCCTATAGTACAGGGACGCGCGTGCCGGGAGACACGTGAGCGGAGAGCAGAGGAGAGGATCGGAGCGGGGGCACGGGTGAGTGAAGCTGGGACGCGGGACGCGCGCAGGGACATCCCGCAGCGCGGTCCGCGTCCCCGACATGGGCAGAGACGGAGTGTCCCCGGTCAGAGAGTCCGACCGGGGCACCCCGCTGGAGCAGACGCTGCGAGCGCTCCGGTCCAGGGGCAGGGACCAGAGCGCTCAGCGTTACAACTTCCTTAATAGAAACATTACAATTTTGAATCTCTGTAAGAATTGTTAATAACATCTGTGCTGGAACTGTCACTGTTGGCTCTATATCACTCTCTTCCTCCTCCTGTAGTGGACTATAGCGTGAACCTACCCCTTTAACAGATACTGGAGAAGTCTCTTTTGTATTCTTATTCACGGTTGCTACCAGTGATTTCCACAGTTTGTCAATCTTTCTGGTGGAGAATGCCATTTTAGGAGATTCACTACCGCCCGATCACCTCTGAATTGCTTTAGGAGACATTCTGTATTGTCTATAGTGGCTGGCGGTACATCCGTGGGTCAACAAAAAAAGCATAAGTATAGATTTACTATTACACAGTTTCTGGATTAGTGACCCAGTCTATCAGCCAGGTTATCTCCTAGTTTATTTCCGTATGTAGTGAAATACTTTGGTGAAGTAGTAAACTGAATTTTCCATATACACACAAAGTAGTATAAATTGACTGTATATGTCCAAGATTAATGATCCATCCTAAAACAGCACTCTAGTAAATAAATCCAGATAGCATTCAGTATGCCCATACTTGCACCAGAATTACTATTTTAGTTCCAGCTTTAACAGTTCAGCATTAATCAGAGATCTTTAAAAATTTTAGTTCAATGCCTGGCAATGGTCGACCAGTCAGCAAAGATAATTAGCTAGAGAAGAGAGAAAGGACAATAAAACCAAAGTTAGTAAATGGATGTGTCCCACCTTAAATCCATATCAGATCTCCTGGCCATCTCCCCCTTCTACCACCAACCTGTCAGTGGTCCCATCACACACCCTGCCTGCGACCCCACATGACCCGCATAACCGCGCCGGCACGGCGAGGACTCCGGAACTACACCTGGAGCATCTGCCGCCCAGCATCCACAGGCGACAAGGAGAAGTTCACCCCCGGGGCTGTCCACATCCAGATCCATCCCGGTAGCACAGTCTCGCACACTCCGAGCTTCTCCAACGGTGGGCAGAGGAGAGGCAGGACACGGAGGAGGGAGAGAGGGTGCTGGAGTGACGGTTTACATCATGCTGTTGCTTAAAAATTGAAGCCTCACTATTGTTTCTTTTTAACCTTAAGAGCTGGCTTGTTTTGGATGTGAACTCCCATAGTGTAAGATGTTATTTTTAGCTATGGGTTTACGAAACCCTTTAGTCTGAAGCCTATCATTTTCCACATATACCATCAAATCAAGAAATTCAGTTTTTTTACCCCCAAATTCACTAGCAAAGAGCATGTTCATTTGGTTAATGGTATTAACCCCTTAAGGACCAATACAAATAAACCTGTACGCCCCTGAAAGGCCAGTCCTGTTTTTTCACATCGGGGATGTCTGTCTTTATTAGAGAATAACTCTGGTAACGTTTTGCCAATCATGATACTTCTGACATTTTTTTTTGTCACAAGTTGTCCTTCATGTATATAGTAAAAGTAAGCCGATATCATTTGTATTTTTTTTTTTACAATGCAAAATTTTAAAAAATTATGATTTTTTGCTATTTTAACACCAATAGGTTGCATATATTTATACTTCCTGACCAAATAGTTTATGAAACTTATACTTTCAGATGTCTACTTTATTTTGACAGCATTTTTTTGTTTTTAATTAACATTTTAAATTAATTAGAAGCCTAAAAATTTTACTTGAAATTTGGAAAATTTGGAAAATTTGAAAAGTACATCTTTTTTTTTTTATGTGCTATGCAAGGTTTGCAGAAATTTGAAGGTAGTAGAACATTGGAACACCAACCCCCCCCCCCCCCCCCAAATGACCCCATTTTAAAAAGTAGACCCCCTCAAGGTATTCTCTAGGGGGTACAGTGAATATTTTAACACCATAGTTTTTTTGGCAGGAATTATTACAAAGTCAGTGTTAAAAATTTGAAATTTGCAATTTTTCACAAATGCACAATTTGTGGGGCATATTTTTTGTACATTGCTTCTGATTTTGCAAGAAATGCACCCTATATTTTATTAAGCTGTTCGGCCCATGTTTGGAAATATCCCCGCTTAGGCCATATTTGGTTCCTTGGCCGCGTGGTAGGACCCCAAAAGAGAGGAGCCCCCTTTAGCTTTCAGGGCATCATTATATGAATAGTCCCCATTCATACTGCATTTTTGCAGTATAGGTGTTCGTTGTCATGTCAAGAAAGGGATGCCAATGTATATTGTACCGTCTCATTCAGAAATGAATGGAGCTGCTACAGTATATTTCAGCATCACTATTTTTGACATGATGCTGACGGATGTTACGCCAAATGCTCCGGGTCCCTGCTCCTCCCCTGAGCGCTCGTGGCGTCTCTCTCTCTGCAGCGCCCCGGTCAGACCCGCTGACCGGGAGCGCTGCACTGACATTGCCGGCGGGGATGCGATTCGCATAGCGGGACGCGCCCGCTCGCGAATCGCATCCCAAGTCACTTACCCGTCCCGGTCCCCGGCTGTCATGTTCTGGCGCGCGCGGCTCCGCTCTCTAGGGCGTGCGCGCGCGCCAGCTCTCTGAGATTTAAAGGGCCAGTGCACCAATGATTGGTGCCTGGCCCAGTCAGCCTAATTAGCTTCCACCTGCTCCCTGGCTATATTACCTCACTTCCCCTGCACTTCCTTGCCGGATCTTGTTGCCTTGTGCCAGTGAAAGCGTTTAGTGTTGTCCAAAGCCTGTGTTCCAGATCTTCTGCTATCCACATTGACTACGAACCTTGCCGCCTGCCCCGACCTTCTGCTACGTCTGACCTTGCCTCTGCCTAGTCCTTCTGTCCCACGTCTTCTCAGCAGTCAGCGAGGTTGAGCAGTTGCCGGTGGATACGACCTGGTTGCTACCGCCGCAGCAAGACCATCCCGCTTTGCGGCGGGCTCTGGTGAAAACCAGTAGCAACTTAGAACCGGTCCACCGACACGGTTCACGCTAATCCCTCACTGACACAGAGGATCCACATCCAGCCTGCCGAATCGTAACAGTAGATCCGGCCATGGATACCGCTGAGGTGCCGCTGCCAAGTCTCGCTGAACTACCCACGGTGGTCGCTCAGCAATCGCAGCAAATTGCCCAACAAGGACAGCAGCTGTCGCAGTTGACCGCCACGTTACAGCAACTTCTGCCACTGCTACAGCAGCAACCATCTCCTCCGCCAGCTCCTGCACCTTCTCCGCAGCGACTGGCCGCTCCTAGCCTCCGCTTGTCCCTGCCGGACAAATTTGATGGGGACTCCCGACTCTGCCGTGGCTTTCTGTCTCAATGTTCCCTACATATGGAGATGTTGTCGGACCAATTTCCCACAGAACGGTTTAAGGTGGCGTTCGTAGTGAGTCTTCTGTCTGGAAAGGCCTTGTCTTGGGCCACACCGCTCTGGGACTGCAATGATCCTGCCACAGCCACAGTCCAGTCCTTCTTCGCTGAAGTCCGTAGTGTCTTCTAGGAACCAGCCCGAGCTTCTTCTGCCAAGACTGCCCTGCTGAACCTGGTCCAGGGTAATTCTTCAGTAGGCGAGTACGCCATCCAATTTCGTACTCTCGCTTCCGAATTATCTTGGAATAACGAGGCTTTCTGCGCGACCTTTAAAAAAGGCCTATCCGGGGTGTGGTCTGGCTGCCTAGCTGCATGCACGCTTGAGCTGTGAGCTCCGGCTCCCGAGTTAATAGAAGCGACTTTACACAGCGTCCAGCCGCCTAAGTTTCCACTCATTCAGTGGCTAAACTGTCCTAGCATGCCTGGGAGAAGAAGAAAGCCGAACGGACATGCCGCACTTGCAAAATTCTTCTTCACCCGAGAAGCAGGCTGCCCGCAAGATGGCGACGGCGGGGGAGAAAGGGGAGGACGGCACTCCGCGAGCACACTACGGGCCTCTCCTCAACCCAGGTCCTCCCGTGCTCACCTAAGACGCTCCACGTCGGACCCTGCAGTAAACATACGGGATGCAGCGGAGGATGGTTCCCCGAATACCCGCAGCCCACACTCCTCGCCCAGCTTCTGGCTCTCTTCTTCAGCGGTGAGTGAACAGCCTTGTGATTCGGCCCCTGCACTGGAAGGCTCCGCCGCCATTTCTCCCTCCTGCAGCCCTCTCAAGCAGCGCCCGAGGTTAGATGATAGAAATGAGGGGACAAGCTACACTACCCTGCCTCAGGCCGCCGGGACACTTGAATCAGGGGGGGATGCTCTTATGGCCCTGCAAGTAGCCAACGTAACCCTGACAGACACCGCCATGAAGGAAATGATGCTGATTCAGCACAAATCTCTAATGTCTGACATACAATCCTTCCTGCACCCCCTCCGCTCAGAAATTGGGGAACTGGGCAACAGGGTTGACCACCTGGAACGTAAGTTTGAGGACTTTGCAGGATCACACAACACTCTGATAGACGCCCATACTTCCTTGGAAGATGAGATATCTGGATTAAAAGCTAAAATGGCTGACTTAGAAAACAGGGGGAGGAGGAATAATGTGAAGCTGCGTGGGATATCAGAATCAATCCCCCCCAGAGACATTCCCCAATATGTCCGTGCTCTTCTTAAAGCTGTTCTTCCTGATCTACCAGATACTGATCTAGAAATAGATAGGACGCATAGGGTCCCGAGGCCCAAACACCTCGCGGATACCGTGCCGAGAGATGTACTGGCACGTATACACTTTTTCAGAGTAAAAGAAGCACTCATGTCAGTCTCGAGGAAGAATGGTGGCCTGCCAACTCCATTCCATAAAGTCTTGGTGTATGCAGACTTATCCGCGGCCACCCTCCAATTGCGAAGGGCTTTGAACCCCATTACCTCTGCACTTCGGAACGCTAATCTACCCTATAGATGGGGGTTCCCAGTCCGCTTACTGGTGCGCTATAAAGATGAACTGCATGTGATCAAATCCATTGAAGACGGCATTCATCTAATTAAAAGCTGGAAGATCTCTGTCCAGGCTCCCCAGAACCCGACACCACCTAAGCTACAAGAGGAATGGTCCACTACCTGAGGACGGCTGGATGAACTACAAGGACTTACCTATACCGGGAGTCCACTTTTCGCAGACTCACTCGGATGGCTGCAGCAAAAGGCTGCAGATGGGACTCTGACCCCACTTTGATTGATGGTTCGCCATCTCTCACTTCCTTACTGAGTATCCTTTACATTGCTTTTAGTTTACTTGCTTTTTTGTTTTTTGTTCTCTTTTTTTTACTCATGCCACCTGTCCGTATAGAGCACTATGCCACCTGACCTGTGCCTTGCCTGGAGGAACGCCCTCGCTGGGAGGTGTTTTCTCCTCTATTTCTTACTATCTGTTCAGTACCCGCATACTATTGTTCTTATTAGTGTATAATGGTATTGAAATTTATTAGTGTTAACGCTAATGGTCTTAACAGTCCTATGAAACGTTCCCATATGTGGCGCCAAGCGATAGCTCTGGGAGGGGATGTCATTTGTATACAAGAAACCCATCTGGTGTCTTCTGATGCATTTCGGCTATCACATAGAATGTTCCCTCATCTCTTCCATTCCCACTTTCATAGCAAAACGAGAGGTGTAGCGATAGCCTTCAAAACCACGGTCGCTCTCAATGTCATGAAACAGATTTCGGACCCCAAAGGTAGATATGTGATCGTGGTCTGTACTATGAATAATGTAACCTACACGTTGGTAGCGCTCTATGCACCCAACACTCTTCAAATGCGCTTTTTAAAATCCCTCATGCGCAAACTCCACCCTATACGAGAAGGTAAACTAATTATGTGCGGGGACTTTAATACAACAATAGACCCACAGGTGGACTCCACATCCCCTAGATCCCGACACATCGCACCTCTGGCGTAGCTCATTTGGAGAGAGGACCTATATGATGTGTGGCGTTCTCAACACGCACTCGACCGTGAATATACATTTCCTTCCGGGGTGCATAATGTGTATTTCAGGATTGACTTGTTTCTAACTGACAGAACGATACTTCCTATGTTAATTTCCTCCACTATTGAGTTAATCCAGTGGTCCGACCATGCAGCTATCACTCTCACGCTGAATGAACACCTTAATTCCCCCCCTAGATATCTCTGGCGAAGTAACCCTTTCCTTCTCTCTCACCCTTCCTCCCGATCCCAGATTGAGAAAGATGTTTCAGAATATTTCACGTTGAATGAATCTGCCCCGGTACAGGCTAGCACTATTTGGAATGCTCATAAAGCATGTGTTCGGGGCTCATTCATCAAACAGGGAGCTATGCTGAAACGACAGAGAAATAGCCAAATGGAAGCGACACTGAATGACATAAGAACAGTGGAGAGAGATAACATGGATAACCCTTCCCCCTTATTGGCTGCCAAATTAAAAGATCTTAGACTGCAGTTAAGATCCCTCCTTCTGGTTTCCTATGAAAAATCCCACCGTAAATCTAGAGCAACTTACTATTCGCTTAGCAACAAGGCTGGTAAGCTGCTAGCGGCTCGCCTGAGAGCTCATCACACTAAATCTAAAATTCCACACCTTATAAACCCTCTTACTAACTCCAAGGTTTACACGCCATCGGAAATAGCACAAGGTTTCAGTGAGTACTATGCAAGCCTCTATAATTTGAGGGACTCAGAGCCAACTCCCCCCAACATCCTAGAAATGACTGACAGCTTCCTATCCTCCATACATCTCCCCTCCCTGAACCCCTCGCAAATCTCCATTCTTAACACTCCTATCACGCAACAAGAAGTTGGGCAGGTAATTAAACAATTACCTAAAGACAGGGCCCCTGGCCCAGATGGCTTTGCGAACCACTATTATAAAAGTTTTAGCGTCACCCTGGTACCTCATCTATGTAAGTTTTTCCAACAAGTCCTCGAGTCTGGCACCTTCCCCAATGAAAACATGCAGGCCCTCATAGTGACCATACCTAAACCCGGTAAACCCCCTGACCGCCCCCAAAACTTTCGCCCTATTTCCCTTCTAAATTTGGATGTAAAAATATTTGCCAAAATCATAGCTAACCGGTTAGCCTCTCTTTTGCCCTCTCTGGTGGCCACAGACCAAGCGGGTTTTGTCCCGCGCCGACAAGCATATTATAATACCAGACGAGCGCTGGGCGTTATACACTATGCGGTGGCCCAAGGACTCCCGGTCCTAGCTTTGGCTCTCGATGCCCTAGAAGGCATTCGACCGCCTCAGGTGGACGTTCGCCTTCTCGGTGCTAAGGAAACTGGGGTTCAGCGGTCCTATTCTTACCGCCATGACTGCTCTGTACAATAACCCCACAGCTAAAGCCTATGTAAATGGCGTACTCTCTCCCGGATTCACCCTTACAAACGGCACTCGTCAGGGGTGCCCCCTATCCCCCCTGATATTCATTCTAGCCATGGAACCTCTGGCCCAAGCAATTAGAGAAGACTCTAACAGGAGTAGAGATTGGAGGTAAATCACATAAAATATCCCTATATGCAGATGATGTGCTTCTCACCCTTACCTACCCCGAAAACTCCCTACCGGCCGTTATGTCCCTAATTGATACATTTGGCACCTTGTCGTACTATCACCTGAATGCTTCTAAGACCCAAGCCCTTCCCATAAATATTCCCGCCCATGTGCAACGCGGCTTTAAAACAAAATATGCCTTTGACTGGCAGACCTCGGGTATCAAATATTTAGGTATCATTCTCACCCAGTCCCTCTCAGATCTATACAGATTAAACTACCTTCCCCTCCTTTCCCACATCCAAGCAGACATGACTAGGCTTACTAAATATGACATTTCCTGGACCGGTCGTATAGCGACTTTTAAGATGCTACACCTACCGAGATTTTTATACCTGTTTCGCTCACTACCAATCCGACTTCCATCGGAATTTTTTAGACAGGCACACTCACTCCTCACGTCATTTATTTGGGCTCAGGGTAGACCCCGCATAGCCCGTACCATTTTGTCAAGGAGCACACGACTAGGAGGGCTGGCTCTGCCGGACCTGAAACACTATTACCTTTCTACACTGGTATCTACTCTGACGGGGTGGTTCACCCTCGAGCAGTCCGTCCCTTGGACACAACTAGAACACCACATGGCACCGCCATTCTGCCTGCCAGATTTACTCCTTACACCTTTTTGGCAAATCCAGCCACCCGCAGACATGGGTCCTATTGTGTCGGCTTCACTGGCCGCCTGGGTTGAATTCCACAAAATCGCACAATCCACTGTTTCTCACTTGAAGCAAGCCCTACCCTTTACTCTCTTACGAGCCTTACTCCCAGATACAGATTTTAGACAATGGGCTGATAAAGGGGTATCCAGTGTGGGGGACCTCATGGAAGGCAACGCTCTCATGTCATTCTCTCAACTAAGTGATTTATATGCCCTCCCTGGCTCAGATTTTTTTTAAAAACCTCCAACTTAGACATTTAGTGCACTCTCTGAAACACTCAACCCTATGTAGAGACCCGATCGCTTTTATACATGTCTCCAGAGGTAGAAAAGGCACTAGGATCTTATATAATGTGTTGATGCATGCTGATGACTTTCACAAGTTCCACTCCCTGAGAAGCTGGGAATTAGACTTAAATATTACATTTACTGAGGAAGAGTGGGTGTCAGCATTTAGGACGTCCTGGAAATATTTAAAATGCACCTCACACATTGAAACAATGGTAAAAACAATCCTTAGATGGTATTATACACCTGATAGATTGTCCCATATATATCCTACGATCCCTGGGGAGTGCTGGAGGAAATGCGGATGTAGAGGTACATTGCTCCACACACTGTGGACTTGCCCACGGTTACATGAATATTGGGAGGCATGTAGAACCTTGTTCCAAGAAATTTTACCTGAATATCATGACTGGTCTCCGCAACAATTACTCCTTCTGATAGGCATTGATCAATTCCACCATGATGTTAGGGGTCTCTTATGTATTATGTGCGCCACAGCTAAGATAGTCTTAACCAGAGAATGGAAGTCTACTAAAGTTCCGTCTATACAAGATGTGATAGCAACCCTAAATCTTACTTGTTCTTATGAAAAGATTATTTCCCTTGGTAACTCTACTTACCCTAAGTTTGAGAAAACTTGGTTCTATTGGCTGTCCTCTACTTATGCCCAGATTCCATGATCTATACACTTACCCACTACCTTCAATGTGCTATCCTCCTTACTGCTCCTACCTTATCCTCTTACCCTTTATCCTCAACTGAGTACAGCCTCTCACCCTTCCTTCTCCCCCCTCTGAGCCCGCTGTTTGAATTGTCGGCTACCACATTGTGGACTATAAAATGTATTCTACTGTTTTGAACTCCATTAGCGCCTAGTCTTGTTAATTTGATGCGTATATGCCATTTAACCCTCATTACTTTACACAGGTTATGGACTTTACCACTAACAATATATGTAACTCTCTAAGACGGACTACGCTGATTTGTCCTTTGTTCGAAATGTTTGTTCTGAATGTTTATATTTCATTCTCCAACTGTTTACCCCGGGACTGCCCGGTTTGTTTTGTACTGTTAAAAAATACAATAAAAACCTATTCTTGAAAAAAAAAAAAAAAAGGGCCTATCCAGTAACAACAAGGATGTGCTGGCCGCACGAGAGATTCCTGCCAACCGGCAAGAACTTATCCATTTGGCCACCCGCATTGACATGCGTTTTTCTGAGAGACACCAGGAGCTCCGCCAGGAAAAAGACCTTGATCTCTGGGCACCTCTCCCACAGTATCATTTGCAATCTACCCTTGTGCCTCCTGCCGAGGAGGCTATGCAAGTGGATCGGTCTCGCCTGACCCAGGAAGAGAGGACTCGCCATAGGGAAAAAAATCTTTGTCTGTACTGCGCTAGTACCGAACATTTCTTGGTGGATTGCCCTATTCGTCCTCCACGTCTAGGAAACGCACGCACCCAGCTCACGTGGGTGTGGCATCTCTTGGTACGAAGTCTGCTTCTCCACGTCTCACTGTGCCCGTGCGGATTTCTCCTTCTGCAAACTCCTCTCTCTCAGCCGTGGCCTGCTTGGACTCTGGTGTGCTTCTGGAAATTTTATTCTGGACTCTTTGGTGAATAAGTTCTGCATCCCGGTGACCCGTCTCGTCAAGCCGCTCTACATTTCTTCGGTCAACGGAGTGAAGTTGGACTGTACTGTGCGTTACCGCACAGAACCCCTCTTAATGTGCATTGTACCCCATCACGAAAAGATTGAATTTTTCGTCCTTCCCAACTGCACCTCTGAAGTCCTCCTCGGTCTGCCATGGCTCCAGCATCATTCTCCCACCCTTGACTGGACCACCGGGGAGATCAAGAATTGGGGTTCTGCTTGCCGTATGAAATGCCTCACCTCTGCTCCCAGTCCCGTCTGTCGGGCCTCAGTGTTTCCTCCTGTGCCTGGTCTCCCCAAGGCCTATCAGGACTGTGCAGTGCCTCCTCATAGCCCCCATCCTGGTGACACTCTGCCCCGTGACAAGCTTCACCCTCTGCCCCCCCTCCCCATTCCCACTTCTTCTGAACTACCTGCCGCTGGTATAGCTACCCAGGACTTCTTTTTTCAGAAGGAGACTCAAGAGGCGCCCCCTATGTTCTCGTCTCTTTTGAAGGGACAAGGAGACAAAAAGAGGGGGAGACCTAAGGGGGGGGGTACTGTTACGCCGAGCGCTCCGGGTCCCTGCTCCTCCCCGGAGCGCTCGCGGCATCTCTCTCTCTGCAGCGCCCCGGTCAGACCCACTGACCGGGAGCGCTCCACTGACATTGCCGGCGGGGATGCGATTCGCATAGCGGGACGCGCCCGCTCGTGAATCGCATCCCAAGTCACTTACCCATCCCGTTCCCCGGCTGTCATGTTCTGGCGCGCGGCTCCACTCTCTAGGGCGCGCGCGCGCCAGCTCTCTGAGATTTAAAGGGCCAGTGCACCAATGATTGGTGCCTGGCCCAATCAGCCTAATTAGCTTCCACCTGCTCCCTGGCTATACTACCTCACTTCCCATGCACTTCCTTGCCGGATCTTGTTGCCTTGTGCCAGTGAAAGCGTTTAGTGTTGTCCAAAGCCTGTGTTCCAGATCTTCTGCTATCCACATTGACTACGAACCTTGCCGCCTGCCCCGACCTTCTGCTATGTCTGACCTTGCCTCTGCCTAGTCCTTCTGTCCCATGCCTTCTCAGAAGTCAGCGAGGTTGAGCAGTTGCCGGTGGATACGACCTGGTTGCTACCGCTGCAGCAAGACCATCCCGCTTTGCGGCGGGCTCTGGTGAAAACCAGTAGCAACTTAGAACCGGTCCACCGACACGGTCCACGTTCTGCGGATGCCCACCAACAGTCACAATAATGAGCACCCTGCTGCGGCTGGGTAGCTCAGTGTGTCCGCTCATGACTTCCGGCGGGAAATCTTACGCTATTAGTGGACACACAAAGCTACCCAGCCGCAGCAGGGAGCTCATTATTGTGACTGTTGGTGGGCATCCGCAGAACGTAATATGCTGCGGATGTGCGCCATGTGATCCTGCACATACATTTTTATTTTTCCTTATATTTATTTAATAAATGTATTTTTATTTTATTTTTTTCCCTTTTTTTTACACTTATTGGGGTTTATTTACTAACGTGATCCCGATTCTTTTTTGTCGGGTTTTGCACCCAAATTGTGTCGCACATCCCTTGTGATACAATTTGCGACCAAAAAAAACAAAACCCTCCATTTTACAAGAAAACCTGAAAAGGGGCGTGGCCACGGGATAAAGCAGGCGTGGTCCCAACAAAAGGGCCGTGGTCCACACAGTTTTGAAAAATCCCAACATATTTACTAAGGTTTCTACAGTAAAAGTGTTGTATTTGAGCTGAGAAAAACCCAACAGATCAAAACAGTTGTAAAAAAAAGCAAAATGTAGGGAAAAGTGCAAAATGTAGGGAAACCTTAGTAAATTCTTTGGGAAAATACCAGTGGGAAATCAAAACCCACAAAGAAACCTACACTCCACTCTTAGTAAATAAACCCCATTGTTGTTACACTTTTATTTATTTTATATATTTTTTTTCACTTTTTTTAATGCTTTGGAATACTTAGTATTCCAAAGCATTGCAGATATATGCTGCCTGCTAGTTTTACACTAGCAGGCAGCATATGAGGACTTGCCTCTGGCAAGTCCTCACAGGCAATAACCGGGGCAGACCTGGGGGTCCTTGTAAAGACCCTCGACTGCCCAGGTAAGCAGAAGCACCTCGTGATAGTTGTGGGGTGCTACAGGAGAGAGACAGAGGGAGCCCCCTCCCTCTGTCAAAACTCCTTACAGCTCGCGGTCGCTTCCGACCGCGGCTGTAAGGGTTAAACTGCCGGGACCGAAGTTTTCTTCTGTCCCGGCAGTAACGCAGGTCCCCGCCCACCGGGGATTACACACAGCACCCCGCTATCGCGCTGCGGAGTGCTGCAGGGGTGACAGAGGGAGCTCCCTCCCTCTGTCATAACACTTAGAGCCCGCGGTCACTTCCGACTGCGGTTGTAAGGGTTAAACTGCCGAGACCGAAGTTTACTTCATTCCCGGCAGTGCTGCAGGGTCCCGGCTGTGTGTTACAGCCGAGTTCCCGCCGCGATCTCGTGGGTGCACTGGGCAGCACCCACGAGAAGCATGGACGAGTATAGACGTCCAGGTGCCGGAACGGCCGCCAACCTGGACGTCTATACTCATCCGTGGTCGTTATGGGGTTAAGGTACACTATGAAATCTTCAAAAGTGGTTTTGTCTCCCTCCCAGATGATTAATACGTCATCAACATATCTCAGAAATGCTTTAATATTTTTAATAAATGGGTTAGATGAACAGTAAATGTACTCTTTTTCAAAAAATGACAAAAATAAATTAGCGTATGAACATGAGGTGGCACTCCCCATTGCAGTTCCTGACTCTTGTTTACACCAGTTGGAATTGAAAATGAAAGTATTGTGAATCAAAATAAAGTAAAGAAAATCACATAAAAAAAATCAATAAATGTATTACTCTTATTTGTGCTGAGGAGGAAAGACCGGATAGCCTATACACCCACATCAGTGTCTATTGTAGGCTCTCAACATCTATTGTAGCTAGAGAGAATGTGTTCTGCCAGTGAAAGGATTCAGCAAACTGTATAATGTCCCTAGTGTCCTTAATGTAGGATGGCATAGAACTCAAAATCGGTCTCAAAGCCCAATCTATATATTTGGATAGGAATATTGGATGCCCTGGAGGAGGGCTTATTTTTTTGTGGACCTTAGGGAGCAAATACCATGTAGGTTTAGATGGGTATGTAGGCAAAAGGCGCTCGGCTGTTTTTGCTTCAAAAATTCCATTGCTAACTTTATTCTTGAGAAAAGACCTAAGATCATCCAAAACTTTTCTGGTAGGGTCTCCTTTAAGTATGGTATACACATTGCTGTCTCTCAACTGTCGCTGAGCCTCATCCTCCTACTGCTGTTTAGACCAAACAACCACTCCCCCACCCTTTTCGGCTAGAGAGTAGAGAGCCATTTAATAGCCTTTTGTTCTTTATGGCTAAGATTTTTATTAGTGGTGGGATATATTAGTGCCTTGACATCTCTCAGCACTGCCTGCTGGAAGATGTCAATGGGACTACCGGGAGTGATTAACCCCTTAAGGACCAGGCCCATTTTGGCCTTAAGGACCAGACCAATTTTATTTTTGCATTTTCGTTTTTTTTTTATTTTGTTACACTTTTTATGTCCCCATAGGGGACTATTCATTGCAATCAGTTGATTGCTAAAACTGTTCAGTGCTATGTATAGGACACAGCAATGCTCAGTATTATCGGTGATCTTCTGCTCTGGTCTGCTCGATCTCAGACCAGAGCAGAAGACCCTGGGAGACAGCCGGAGCCAGGTGAGGGGACCTCCGGACGCCATGCTGGATGATCCGATCATCCATTCAAAGTTCCGCACTGCCGCAGATGCCGTGATCTGTATTGATCATGGCATCGGAGGGGTTAATGGCAGACATCCGCACGATCACGGATGCCCGCCACTAGCAGCGGGTCCCTGGCTGCTGATAGCAGCCGGGACCTGCTGGGTATGACGCGAGCACCGCTCCGGTGCTCGCGATCATGTCGGCACGTAAATGTACGTCATGGTGCGTTAAGTACCACGTCACCATGACGTACATTTACATCCATTGTCGTTAAGGGGTTAAAGGATTGAATGTAGAAGGTTTTCCTCCTTGAAACCACATTTCATGTTCTGCACTGTCTGAACTGCAACCAGGTTGTTCTGACGTGTTAGACGCTAACAGAGCTAAATGTCTGATACATTCCTTCATTCTCAGATAGATCTTTTACTGGGCAAAATCCTAAGGGTCCAATAGTGCATGGAGAAGCACTTTCATGATTGGACTCATTCTTAGCTGGATGCAAAGAAAATAAAAGTTTTTTCATCTGAGAATGAAGGAATGTATCAGACATTTAGCTCTGTTAGCGTCTGACACGTCAGAAAAACCTGGTTGCAGTTCAGACAGTGCAGAACATGAAATGCGGTTTCAAGGAGGAAAACCTTCTACATTCAATCCTTTAATCACCACTCCCGATAGTCCCAATGACATCTTCCAGCAGGCAGTGCTGAGAGATGTCGATCCACTAATATATCCCACCACTAATAAAAATCTTATCCATAAAGAACAAGAGGCTATTAAATGGCTCTCTACTCGTTCAGATTAGAAAATGTCTCTAGCTGACAAGGGTGGGGGAGTGGTTGTTTGGTCTAAACAGCAGTACGAGGATGAGGCTCAGCAACAGTTGAGAGACAACAAAGTGCATACCATACTTAAAGGAGACCCTACCAGAAAAGTTTTGGATGATCTTAGGTCCTTTCTCAGGCATAAAGCTAGCAATGGAATTTTGGAAGCAAAAACAACCGAGCGCCTTTTGCCTACATACCGATCTAAACCTACATGGTATTTGCTCCCTAAGGTCTACAAAAAAAATAACCCCTCCTCCAGGGTGACCAATATTAGCTGGTAGAGATTCTGTAACGGAATTCCTATCCAAATATGTAGATTGGGCTTTGAGACCGATTTTGAGTTCTATGCCATCCTACGTTAAGGACGCTAGGGACATTATAAGTCTGCTGAATCCTTTCACTGGCAGAGCACATTCTCTCTAGCTACAATAGATGTTGAGAGCCTGTACACCTGCATCCCACATGATGCGGGTGTACAAGCTATCCGGTCTATCCTCCTCAGCACGAATAAGAGTGATACATTTATTGATTTTTTTATGTTGTTGTGTCCCGGTACTGTATTTCATACAGTACCTTGTGTGCTGGGTCCCCAAAGTGAGAGTTCCTTAGTACCGTTGGGGTCCGCTTGCTGAGATAACCCCTAGTCACCTCTTTGTTCCTTAATTTTATGTGTTACATGTATACAATTAGTGTAAATGTATTTATCTATATAGTGTCTGCAGGACCTTAGGTCACATGACTTATGTTTCTACTGTGATGGTATGCTAAAGGACCTTCCAGGTCACGTGGGTAACATAGTAACATAGTAACATAGTTCATAAGGTTGAAAAAAGACCAGAGTCCATCATGTTCAACCTATATCCCTAATGAGTCCCTACTGAGTTAATCCAGAGGAAGGCAAAAAACCTTCACACTAGAGGTAAAAAATTCCTTCCCAACTCCAAATATGGCAGTCAGAATAAATCCCTGGATCAACGTTCTGTACCTATAATTCTTATATACATAACCAGTAATGTTCTTACTCTCCAAGAATGCATCCAGACCCTTTTTAAATTCTTTTACAGAGTTCCCCATGACCACCTCCTCCAGGAGAGAATTCCACAGTCTCACTGCTCTTATAGTAAAGAACCCCCGTCTGTGCTGGTGTAGAAACCTTCTTTCCTCTAAACGGAGAGAATGCCACCTTGTTATAGATACAGTCCTGGGTATAATTAGATCATGGGAGAGATCTCTGTACAGTCCCCTGATATATTTATACATAGTTATTAGGTTGCCCCTAAGCCTTCTTTTTTCTAAACGAAATAACCCCAATTCTGATAATCTTTCTGGGTACTATAGTCCTTCCATTCCCCATATTGCCCGTCTTTGAACCCTCTCCAGCTCCCCTATATCTTTCTTGTACACTGGTGCTCAGTACTGTACACAGTATTCCATGTGTGGTCTGACTAGTGATTTGTACAGCGGTAGAATTATTTCCTTGTTGTGGGCATCTATGCCCCTATTGATGCACCCCATGATTTTATTTGCCTTGGCAGCAGCTGCCCGACACTGGTCACTACTAGCATTGAGCGGCATAGGCCATATTCAAATTTGCGATATTTCGCGAATATATGGGCGAATATTCATCATATATTCGCTAAATTCGCATATTCGCAATATTCGTGTTTTTTTCGCATATGCATTTGCATATGTTAAAATTCGCATATGTGAAAATTTATGTACTTCATAGCAAGTATACCAGTGTAACTTGATAGAAGCAGCAGAATGGAGGGATCAATATCCGCGAATATTCGCATATGTGAATATTCGCCCGGCGGTCTCACACAGTAGTATTAAAGCCTTTTTTAGACCACACAAGCTGGAAGCAGAGAGGGATGATCACTGTGATGTGTACTGTGAAAAAAAAATATTCGTAATTTCGAATATATAGTGCTATATTCACGAATATTCGCGAATTCGTGAATATGCAATATTCGCTAATAAAATTCGAATTGCAAATATTCGCGAGAAACACTATCAGCCATTATATGGTCTCCTCATGCTGCCAACACCTCAACGCTGTGTCATTTAGCCATTATATGGTCTCCTCATGCTGCCAACACCTCCACGCTGTGTCATTTAGCCACTATATGGTCTCCTCATGCTTTAGCCAAATCCAAGCTCTGTCATTCAGCTACTATATGGTCTCCTCATGCTGTCAACACCTCCACGCTGTGTCATTTATCCACTATATGGTCTCCTCATGCTGCCAACACCTCCACGCTGTGTCATTCAGCAACTAAATGGTCCCCTCATGCGGCCAACACCTCCACGCTGTGTCGTTCAGCGACTATTTGGTCTCCTCATTCTGCCAACACCTCCACGCTGTGTCATTTAGCCACTATATGGTCTCCTCATGCTTCAGCCAAGTCCAGGCTGTGCCATTCAGACACTATATGGTCTCCTCATGCTTCAGCTACCTCCAGGCTGTGCCATTCAGACACGATATGGTCTCCTCATGCTTCAGCCAAATCCAGACTGAGCCATTCAGACACTATGGGGGAGATTTATCAAAACCTGCCCAGAGGAAAAGTTGCCCAGTTGCCCATAGCAACCAATCAGATCGCTTCTTTCATTTTTAACAAGGCCTCTGTAAAATGAAGAAAGCGAACTGATTGGTTGCTATGGGCAACTGGGAAACTTTTCCTCTGGACAGGTTTAGATAAATCTCCCCCTATATGTTGTCCCCATGCTGCCACAAACTCCAGGCAGTCATTCAGCCACTATATGGTCTCCTCATACTGATGCCACCTCCAGGCTCAGTCATTGTGCCGCTCTGTGGCAGTGATTCTAAAAACGATGCCTGTTATCTGCATGTCATACTGAATAACAGTATTATTTCACTACCCCAGCACATTCCATATGCGTGTTAGAATAAAGCAAAGTGTTTTATACCCCTATTGAGGCTCTCTATAGTCCAGAAATAGCTTCTATTAATATAGTTTAGCTGTAAATAAATTCAGATCGAACTGAATTGTTTAGAAAATTTGGCGAATTGGCCGACTTGAATTTTTCAAAAGTTTGCTCATCTCTACATATCACCACTCAAGAAATATACCAATGGTTTCAGGTCCGGTGGGAAAACCGTATACGGGGCAAAAATAAGCCAACAGGAGTCAGTGTTTCACCCCATTCGGCTCAATGAAATACATTACATACAGGCCGCATACAACTGGGATACAGGAGTGCTCGGTTTTAGCTACCCCCTGCCGTATACGGTATTTATTGGTAAAAACGTAATGTGAGCCCAGTCTTACTTAACCCCTTAAGGACCCAGGACGTACTAGAACGTCCTGGCACCCTGGGCTTTAAGGACCCAGGACGTACTAGTACGTCCTGGTGTTTCTCCGGTGTCTGCCGCGCCCCGGGCAGAGATCGGAAGCGGATGCCTGCTGAAATGCTTCAGCAGGCATCCAGGGCAAACGCCGAGGGGGGCCATGTAGGCCCCCCATGTCGGCGATCGCCGCAAATCGCAAGGGAAATCGCCCTTGCGATCTGCGGCGATACCGGGCTGATCGGGTCTCTGGGACCCGACCGCCCGGTAATTTCGCATGATCCCGGCTGTCACAGACAGCCAGGACCATGCTAACGTATAGGAGCGAGGTGGCAAGCCTGCCACCTCCTCCTTTACCCTGCGATCTGTCGGTTAGTTAACCGACCAATCGCAGGAGGGGGGGCGGTTACTTCCTCCCGTCCTGCCCGGCCCCTTGAAGTCCGGAGAGGACGGGAGGAAGACCGGAGGACACGGCGGGGGACGGGGGAGTGCTGGGGACCGGCCCCGGTACTTACCTCGTCCCTGAAGACCCGGATCCCGGCGAGGAAGAAGGCGGCGGCGGCGACAGGTGAGTAGATCTTCAGCCGCGGTCGGGCCCTTTACAGCAATGCACGTCGCCGTAAAGCGACGTGCATTGCTGTAATGGGACCCTGTAAACTACAACTCCCAGCATGCCCAGACAGCCCTTGAGGTCCACAGTTTGGAGACCACTGTGCCCTTCCAGATGTTGCAAAACTACACATCCTCAGCATGCCCTTACTGTCCAGGCATGCTGGGAGTTGTAGTGCTGTAACATCTGGCCCTTCAGATGTTGCAGAACTACAACTCCCAGCATGCCTGGACAGTTTTGGCGTACTGGGAGTTGTAGTTTTGCAACATCTGGAGGGCTGCAGCTTGGACACCACTACACAGTGGTCCCCAAACTGTTCTCCTCCAGCTGTTACGTAACCACTACTCCCAATATGCTCTTCGGCTGCCTGGGCATGCTGGGAGTTGTGGTTTTGCAACAACTGGAGGCACACTGGTTGGGAAACATTGTCTGTTTCCTAACTCAGTGTTTCCCAACCCTTGTGCCTCCAGCTGTTGCAAAACTATAACTGCCAGCATGCACTGATAGACTGTGCATGCTGGGAGTTGTAGTTTTGCAACAGCTGGAGGTCCCCCCCCTTGTGAATGTACAGGGTACATTCACATGGGCAGGGGCTTACAGTGAGTATCAGGCTGCAAGTTTGCGATGCAGCAAATTTTGCGCGGCAGCTCAAACTCGCAGCGGGAAACTCGCTGTAATCCCCCGCCCGCGTGACTGTCTCCTAAAAACACTACACTACACTAACACAAAATAAAATAAAAAGTAAAAAACGCTACATATACACATACCCCTACACAGCCCCCCTCCCCTCCCCAATAAAAATGAAAAACGTCTGGTACGCCACTGTTTCCAAAATGGAGCCTCCAGCTGTTGCAAAACAACAACTCCCAGTATTGCCGGACAGCCGTTGACTGTCCAAGCATGCTGGGAGTTTTGCAACAGCTGGAGGCACCCTGTTTGGGAATCACTGGCGTAGAATACCCCTATGTCCACCCCTATGCAAATCCCTAATTCAGGCCTCAAATGCGCATGGCGCTCTCACTTCGGAGCCCTGTCGTATTTCAAGGAAACAGTTTAGGGTCACATATGGGGTATCGCCGTACTCGGGAGAAATTGCCTAACAAATTTTGGGGGGCTTTTTCTCTTTTCACCCCTTATGAAAAGGGGAAGTTGGGGTCTACACCAGCATGTTGGTGTAAAAAAAAAATATTTTTTACACTAACATGCTGGTGTTGCCCTATACTTTTCATTTTGACAAGAGGTAAAGGGGAAAAAAGCCCCCCAAAATTTGTAATGCAATTTCTCCCGAGTATGGAGATACCCCATATGTGGGCGCAAAGTGCTCTGGGGGCGCACAACAAGGCTCAGAAGGGAGAGTGCGCCATGTACATTTGAGGTGATTTGCACAGGGGTGGCTGATTGTTACAGCGGTTTTGACAAACGCAAAAAAGAAAAAAAAACCACATGTGACCCCATTTCGGAAACTACACCCCTCACGGAATGTAATGAGGGGTGCAGTGAGAATTTACACCCCACTGGTGTCTGACAGATCTTTGGAACAATGGGCTGTGCAAATAAAAAATTTTGTACAGCCCACTGTTCCAAAGATCTGACAGACACCAGTGGGGGGTAAATGCTCACTGTACCCCTTGTTACATTCCTCAAGGGGTCTAGTTTCCAAAATGGTGTGCCATGTGGGGGTTATTTTGCTGTCCTGGCACCATAGGGGCTTCCTAAATGCGACATGCCCCTGAGCAAAATTTGCTCTCAAAAAGCCAAATATGACTCCTTCTCTTCTGAGCATTGTAGTTCGCCCGTAATGCACTTCATGCCAACTTATGGGGTACCTCCATACTCAGAAGAGATGGGGTTACAAATTTTGGGGGGTATTTTCTGCTATTAACCCTTGCAAAAATGTGAAATTTGGGGGGAAACACACATTTTAGTGAAAATTTATTTTTATTTTTTTACATATGCAAAAGTCGTGAAACACCTGTGGGGTATTAAGGCTCACTTAATTCCTTGTTACGTTCCTCATGGGGTCTAGTTTCCAAAATGGTATGGCATGTGTTTTTTTTTGCTGTTCTGGCACCATAGGGGCTTCCTAAATGCAACATGCCCCCCAAAAACCATTTCAGAAAAACGTACTCTCCAAAATCCCCTTGTCGCTCCTTCCCTTCTGAGCCCTCTACTGCGCCCGCCGAACACTTTACATAGACATATGAGGTATGTGCTTACTCGAGAGAAATTGGGCTACAAATAAAAGTATACATTTTCTCCTTTTACCCCTTGTAAAAATTCAAAAATTGGGTCTACAAGAAAATGCAAGTGTAAAAAATGAAGATTGTGAATTTTCTCCTTCACTTTGCTGCTATTCCTGTGAAACACCTAAAGGGTTAAAACTCTGACTGAATGTCATTTTGAATACTTTGGGGGGTGCGGTTTTTATAATGGGGTCATTTGTGGGGTATTTCTAATATGAAGACCCTTCAAATCCACTTCAAACCTGAACTGGTCCCTGAAAAATAGTGAGTTTGAAAATTTTGTGAAAAATTGGAAAATTGCTGCTGAACTTTGAAGCCCTCTGGTGTCTTCCAAAAGTAAAAACAGGTCAATTTTATGATGCAAACATAAAGTAGACATATTGTATTTGTGAATAAAATAAAATAAATATTTGGAATATCCATTTTCCTTACAAGCAGAGAGCTTCAAAGTTAGAAAAATGCTAAATTTTCAAATTTTTCATCAAATTTTGGGATTTTTCACCAAGAAAGGATGCAAGTTACCACAAAATTTTACCACTATGTTAAAGTAGAATATGTCACGAAAAAACAATCTCGGAATCAGATTGATAAGTAAAAGCATTCCAGAGTTATTAATGTTTAAAGTGACAGTGGTCAGATGTTCAAAAAATGGCCGGGTCCTAAGGTGTAAAATGGCTGGGTCCTTAAGGGGTTAAAGGGGTATTCCAGGAAAAAACTTTTTTTCATATATCAACTGGCTCCAGAAAGTTAAACAGATTTGTAAATTACCTCTATAAAAAAAATCTTAATCCTTCCAATAATAATCAGCTGCTGAAGGTGAGTTGTTCCTTTCTGTCGTGCAACAGTGCTCTCTGCTGACATCTCTGCTTGTCTCGGGAACTGCACAGAGTAGAAGAGGTTCGCTATGGGGATTTGCTTCTACTCTGGACAGTTCCCGAGACAGGTGTCATCAAAGAGCAGTTAGACAAAAAAGAACAACTCTACTTCAGCAGCTCATAAGTACTGAAAGGAATAAAGGATTAAGATTTTTTAATAGAAGTAATTTACAAATCTGTTTAACCTTCTGGAGTCAGATGATATATGATTTTTTTTTTCCTGAATAACCCCTTCCAGAATGCAGAATTTATTCTGTCTCATTTGCACATCATTTTCATAGTTTGGAAAGTGTATGTCTATTTATTTGTTTGGAATGAAAAAAGTAAACATATTCCTGTCAAGGTTTGAAGGGATCTGGTGGAACTAAGTATTTTCAGGGTAATTTACAACGTGTGAGTCTAGGTCACTGCATAGACATTCACTGACTGAAGGAAACCGTAGCTGCATTCTTGAAAGCTACAAGGTGCAGTGTAACTAATGATGAATGCCTGCAAATGTTTCCACCATGTGCTTGTTAAAAAAAGAACATTCCTCTCCAGGCATTCGATTTCTTCAAGCATTTAACCTTATTTAGAAATATGGAAATGAGCATCTAACCCCATTCACTTTGGTATTTTTTAATATCTAAATGGCAACACTTAAACAATTCAAAGTATATATACAATCAAGAGATAAAAATAAAGTAAATCATGTCACCATATCTATTCTGCGTATTTCCGGAAATGAAGATGCTGATAAAAGCAGAGGCCTGGAATCTGCCACAAACACAGACCTAGCTGGCCAAAAAATCTAGATTCCTCCCAAAGAAATGTCTCCTTTGAGCAACCCAATACATAAGAAAGCAGATTCCTTGCCTAAGAAAGCCTATTCAGCCTCCTTAGCAATCTGTAAATCAGCAATGGCTTCTATTCTGGTAGCTTAGTGACTCTGCCTAACGATATTATCCACCTGTCATCTCTGGGCCTGGCCCTCAATAATTTTATTCGGATTGCATAGTGGATCAAGCAATGGATGGGGGACATTACCCTTTCAGCCTGAAAGTCTTTTTGGGTTCCAACTAAAGGACATTTTGATAAATCTTGATGCTGATAAAAGCATAAGTATTCCCTATTCTAGTAAAAAAGACTTCGTATAAGGCATTTCATCAAAGTTTCAGAGCTTCTCCAAAGTTAAAGAAGAACTACAGATTCAGAGAGAGGAACTATAAGCTAAAGCAGGAATCTAAAACATACTACAATAGTAAGAACTCTATTCCAAAAAAGCCTTTCAATTTTTGATGCCAGAAGAACCCATGCAGATCAGGTTAACAGGTTAACGACTAGCCAGTTTTGTGTCAACCTGTTCAAAAATTCCAGGGTCCTCTTGGTCATCAAGAGAGGGTATTTCCCCAAATGTAACAAATTTCCAGAATAGAAATACTTCCTGAATCTTCCCAGAAACGCACCTTTTACCTATGATCCAACAACACGTCCAGAAAGGTGCCTTAGAACAGGTCCCTTAGGGACAAGGGAGATTACTCAGATACCTTTTAGTCCTTAAGACCTATAAGAGTTGAAGATTAGTGTACTAACAAACAGGGACGTGCACAGACATTTTGGAGGGCAGGGGCTTAATGCCAAGTTTCCACTTGTTTTTTTTCTGGCCCAAAAAAATGCAAGAAAAAAAACACCTGAAAAAACACCACAGCATTTTTGGCCCCTTTGACATTTTTTCTAAATTTGTTGGGTACCAAAAAAAAAAAAAAAAAAAATAGAAGCAGTATGGATGAAAAAAATTTATTTAAAGGGATAATCCAGGAAAAAAATCTTTATATATATATATATATATATATATATATATATATATATATATATATATATCAACTGGCTCCAGAAAGTTAAGATTTGTAAATTACTTTTATTAAAAAATCTTAATCCTTTCAGTATTTATGAGCTGCTGAGGTTGAGTTGTTCTTTTCTGTCTATGTGATCTCTGATGACACCTGTCTCGGGAACTGTCCAGAGTAGAAGAAAATCCCCATAGCAAACCTATTCTGCTCTGTGCAGTTCCCGAGACAAGCAGAGATGTCAGCAGAGAGCACTGTTGCCACACAGAAAAGAACAACTCAACTTCAGCAGCTGATAATAATTGGAAGAGTTAATATTTTTTTTTTTTAAGTAATTTACAAATCTGTTTAATTTTCTGGAGCCAGTTGAAATATATATAAAAAAAGTTTTTCTCTGGAATACCCCTTTAATGAAATTTATATTTTTACAACAACATTTTTATAAATTTTTAAACAGGGATCAATTTATGTGGGCGGGGAGGAAACTAAAAATGTAGCCAACAATAATAAAAATCTAGAAAGGGGCCATTTAAATGTAAAAATCATATATCTTTTATTATTAATTTTGTTAAAATTTTTATTAGTAATGTCTTTTAATAATGTGTTTAATAAAGTGTGTGTTTTTCACTTTTTTTTTCTTTTCTTATTTATTTATTTTTTTTTACATTTTTTAGGTAGTGCTACTACTCCCAGCATGTTCCATGATGGGAGTAGTAGTTCCTGCACTAATAGACGGATCACCACGGGTGTTACTTCTGACATCCGATGTGATCGTCCATAATATACCATATTTATCGGCGTATAACACGCACTTTTTAGGCAAAATTTTTTAGCCTAAAGTCTACCTGCGTGTTATATGGCGATAAGCCGCTGCAGTTCAATGTTTTAAAGCGGGCGCTTTAAATCAATGAACTGCAGCGGCTTTGCAGGTGCAGAGATCTGCCGTCGCTGCTGGCTTCTCTGCCCCTGCCTGTCCTGGGGTCTAGAGCCCTGCTGCCGGCCCTTCTCTCCCCCTGGCTATCGGTGCCGCTGCCCATTCTCTCCCCCTGGCTATCGGTGCCGCTGCACCATTGCCGGCGCCGATAGCAAGGGGGAGAGAAGCGGCGCTGGCAATGGGGCTGCGGCGCCGACAGACAGGGGGAGAGAAGGGGGCAGCGGCACCCATTGCCAGCGCCGCTGCCCCATTGCCTCCCCCATCCCCGGTTGTATAATTACCTGCTGCCGGGGTCGGGTCCGCGCTGCTTCAGGCCTCCGGTGTGCGTCCCCTGCGTTGTTGATATGCGCTGCGAGACGCAATGACGTCACCCGTCATTGCGCTGCGCTGTGCAGTGCATAGCAACGACTCATGGGACGCACACCGGAGGCCTGAAGCAGGGCGGACCCGACCCCAGCAACAGGGGATGGGGGAGGCAACGGGGCAGTGGCGCCAGCAATGGGTGCCGCTGCCCCTTCTCTCCCCCTGTTCCCCTGGCTATAGGCGTCGCTGCCCCATTGCCGGCGCCGCTTCTCTCCCCCTGGCTATCGGCGCCGGCAATGGGGCGCCATCACCGATAGTCAGGGGGAGAGAACGGGCAGCGGCGTAGACAGCCAGCGGGAGAGAAGCGGCGGTAGCAGGGCTCTAGACCCCAGGAAAGGCAGGGGGAGAGAAGCGGGCAGCGACTGCCTCTCTCCCCCTGCCTTTCCTGGGGGTGTATCGGGGTATACGCATGCACACACACGCACCCTCATTTTACCAAGGATATTTGGGTAAAAAACTTTTTTTACCCAAATATCCTTGGTAAAATGAGGGTGCGCGTTATAGGCCGGTGCGTGGTGTACCCCAATAAATATGGTAGCAGAGATGTGGAGCGGCTCTATACAGTGCTCACATCTCTGCACTATACGCCGGCTAGGGATTTCAATAGAATTCACATCACTGATTCATATCTTCTGCCCAGAGTGATTGGCCAGATTGTGGCAGCCAATCTCTGCTCTCAGTGGGAAATATGAATGAGTGATGTGAATTAATATTCACATTACTGGCTGGCCGGAGTATAGTGCAGAGATGCAGAGGGCAGGAGAAAGCCACTCCGCATCTCAAAAGGATGAAGGACAATCGCAGCAGGTGTCAGGAATGACACCTGCTGTGATCTGTCCTTAACTGCAGGTACTACAGGGTGGGCCATTTATATGGTGATATTAACTTCCTGTTTGTGGCACATTAGCATATTTTGTACACCGGCTGGAAGAAGTGCCCGAGCGGCGTGAAACAGTCTGTCCCGGTCCCTCCCCACCTGCCTCCACCCCCCACCAGCTTGTTATGCCTGACACGAAGAAATAAAGAATTCACCTTGGACGGTGAGTGCAAGCTTTGTTTTCTTTACCTATATTAGTATATGTGAAGGGGGAAACTTTTCAAGATGGGTGGTGACCATGGTAGCCATTTTGAAGTCGGCCATTTTGAATCCAACTTTTGTTTTTTCAATAGGAAGAGGGTCATCTGACACATCAAACTTATTGGGAATTTCACAGAGAAAAACAATGATGTGCTTGGTTTTAATGTAACTTTATTCTTTCATGAGTTCTTTGCAAGTTTCTGACCACTTATAAAATGTGTTCAATGTGCTGTCCATTGTGTTGGATTGTCAATGCAATCCTCTTCTCCCACTCTTCACACACTGATAGCAACACTGCTGGAGAAATGGTAGCACAGGCTTCCACTATCCGTAGTTTCAGGTGCTGCATAATGGGCAAAACTAAAATTGGAACAGGACCCTCATTTTACACAGAAGATTTTGTTCAGTGATGAGGCAAACTTTTATGTGAATGGTGAAGTTAACAAACAAAACCACTGCTATTGGTCTGACACTAACCCACATTGGATAGATCCCTTCAAGACTGTTGGAACAGAAAAATTTATGGTATGTTGTGGTATATGGGGTACAAAGATAGTGGGGCCATTCTTCATCAATGGAAACCTCAAGGCCACTGGATATGCAAAATTGCTACATGATGATGTGTTTCCCTCTTTATGCACTGAAGCTGGCACGTTCTCTGAGTTTTTCCAGCAAGATGGTGCACCACCACATTATGGGTGTCAGGTCCGAGCATTCCTAGATGAACAGTTTCCTGGAAAGTGGATTGGTCGTCGTTGGCCAGTTGAATGGCCCCCAAGGTCTCCCGATCTGACTCCCTTAGACTTTTATCTTTGGGGTCATCTGAAGGCAATTGTCTATACTGTGAAGATACGTGATGTGCAGCACCTGAAACTATGGATACTAGAAGCATGTGCTAGCATTTCTCCTGCGGTGTTGCTATCAGTGTGTGAAGAGTAGGAGAAGAGGGTTGCATTGACAATCCAACACAATGGGCAGCACAATGAACACATTTTATAAGTGGTCAGAAACTTGTAAATAACTCATGAAAGAATAAAGCTCCGTTAAAACCAAGCACATCATTATTTTTCTTGTGAAATTCCCAATACGTTTAATGTGTCACATGACCCTCTTCCTATTGAAAAAACAAAAGTTGGATTCAAAGTGGCCGACTTCAAAATGGCCGCCATGGTCACCACCCATCTTGAAAAGTTTTCCCCTCACATATACTAATGTGCCACAAACATGAAGTTAATATCACCAACCATTCCCATTTTCTTAAGGTGTATCCATATAAATGGCCCACCCTGTATAATTAAAGATGCATTGTATTATATTATTTATAAAGACATTTCAGAAGAGCAAAGCATATGCGAACAGAGAATAGTCTTATTGTTATGGGCTGTGAACACCTCCATTTATTCAGTCTGTACCTGTTAAATGTTCCTAACAGAATCACAGTGGAATTTTCAGTAAAAATTTAACACTTGGAGTTCACTGTTTAGTCTTTAGAGACTTTGCTGGGAAACTAAGAATATACAAGAAATCCTGTAGATGTATTCTAACTTCGGTAACTTTACTGATAATAGAAATATTACCAATGGTTTTCTTATCCTCAGATTAGGGCATAAGTCTTTGTTAAGGGGAGGGGGGGGTGGGCTCTAGGGGCTTAGACCCCATGGGACCTCCATCATCTCCTCTATGGGGCCTGGCTATCCTATTATCTTATTGCTATGTTATAATAATCTGAAAAGAAGATATCCTTTTAAGGGATACTCCAGGGAACAGAAATTATCCTATATCCCCTATTCGATTTATCTGTCCTCAGTGCACTCCGGCCCCCACTTTCCTAGGTGAAGGTGAAGGCAAATAACCGCCCGCTCAGCCAATCACCAGATGAGGCAGGACATTGCTGTAGCCAGTGACTGGCTAAGTGGTCTGTTACTTGCGCCCATCCTTACTTGAGTCACTGCTCTATTAACCTCTTGAGGATGTAGCAATTTTAACATAGTTACATAGTTTGTAAGGTTGATCCAGAGAGAAGAAAAAAAAACATGAGGCTGATGCCAATTGCCACATGAGATGATTCTTTCCTGACTTCAATATGGGGATTAGAATAAATCCCTGGATCTATGTTCTATTTTTCATTTTAGTTTTCTACTTTTTCCGCCTCACTTCTAATAGCCATAATGCTCAAAATTTTTTGCACCACCAATTCTACTTTCTAATGACATTATTCAATTTACCCCAAAATCTGTGTTTTCTTGAAAAATTGTTTTTTCTTATTTTTTAGGTCTAATCAATTACAACAATATGCAAGTTTTGTTTTATTTTACTACTTTAAAAAATTATAACTTTTTGTAAGAAAACAATTATACTTAAAATTGGCATTTCCTGACCCCTACTACACTTTTATTTCATAGTAAGGGCAGTATAATGGCTCATTTTCATGCTTTGTTCTGTGGTTTATATTGGTACCATTTTTGTTTTAAGGGGGCATATTGATTGCTTTTTATTATTTTTTTCTGGTATATGAAGTGACCAAAAATCAGCAGTTCTCGACTTTGGTATTTTTTATGTTTACGCCATTAACTTTACATTATAATAGTTTGGACATTTACGCTCGCAGTGATACAAAATATGTTTATGTTTATTTTTGTTTATATTGTACTAGCTGAGTACCTGGCGTTGCCCGGTTTTTCCTTCCTCATCCTTTTTGGGGAGGAAAATAAACAAAGGAGGAAGCTTTTGACTTCATATGCAGTCCTCATATATTGTTGTCATATCCCGACCCCACATCCCGACCTCCTATCCCGACCTCCTATCTCGACCTCCTGTCCCGACCTCCTATACCGTCCTCCTATCCCGACCTCCTATCCCGACCTCCTATCCCGTCCTCCTATCCCGTCCTGCTATCCCATCCTGCTATCCCGTCCTCGACCAACTATCCCGTCCTCCTATCTCGACCTCCTATCCTGACCTCCTATCCCCTCCTCCAATCTCGAGCTCCTATCCCGACCTCCTATCCTGACCTCCTATCCCAACCTCCTATCCTGACCTCCTATCCCGACCTCCTATCCCGTCCTCCTATCTCGACCTTCTATCCCAACCTCCTATCCCGTCCTCCTATCCCGACCTCCTTTCCCAACCTCCTTTCCCGTCCTCATATATCGACCTCCTATCTTGACCTCCTATCCCATCCTCCTATCCTGACCTCCTATTCAGACCTCCTATCCAGACCTCCTATCCCGTCCTCCTAACTCGACCTCCTTTTCCGTCCTCATATCTTGACCTCCTATCATGACCTCCTATCCCATCCTCCTATCTCGACCTCCTATCCTGACCTCCTATTCAGACCTCCTATCCCGACCTCCTTTCCCATCCTCATATCTCGACCTCCTATCTTGACCTCCTATCCCATCCTCCTATCTTGACCTCCTATCCCAACCTCCTATCCAGACCTCCTATCCCGTCCTCCTATCTTGTCCTCCTTTCCCGACCTCCTATCCCGACATCCTATCCCGACCTCCTACCTGACCTCCTATCCCGACCTGATATCTCGTCCTCATATCCCGTCCTCCTATCCAGACCTCCCATCCCGTCCTCATATCCTGACTCGTAATATTACCAGGTAATAGCTCCAGCCTAACGGAAATTAGATGAGAACATACATTTCCCATTGATTTGCATGGGACTTTAAAAAAAAACCCTCTTCCTCACAAATGGGGATAGTTAAGGGTTAAATTGACTATCCTATATTTTAAGTGGACATATAAGTAACATGTGACCAAGTATTATCGAAATATCTCCAGCCGTTTGGAAGTTATGTAATAACATATATTTCCCATTGACTTGCATGGGACTTTAAACATAAGCCCCGCCCCTGGCAAATGGGGGTGAGTAAGGGTTAAATTACCTATCCTATGTTTGTTGTTGACATATAAGTAACGTGTGCCAAGTTTCATGTTAATATCTTTAGCCGTTTGAAAGTTTTTGTGGAACATACATACATACATACAAACATACATATTTACATACATACATACATACATACATACACACACACACACACACACGTTGAGTTTTATATATATAGATTATTTAAAAAAGGGAAAAGGGGTGAATTTTGTTTTACTTTATTTTTATTTTTTTTCTCAAATTTTTTTGTCCCTTCAGGGAAATTTTACCAATCATTGCTATCAGGGCTCCACTTGTACAGGCTGCTGAGGCTGCCTGCACAGGTGAAGCACCAATTGGATAGAACAGAGCATAGTAAGGAAATCTGTCCTTTTCTTGGTGCAACGGCAACTTTCCCCGTCGTCTTGACACTTTGCACTGGGCCAATCAGCTGACCGCCCACTCACACCTCCCAGTGGCAGTAGATTTAAACTGATCTGCATCTCATTCTTATGCCGGTGATTGTGCCTTGTCCTGTCACTAGCTCCTGTTCTCTTTGTTCTTATACCGTTTGATCTCCTGTGACTTGACCTTTTGCCCGATCCCTGACTTTCTCCTGCCTGCTGACTATAAACTTTAACACTCTCTAGATTTTACTTAGTTCTGTGTAGGAAGCCTCACCCAATTGGGGGCATGGTTTAGGGTGGATCATCCAAGTAGTTAGGGACAGCGGTTGGGGCTATATCTAGATGTGCACCATGTCTGTTTTTCTACCCGTATTCACATTGATATTTCTATCCCCTCCTTTTTTTTTGTTTTAACATGTGCTGCACTCTTCCCCACCCCCCAGCCCAACCCTATATAAGCAGTAGTTAGCTGCACATGGGCCATTTCTTTCCTAGCTGCCTCCCAGTCTGACTGGGAGAGTATGGTAAGTGAGCTATTACATCCCTGTTCACACTGGTGTGGTGCTGTGCGGTGTCCGTTGCTGCCGTGGCGCCGTGTCTGCGGGGGGGTGCGGCCCATAGACTGGTTTGAGTGGCATTGGGGCTGCTCTGCCAGTGGGTTGTTCCCCCCTGTGGGCATTGGCGTCGCGGCGGTGGTGGTCGCCGCCCGGTGCTGCGCCATTTTATGCTAGGGACGTTAGGGACCCACTCTGCATAGGTGGCCTTGACGTGGCGAGTGGGCTTGTACTTTTTGATCAAAAATGTATACTAACAACCTGTTAGTTTTTGATATTATGCTGAGAAGCAAACAGATCATTATACAAGATTGTAGATGTGCACCATGTCTGTTTTTCTACCCGTATTCACATTGATATTTCTATCCCCTCCTTTTTCTTTGTTTTAACATGTGCTGCACTCTTCCCCACCCCCCAGCCCAACCCTATATAAGCAGTAGTTAGCTGCACATGGGCCATTTCTTTCCTAGCTGCCTCCCAGTCTGACTGGGAGAGTATGGTAAGTGAGCTATTACATCCCTGTTCACACTGGTGTGGTGCTGTGCGGTGTCCGTTGCTGCCGTGGTGCCGTGTCTGCGGGGGGGTGCGGCCCATAGACTGGTTTGAGTGGCATTGGGGCTGCTCTGCCAGTGGGTTGTTCCCCCCTGTGGGCATTGGCGTCGCGGCGGTGGTGGTCGCCGCCCGGTGCTGCGCCATTTTATGCTAGGGACGTTAGGGACCCACTCTGCATAGGTGGCCTTGACGTGGCGAGTGGGCTTGTACTTTTTGATCAAAAATGTATACTAACAACCTGTTAGTTTTTGATATTATGCTGAGAAGCAAACAGATCATTATACAAGATTGTAGATGTGCACCATGTCTGTTTTTCTACCCGTATTCACATTGATATTTCTATCCCCTCCTTTTTCTTTGTTTTAACATGTGCTGCACTCTTCCCCACCCCCCAGCCCAACCCTATATAAGCAGTAGTTAGCTGCACATGGGCCATTTCTTTCCTAGCTGCCTCCCAGTCTGACTGGGAGAGTATGGTAAGTGAGCTATTACATCCCTGTTCACACTGGTGTGGTGCTGTGCGGTGTCCGTTGCTGCCGTGGCGCCGTGTCTGCGGGGGGGTGCGGCCCATAGACTGGTTTGAGTGGCATTGGGGCTGCTCTGCCAGTGGGTTGTTCCCCCCTGTGGGCATTGGCGTCGCGGCGGTGGTGGTCGCTGCCCGGTGCTGCGCCATTTTATGCTAGGGACGTTAGGGACCCACTCTGCATAGGTGGCCTTGACGTGGCGAGTGGGCTTGTACTTTTTGATCAAAAATGTATACTAACAACCTGTTAGTTTTTGATATTATGCTGAGAAGCAAACAGATCATTATACAAGATTGTAGATGTGCACCATGTCTGTTTTTCTACCCGTATTCACGGGGCTATATCTAGGTCAGCACTGATCCCTACCCTCGGACATGACAGAATCATTAGCCATATACATACTTCTGGTTTCACTTGTGCTGAGATGGACACCATTACTGCACTTGTGCACCAGATGGAGGGGCACACCCAGTTGGTCCATGATTTGGCCAATAGAGTGTGTCATTAGAAAATTTCAAAGTCCCATGTTCCAGCTACCCCTTCCAGGGCTCCCTTTGAACACTAAGTCAAGCTCCTAGACCACTTTATAGGGAAAATGTTATGCCTTTGTTACTTTAGAAAGTGGTGTTTGGCATCCCAATGTAACGACCCTGATTTATGTTGTCAATTCATGTTGGGCTTTAAAAGATTAGTTGACTAGTAACCCCTCTCCTGACATCCTTAAAGGGGTACTCCGGTGGAAAAACACATTTTTTTTCTTTTTTAAATCAACTGGTGCCAGAAAGTTGAACATATTTGTAAATTACATCTATTAAAAAATCTTAGTCCTTCCTGTATTTATTAGCTGCTGAATACTACAGAGGAAATTCTTTTTTTTTGGAATGCTCTCTGATGACATCACGAACACACTGCTCTCTGCTGACGTTATAATAATAAGTCTTAATTTATTGTTGTTCTTAGTGGGATTTGAACCCAAGGCCCCAGCACTTCAAGGCAGCAGTACTAACCACTAAGCCACCATGCTGCCCTTGGCATACATCTGCTATGCACGGTTGCTAAAATGTACAGAGATGTCAGCAGAGAGCACTGTGGTCGTGATGTCATCAGTGTTCCAAAAGGAAAAGAATTTCCTCTGTAGCATTCAGCAGCTAATCAGTACTGGAAGGATTAAGATTTTTTAATAGAAGTAATTTACAAATATGTTTAACTTTCTGGCACCAGTTGATTTAAAAAAGAAAATGAAAAAAATTCCACCGGAGTACCCCTTTAACAAAGCCATGCAACAAAAGTGAGAAAGGTCCATTACTCCTAACCTATGTAATCAGCCTTGTCCTTCTCCATCTCCCACTTAATGTCGGATGAAGAACCCATTCATGTTGACTCCTCAGGAGCAGGGAAGATTGCATAGGAGTAAAGAACTGTGCCTATACTGTGGTGAAACTAGTCCCTTTCTGAGGTCATGTCACACTGGTTACAGCCCCAAGGTTCTACCATCTATCAAGTTGGAGTGCTACTGTATACTCAGGTCATAGAACCAACCAATGCTGCTCAATCAACTCCCCTGCAATATCAACTAGAGGAGGAAGCATAGGAGTAAAGTGCCACATCTATACTGTGGTGAAACTAGTCCCATTCTACAGTAAAAAGTCAGGTCCTAAATATCCGCTGCAGGAAAACTCCAGCATCTAAGGGGTCATCAGGAAGGTAAATTTTATTCATCTTAAGTTTGCTAGAACACATGGTTTACCTCATGCTAACCCTTTTCACATCATAGGAGTGAATAATATACCTCTTGATGTGGGGTTAATTCAATTTTCCAAACCAGAGTTCAGATTGCTCATAGGCTCTGTACATTTTGAGAAATGTTTATTTTTGCTATAAAAAATGTATCTCTTGATATCATCCTAGGGTTGTAATGGTTGAAAAAATATAATTATGTGTTTGATTGGTCTGAATGCTTCATCACATGTATCTCTTTTAAACTGACCAGTCTCAGTATGGAGGAGGATAAAATTCCTAACTTTAGCCAACATTTTTGTGACATTTTATACATTGTACTATGTATCCTAATGGTACAATAAATAATTGTTCATGACCCGAAAGACAGGTTATAAAATAGTACATACTGGAGAGTTTGCAAAGGGGGCATTTTCAGCCTTCTGTATCCTCAATGGCTGCAGGATTATTGTTTGTAGGAAAAAAAACATAGTGTATTGTTGCGCATTTTTCTGCCCCCATCAGTGCATAGCGCATACGTACATCTAAGTAGTGTACCATTTTGAACCTGTTAATCTGTCAAGGGCCTACATACTGTGAAAGGACAGCCAAAAGTAATCACCTGCTGCTGTTCTACTCAAATACTGTTTAAAGAGTAGTGAAGCGTATTGTAATACCCTCATATACGCACTAAGTATGTCAGGCAGAGAAGTGCCAGGACGTGCACAGAGGAGTGGCAGAGGCCTAAATACTTCCGGCAGAAGTCGCAGCAGACTAGGAGCGAGTGGCAGCAGGAGTCACAGTGAGAGGCCTGAGCTCCCGTCAGCCAACGGTCGAGTCTCAACCAGCAACCCATCTGCCGTCATTGATTGGTTAACACGCTCATCCACATCATCACAAGTGACATCTGACAGCCCCAGTCAACAGTCGGTGGGTTCCTCAGACACAACCCTCAGTTGGCATGGCCCGGGAGCAGTCCCTGTCCTCCCATTGCCTTTGTCCTATGCTGTTCCCTCTCCTACAGAAGTATCTTATGCTGTGGGTTCAGCTCCACTATTCACTGAGGACGATCTAATAGAGGACAATAAGCAGCTACTGCCCAGCCACGAAGGGGAGGAGACATGTGCTGCTTGCTCCGCTAGGTAGCCAAGTACTGATGCGGAGAGTGACGTGGGAGGCGGTGTTGCCAGGCTTCAGGGTCCTGAAGCAGACACTGTTGGGGAACCTGAGGAGGACATCAGTGACATGCAGACACCTGTTGATGATGATGAAGCCGATTGCAATTGGGAGCCGGGTGCAGAAGGGGCTTCATCATCATCAGGAGAAGAGAGTTGCAAGTTGCCCTTGAGGCAGCAGTTGAGCCAGCAAGTCGGTAGCATGGTTGGCAGTCAGCATGGTGGCAGGAGTGGATATTCTGGAGCCAAACGTGCCCGGGGGAGACCACCTGCTTCGCGGCAGCCTACCTTTCCGGGAGGTAGTGGAACAGGGGTTCCTGGAGACGGCGCCAGTAGCAGTCAATTAGTGCGGACTGTAGGTGGGAAAATCAGCTACTCTGCGGTGTGGCAGTTTTTCATCAGGCATCCGGAGGAGGTTCACGTAGCCACATGCAAGATATTTTGGCAGAAGGTGAAGCGTGGCCAGGGTCCCAATGTCGGCACCACGGCCCTGCGTCAACACATGCTTCGCCACCATAAAGTGGCCTGGGAGAACCATGGCTCTGATGTAGTGGTCCAGCCTGCTGCATCACCCAGTGGCCATCCGCTCCCTCCTTCATCCAGCCAAGGCTCCACCACCTCAGCTGAAGGGAGCTGTGTGTCAAACCCTCCTTCTGTTGCTCGAGATGCTCCTGCTTCTTCCGCTTTTAGTCAGCCATTTCGCCAACAATTCATCGGCAAAGCTATGTCCAAGATACAACAGTATGCGCCCACTCATCAAACTGCGCAGAAGTTGAATGTGCTCCTGTCTAAGTCACTGGTGCTGCAGTCCCTCCCTTTTCAAGTGGTGGACTCTGCACTTTTCAGAGAATTGATGGCTTTGTGCCGAGCCGAGGTGGAGAGTCAAAAGCAGTCATTTCTTTGCAAAGAAGGCAGTACCAGCCCTGCATAAGTTTGTACAAGAGAAGGTGGGCCAGTCCTTGAGCCTGTCCGTGTGTTCAAAAGTGCACAGCAGCGCCAAAGTGTGGAGCTGTAACTACGGGCAGGGACAATACATGTCTTTTATGGCCCACTGGGTAAATGTGGTTCCTGCACAGCCACAACAGCAACTTGGACAGGTCACACCGCTTCCTCCTCCACGCTCTCGCTCTAAGGCAGTTGGTCCTGTGACAGTGTGTGACTCTGCCTCCTCGTCCTCCACCGTGTCCTCGGCCTCCACCGCACGTACAAATCTCAGTGGCCCTTCATCGTACCATGTGTGTAGGGCAAGGCGGTGTCACGCTGTTCTTCACATCGATTGCCTTGGCAAAAGGAGTCACGCAGGGGTGGAACTGCTAAAATTAATTCATCAAGAAATCAGAGTATGGCTTACTCCATGAAATCTGGAAATGGGAACCATGGTGACCGACAACCGGAAGAACATTGTGTCCGTGCTGGGACAAGGAAGTGTGAAACATGCGCCCTGCATGGCACACGTGTTGAATCTGGTTGTCAAGCACTTCCTGAAGTCTTCACCCCATTTGCAAGACATCCTGACAATGGCAAGGAAACTGTTCATGCACTTTAGCCACTCGTACACCACAAGTTACACAGGGGAGTACTCCTATCTTCTTGGATCATCAAGAAATCGGTGATGGCTTTTCTTTGTACGTATAGTCTGTCCAACATATGGACATATGGAGGGTGGAATTCCAACGTGTGGCAACGTCACAAATAAGACTATGTTGTGGGATACCGTTCTGACGCTCCAGCTCAAGGACATGTCTTGGAAACAATGGCCGGTCAGGGCAATGGAGACATTGCGCCTACATCTCACGGCCACATGATCCCTGTGAAGGGGCTTGTTATATTTGTTCCTTTGTACCCACATGCCGGGGTCAGGGACACTCAAACTCTGATTTAAATTTCAAATAAAAAATCTGACATTTCAATGGTCTCCTCATGCTTCAGCAAACTCCAGGCCGTGTCATTCAGGCAATATATGGTTTACTGATGCCGCTACTAGCCCTGGGTCTGGGAATTAAAATTTTATGATAGGTAGCACTCGCTATCCAAAATCTTCTTCTAAAATTTCAAAAATTGTTGTGTTTTTTTTTAGGGATTGTAAAGCCCTGGTGTACTCATGCATCAGCCAACTCCATTCAGGCAATATACAGTGGGGATCAAAAGTTTGGGCACCCCAGGTAAAAATTTGTATTAATGTGCATAAAGAAGCCAACGAAAGATGGAAAAATATCCAAAAGGCATCAAATTACAGATTAGACATTCTCATAATAGGTCAACAAAAGTTAGATTTTATTTTCATAATTTATACTTTCAACAAAATGTTTTCAGATGTCATTCTCCTCTGTATGGAATGTAATTAAGAAATGGCAGTATTTAGGAACAGTGGAAGTTAAAGCAAGATCTGGAAGACCAAGACAAATATCAGACAGAACAGCTTGCAGGATTGTGAGAAAAACAATTCAAAACCCACGTTTGACTGCACAATCTCTCCAGAAAGATCTGGCAGACACTGGAGTTGTAGTTCACTATTCCACTATAAAGAGATACTTGTACAAATATGGACTTCATGGAAGAGTCATCAGAAGAAAACCTCTTCTACATCCTCACCACAAAAATCAGCGTTTGAACTTTTCAAATGAACATATAGACAAGCCTGATGCATTTTGGAATCAAGTTCTGTGGACCGATGAGGCTAAAATTGAACTTTTTGGGCGGAATGAGCAAAGGTACGTTTAGAGAAGAAGGGGAACAGAATTTAATGAAAAGAACCTCTGTCCAACTGTTAAGCATGGGGGTGGATCAATCATGCTTTGGGGTTGTATTGCAGCCAGTGGCACGTGGAACCTCTCACGAGTAGAAGGAAAAATTGATTCAATAAAATTTCAGCAAATTTTGTATGCTAACTTGATGCCATCTGTGAAAAAGCTGACGTTAAAGAGAGGATGGCTTCTACAAATGGATAATGATCCTAAACACACCTCGAAATCCACGGGGGATTACATCAAGAGGCGTAAACTGAAGGTTTTGCCATTGCCTTCACAATCTCCTGTCCTCAACATAATTGAAAATCTATGGTTAGACCTTAAAAGAGCTGTGCGGGACAGACAGCCCAGAAATCTCAAAGAACTGGAAGACTTTTGTAAGGAAGAATGGGCAAAGATACCTCAAACAAGAATTGAAAGACTCTTGGCTGGCTACAAAAAGCATTTAAAAGCTGTGATACTTGCCAAAGGGGGCAGTAAAAGATATTAACTCTGCAGGGTGCCCAAACTTTTACAGACTTAATTTTTTTGTTTTCTGTTATTTTGAAAGTGTAAATGATGGAAATAAAATCTAACTTTTGTTGACATATTATAAGAATGTCTAATCTGTAATTTGATGCCTTTTGGAGATTTTTCCATCTTTCCTTGGCTCCTTTATGCACATTAATACACATTTTTACCTGGGGTGCCCAAACTTTTGATCCCAACTGTATGGTTTACTGATGCCTCTGCTGGCCCTGGGTCTGGGAATTAAAATTTTATGATAGGTAGCACCCCCTATCCAAAATCTACTAAAATTTCAAAAATTGTTGTGTTTTATTTTAGGGATTTTGAAGCCCTGGTGTCTACTCATGCTTCAGCCAACTCCAGGCTGTGTCATTCAGGCAATATATGGTTTACTGATGCCACTTCTTTGCCTGGGTCTGGGATTAAAAATTTTGTTATGGTAGGTAGCACCAGCTATCCAAAATCTCCGGTTTAAATTTCTAAATTCATCTTTTAATCTTAGGGATTGTGAAGGCCTAGTGTCTACTCATGCTGCTGGCAACTCCGGGCTGTGCCATTCATCCACTATATGGTCTCCTCATGCTGCCAATACCTCTATGCTGTGCCATTCAGCCACTATATGGTCTCCTCATGCTGCCAACACCTCCACGCTGTGTCATTCAGCCACTATATGGTCTCCTCATGCTGCCAACACCTCCACGCTGTGTCATTCAGCCACTATATGGTCTCCTCACACTGATGCCCCCTCCAGGCTCTGTCATTGTGCCGCTCTGCGGTAGTGATTCTTAAAGCGATGCCGGTAATCTGCATGTTATTCTGAATAACAGTATTATTTCACTACCCCAGCACACTCCATACGCATTTAAGAACACAGCAAAGTGTTCTATACCCTTATTGAGGCTGTCTGTAGGCTAGAAATAGCCTTTTTAATATAGATTCGCCACGAAAAAATTAGTATCGAAACAAACTTTTTCGGAAAATTCGACCAAATCGAATTTTTGAAAAGTTTGCTCATCTCTATCCATCTCTTCTGAGTAAGGAAATACCAAATGTCAGGGTGTAAAATGCTCTGCGGGCAAACTACAATGCTCAGAAGAGAAGAAGTCACATTTGGCTTTAGGAAAGCAAATTTAGCTGAAATTGTTTTTGGGGGGCATTTCACATTTAGGAAGCCCCTTTGGTCTCAGAACAGCACAAAAAAAAACACATGGCCTACTATTTTGGAAACTACACCCCTCAAGGAACGTAACAAGGTGAACAGTGAGCCTTAACACCCCACAGGTGATTGACGAACTTTCGTTAAAGTGGGACGTGAAAATGAAAAATTAGATTTTTAACACTAAAATGCTGGTATTACCCCAAACTTTTCATTTTCACAAGGAGTAATAGGAGAAAATGCCCCCAAAAATTTGTAACCCCGTTTCTCTGAGGAAATACCTCATATATGGATGTAAAGTGATCTGCGGGTGCACTAGAGGGCTCAGAAGGGAAGGAGTGATATTGGGCTTTTGGACAGCGAATTTTGCTGAAATGGTTTTTGGGGGTATGTCGCATTTAGGAAGCCCCCATTATGCCAGAACAGTAAACAAAAAAAAAAAAAACACACATGGCATACTATTTTGGAAACTACACCTCTCACAGAATTTAATAAGGGGTGCAGTCAGCATTTACACCCCACTGGTGTCCGGCAATACTGGGAGTTGTGGTTTTGCAACAGCTGGAGGCTCCATTTAGGAAACACTGCTGTATGAGACGTTTTCCATTTTTATTAGGGGGGGGGGTGGATGTGTAAGGGGGTGTATATGTAGTGTTTTACTTTTTATTATTTGTTAGTGTAGTGTAGTGTTTTTAGGGTACATTCACACAGGCGGAGGTTCACAGTAAGTTTTCCGCTGGGAGTTTGAGCTGTGGCGGAAAATTTGCCACAGTTCAAACTTGTAGAAGGAAACCCACTGTAAACCCACCCGTGTGAATGTACCCTGTACATTCACATGAGGGGGGGGCGCCCCAAACCTTCAGCTTTGGCAAAATGACAACTCCCAGAATGCACTGACAGACCATACATACTGAGAGTTATAGTTTTACAACAGCTGTAGGCACACTGGTGGGGAACCAGTGATTTAGAAAACAGACTCTAGCTCAGTGATTCCAACCCGTGTGCCTCCAGCAGTTGCAAAACTACAACTCCCAGCATGTACGGTCTGTCAGTGCATTCTGGGAGTTGTAGTGTTGCAACAGCTTGAGGCACACTGGTTGGAGTCACTGAGTTAGGAAACAGACTCTAGTTCAGTGTTTCCCAACCAGTGGGGGAGATTTATCAAAACCTGTGCAGAGATAAAAATGTCCAGTTGCCCATAGCAACCAGTCAGGTAGTTTCTTTCTTTTTGCAGAAGCCTTGTTAAAAATGAAAGAAGCAAGCTGATTGGTTGCCATGGGCAACTGTGCAACTTTTCCTCTGCACAGGTTTTGATAAATCTCCCACAGTGTGCCTACAGCTGTTGCAAATCTACAATTCCCAGCATGGCCAGACAGTCAGGGATGCTGGGCGTGTAGTCCTGCAATATCTGGCCATTCAGATGTTGCAGAACTACAACTCCCAGCATGCCTGGACAGTCTGGGCATGCTAGGAGTTGTAGTTATGCAACAACTGGGGAAGAACAGTTTGGAGACCGCTAAGTAGTGGTCTCCAAACTGTAACCCTCCAGATGTTGCAAAACTACAACTGCAAGCATGCCCAGACTGTCCAGGCATGCGGGGAGTTGTAGTTCTGCAACATATGAAGGGCCAGATATTGCAGAACTACATGCCCAGCATCCCTGACTGTCTGGCCATGCTGGAAATTGTACTTTTGCTACATCTGGAGGACTACAGTTTGGAGACCACCGTGTAGTGGTCTCCAAACTGTGTCACTTCAGATGTTGCAAAACTACAACTCCCAGCATGCCCAGACAGTCATTGCATGCTGAAAGTTGTAGTTTTGCAACATCTGGAGGACCACAGTTTAGAGACCTGTGACCCTCCAGATGTTGCAAAACTTTGGCTGTGTGGGCATTCTGGGGGTTGTAGTTTTGCAGGTTTTAGAAGGCCACAGAGAAGATCACTTACCACGATCTTCACTGCAGCCTTCTCCATGCCGCACTTTCCAGCCGCCGCTCCTCCTGTGTCGATGCCGCCGCCGCTGGGCCATGCTCCCCACCTTGTTGCCTGTGTTCCCCCCACTCTGCCCCGACTTCGATTGGTGGGCAGAGCGGGGGGAAATGAACTCTAACCCCCCCCCCATCCCCAACTGCCATTGGTCGTCAGCCTGATCGACCAATTGCAGGGGATAGGAGGGGGTGGCAACACTGCCACCTCGCGTCTCTGACAGTTCCGATCATTCTTATTTTCCGATTGGCCCGGATCGCGGCAAATCGCTGGTCTGAATTGACCAGTAATTTGTCATGATCGCCGACATGGGGGGGGCGGTCTCAGAACCCCCCTAGGCATTGCCACGGGATGCCTGCTGATAGATATTAGCAGTCATCCCGGTCCGATCACCGCCCAGTGAGCTGCGGTGAACGGAAATATGGAGGGCGTATGGCCCCCCCCGTCCTTAAGTGATGGGACGCAAGGGCGTATGCATACGCCCTCCGTCCCCAAGGAGTTAACCAAGTACTAGGTGCTCACTTGATCATTAAGTTAGACCTACCAGAGGCTTGCAATCTCATTTATATCTGTCAGAGAGACAAATGAATAACCTTTAACACTTCGGAGGGGCATTTTAAATACCTTGTTGGTGACCTTCGCACAGCTACACCCCATATACCCTACAACCCCAGGCGACCACATAGCTTTTTGGCATCATGAACAGGATACGGGTGTGTGCCTACAGCTGTTGCCACCGTTAACAAAGTACTCCTCCCATAGAAAGAACTGTTTTCATGTGCTGTAAACTACCATCTAAGTGTACGGGACTGTGTATGTGGTGTTGCGTGCAAGGAGGGCATGCGAAAAGTAAGGGAGGAGGTGAAGATTTATTGGCTGCAAGAATGTGTAAAGTACGAGGTGAATACATGCTATGATCCTCTGGTCCAGTCAGTGCTGCAAGAGTTAATTTGTTGCTGGAGAAGCACGCGGAAAAAGCCTGCGCTGTGCCACAACCCGCCCCTGGGCGTGGCTACCAGGTAAATGTTTCGCAGCCAAAAGGGAACTTAGACTCACTGCTGTTGTTTCCCGGGGGACCGGAAGTCGGGGCTGCACCGATGACGTCCTTCCGGCCAGCGGCCATTTTGGAGAATTCCATTATAAAAGGAGCCCTGCACAGCGACCTCTTCAGTCTGCACGAGGAAGAGATGGAGTGTACAGACATGGCGGAGAGCAGCGTTCCACGTGGTGAGAGTTCCAAGATGGCGCCGGAACAGAGGAAAGTTGTGGCGGTCGCAGCCCAACTATTCCAAGACCTTGCCGACCGTCTGCAGCAGTTATCGTTGGATGCGGAGGGGGCCCGCTGCCCGACGATGACGACGACTGGCCGGACACCCCTCCAGGAGAATTTGCTGGGACACCTGGAGCATCTTCGCCGGTGAGACTGTCCCCTCACCACCGGACATGGGGTTTGTGGGCTGAGATCTTGACAGAGGAAACTTCTGTGAGTACCCCACCAGAAGCTGCCTTCTCTTCCTCCTCCAGCCCAGAACCAGAAGTACCCCTGTCTGATTTAAATTTGCCGAGTGCACGACCGCGCTCGCCACGTTTGCCTAAATGGACATTCGGGGATGAACCAGAGTTGATTCAATTTATGCATGATGTTCTTCAACCCCTGCCTGGGAAGCCACTCCTACCGATTCCTACAGTGCAAAGGGAAAGGGCCCGTCGAGAAGCCGAAATGGACAAATTGATGGAGAAACTAAAGGCCTGGCACAGAGAACTTTATGCCCCCAAGCATGTTAATTTGCCTTATGAAGAGAAGATTCACTACAAGCGAAACACCAAACAATTGGAAGCACTCTTTATCCATATGTGGGACTATCCCTGAGAAAGGGAGAAGCCATTGGAATGTCGCAGAGCAACAGTGGCCAAGTTCGACATGGTTCGACAGGTTATGGTACCCTCATTGATTGCCACACCGGCTATACCATCCTTGTAAACCGGCGAGCTGTACAGAGGCCTTACCTTGACAAGAAGTGCCATTCCCTGGAGGTGGGTGAGATAGTAGAATATACCCCTGTCCAGGGCCTGCGAGGAGAGTGGGCAGCCGCAGTCACCAGACGAGCAGCTCCAACCCAGCTTCCATTCCAGTACTTCCCTTCTGAAGATTGGGAGAAGGACCCCTTTCAGCTGAGGCCGAAATGGCCTGCTCCTGTTGCTTCCACTGATGAGCCTACAGAAAAGGACATTCTACAGCAGCAGCCGGATGCTTCTATCTTCAGTGATGTACCCAGGCCTACTCCTACTGAGGAGGTTTGGCCTAAACTGCGGGTACCAACAGAAGTGCCCAGGCCTACTCCTGCCAAGAAGGTGAGGCCTAAACTGCGGGCATCAACAACAGTGCCGCAGCCTACTCCTACTGAGGAGGTTTGGCCGGACCAACCGGAACCAACCATTGTACCAATTGGCATCTTCAGCAGTGACCATTAACTACATGGTCAATGTTAACCCTACAGTAACCCACTCTACCTTTTCAAATGTGGTGTGGGACACCAACATCAATCCCCTGCCCAGTTCTGAAGTCAAAAGGGGCATGGGTTCTGCAAGAGGAGCTGGACGACTTCGAAAGAATTTCTTTTAAAGGGTTAACCTTCCTGCTTGATCCTAATTTGATTTTGATTTTTTTTGTCCTAGTTTTGTCTTCACCGACTCTTGGAATTGTTTAAGGAGGCACCTAGCAGAACTTTGCTAAGACACTTCAAGTTATTTCTGCAACCACCAAGCTTGTGTCTGACCCTTGGGTCAAGAGACTCCTAGCCAGTAGGAGATTCGTAAGTGTGTGCCCGGCTAAATGTGGTAGCCGTGTTATATGGACTCTTAGTGCAGGTGGACTGACGATCCTTGCGCGTCTATTTAACTGTACATAATCTAACAGTAGTATATTATTTCCTTGCCAAATTGCACTTATCAGGTGAATGCACCTGAACCCTATTGTACTTCTAATAATGTTGTTTTTAGGTCGAACCAAATGCAAATGGTTCTTGTACACGAAAAAGTTCACTCTGTGCATGTGCACATAAAATATCTGGTGTTGTAGTAGTTGTAAGTAGGTGGCTCTCTCTTAGCTCCACTGAGAATAACGTTCCTGTCACCCCTCACTAACACCTTCTCAGAGGTCTACTCAGGGTAACCTACCCTTAAGATACCAAGACTGACTCTTCACATAATTCATGTACACAAAGTACATCAAATAATCACTCTAGTGTACCTACCTCACTATAACTTAGTACACAAAACCGAAATATATCTCACATTCTAAGTAACCAAAGAAACAAAACTTTAAGGAATTGTAGCCTATGTCATTATTCAATTCCTGCCACTGTTGTGTACACTAACTTTGTTCTCTTTACATGTTCAGGATGCTCTTCCTGGCCAGAAGGCGCTCCTGTAAGCCTAAGTATATACACATATTCAAAAGGTAACCTAGATTGAGTTCTAGGGATAAGTGTGTGTAGCCAGTGGACACTAGTAGCTACTTATTGGTAGACAGCCACAGGCAAGCCAATATAACTTCAGTGTAGTAGACAGGTAACAAATATGGTAATAACAATGTCAAGTGAGATTTATAATATGTTATATAATGTATCTAGTCAGTCAATGGAAAATACAGTAAGTAAAAGTGTTTAGGATATATCTAATGCTTATAATGTCATCCTGTAAGTATGAACCTGCATCCTTATTATTAATATTACTCCTGGCCTCTATGACTACTCTGAGGTCTACAACCCGTGAATCATGCTAGTAAGCCCAAACTTCCCTGTGGGGCTTCCTGGGGATTAATAAAGGGAGGAGCTATGACACTCCACACCTTATTTAAATAAGCACCAGAATGATTGCAGCAACACGAGTGACAGAAACTCACACAAACGAGGAGAATATGCAATGCCATATTATTGCAAAGCGATATAGCAAAGCCATTGTTTTTGCTATTGTGGTATGGGCTTCCTGTTTACAAAATAACTAACAATTAAGTTTTACATATTTCCCTCCCTCACTGTATGCAAGAAAGACTGGTATGCAATTTCTATATTAACTATACATCAGTGTTCTATAGGAGTCGATAATACCTATTATTTTTGAGCAGTAATCTCTCCATAGCAATATCATTTTGAAAGAGACTGCTGCACTCAGATAATAGAAGGTTCTGACTAGCTAGATACACAGAGTAAAAGTTTCTGCTAGTAAGCAAGTTAAGCAGAAATATTGAAAATGTATAACAGTCTTTGTCTTTTGCCCTAAATAACAAAATAAACGGTATTACAATGATTGTGTTTTTATGTTTTTGTTTAATACATAAAGTATTGAAGTGTTGACCTTTCACGTTACTGTTAATGTAACAGAAGAAAAGACAAGTTATATTTATTTCAGGGAAAACTCTGTGGAATGGTGATTTGAATCACAGAAATATTTTACTTTTCCAAAGCATGAACCATAAAGCAGGTGTTATACGGCTGGTAACTGCCAAAAGAAAAAAACAAGAAGTTCAACAGCAACATGAAGTGCTTGTGGTTCTTGAGAAGTAATGTGAACTGAACTGTGTAAAAATTGTGAGCCATGTAATCCTGCCAACATCTGTCTTATGCTTATGATTTCTACTTGTAGGGTTTGAACCCCTTCCCGCAAATTGACGTATATTTACGTCCACTGCGGGCTCCCACTGTATGATACGCGCTCAGCAGGTGAGCGCACATCATACCCGGTGGGTCCCGGCAGAGGCGGCTCTCTAATTAGGCGATATGGGCAGCCGCCTAAGGCCTCACGCTAAAGGGGGCCTCGCGGCCGCCTACGTTGTGTACTTAGAGCAGTGATTTTGTCAAAATTATTATTTTTTTTTTCAAATGTCCCGCCCCGGCCTGCGCGCAAAGGGGAAGGGAAGCCTGCGTGCGCACTGCGCACACAGCATCCTCCTGCGTCCCCTGCGTGACCCTCCCCCTTGCGGTGCAGTGAGACGAAAATGGTCCCCGACGGCGGAGCGAGCTGCATTTGCGCCGGACTGCCATGGAACTGCTAGCTGCGCGGGCCGGTGTGAGGTGAGATTTCCGAAGGTACCGTATCCTTTCCACCCCCCTGTTACCCCTTCTACCTCCCTGTCCATCCCTGTCACCCATGTCCTACCCCCCCGTCACCCATGTCTACCCCCCCCCCTGTCACCCATGTCTAGCCCCCCTCAAACCCCCACCGGTCCAGTGTGTTTCCCAACCAGGGTGCCTCCAGCTGTTGCAAAACTACAACTCCCACCATGCCCGGATAGCCTTAGTCTGTCCAGGCATGCTGGGAGTTGTAGTTTTGCAACAGCTGGAGGCACCCTGGTTGGGGAACACCGATCCAGTCTATACTCATCCCACACCATGGCCAGTTAGGATGTCAGGTGTGTACACTGTCCGTAATAATGTTATAAAACATGTCCACCCCCTTGTCACCCATGTCCACCCCCCTGTCACCCATGTCCACCCCCCTGTCACCCATGTCCACCCCCCTGTCACCCCTGTTCACCCTCCTCTAACCCCTGTTCACCCTCCTGTCACCCCTGTCCACCCTCCTGTAACCCCTGTTCACCCTACTGTAACCCCTGTTCACCCTCTGTCACCCATGTCCACCCCCGTGTCACCCATGTCCACCCCCCTGTCACCCCTGTCCACCCCTGTCACCCCTCTCCACCCCCCTGTCACCCCTGTTCACACCCCTGTTCACCCCCCTGTCACCCATGTCAACCCCACCCTCTCACCTATGTCCACCCTCCTGTCATCCATGTCCGCCTTGTCCACTCCCCTGTCACCCATATTTTACCCCCGTCTACCCCCGTAGTCTACCCTGTCACCCATGTCCACCCCCCTGTCACCCATGTCCACCCCCCTGTCATCCCTGTCACCCATGTCTAGCCCCCCTGTCCCCCATGTCCTCCCCCCTTTCAGCCATGTCCTCCCCCTGTCACCCATGTTTTACCCCCGTCTACCCCTGTAGTCTACCCTGTCACCCATGTCCACCCCCTGTCACCCATGTCCACCCCCCTGTCATCCCTGTCACCCATGTCTAGCCCCCCTGTCACCCATGTCCTCCCCCTGTCCCCCATGTCCACCCCCTGTCAACCCTGTTCACCCATGTCCTCCCCCCTGTCACCCATGTCCACCCCCCTGTCACCCATGTCCACCCCCCTGTCACCCATGTCCACCCCCTGTCATCCCTGTCACCCATGTCTACTCCCCCTGTCACCCATGTTCACCCCCCTGTCACCCATGTCCTCCCCCCTGTCACCCATGTCCACCCCCCTGTCACCCATGTCCTCCCCCTGTCACCCATGTCCACCCCCCTGTCACCCATGTCCACCCCCCTGTCACCCATGTCCACACCCCTGTCATCCCTGTTCACCCATGTCCTCCCCCTTGCCACCCATGTCCTCCCCCCTGTCACCCATGTCCACCCCCCTGTCATCCCTGTCACCCATGTCCACCCCCCTGTCACCCATGTCCTCCCCCCGGTCACCCATGTCCTCCCCCGTGTCATCCCTGTCACCCATGTCCTACCCCCCCCGTCACCCATGTCTACCCCCCCGTCACCCATGTCATTTTTTCCTCCTCGCCTTTTAAAAATCATAACTCTTTTATATTTTCATCCACAGACTAGTATGAGGGCTTGTTTTTTGCGCGACCAGTTTTCCTTTGTAATGACATCACTCATTATATCATAAAATGTATGGCGCAACCAAAAAACACTATTTTTGTGGGGAAATTAAAACAAAAAACGCAATTTTGCTGATTTTGGAAGGTTTCGTTTTCACGCCGTACAATTTATGGTAAAAATGACGTGTGTTCTTTGTTCTGAGGGTCAATACAATTAAAATGAAACCCATTATTACATACTTTTATATTATTGTTGTGCTTAAAAAAAATCACAAACTTTTTAACCAAATTAGTACGTTTATAATCCCTTTATTTTGATGACCTCTAACTTTTTTATTTTTCCGTATAAGCGGCGGTTTGTGGGCTCATTTTTTGCACCATGATCTGTACTTTTTTTTGATACCACCTTTGCTTATAAAAAACTTTTAATACATTTTTTATAATTTTTTTTTAATAAAATGTATTAAAAAAGTAGGAATTTTGGACTTTTTTTTATTTTTTTTCGTTCACGCCATTCACCGTATGGGATCATTAACATTTTATTTTAATAGTTCGGACATTTACGCACGTGGCGATACCAAATATGTCTATAAAAAAATTTTATGCTTTTTGGGGGTAAAATAGGAAAAAACTGACATTTTACTTTTTTATTGGGGGTGGGGATTTTTCACTTTTTTTGAACTTTTACTTTTACATTTTTTTACATTTTTTTTTACACTTGAATAGTCCCCATAGGGGACTATTCATAGCAATACCATGATTGCTAATACTGATCTGTTCTATGTATAAGACATAGAACAGATCAGTGTTATCGGTCATCTCCTGCTCTGGTCTGCTCGATCACAGACCAGAGCAGGAGACGCCGGGAGCCGGACGGAGGAAGGAGAGGGGACCTCCGTGCGGCGTTATGAATGATCGGATTCCCGCAGCAGTGCTGCGGGTGATCCGATCATTCATTCAAATCGCGCACTGCCGCAGATGCCGGGATCTGTATTGATCCCGGCACCTGAGGGGTTAATGGCGGACGCCCGCGAAATCGCGGGCGTCGGCCATTGCCGGCGGGTCCCTGGCTGCGATCAGCAGCCGGGATCAGCCGCGCATGACACGGGCATCGCTCCGATGCCCGCGGTTATGCACAGGACGTAAATGTACGTCCTGGTGCGTTAAGTACCATCTCACCAGGACGTACATTTACGTCCTGCGTCCTTATGGGGTTAAGTGGTGTTACTCTGGTAGCTCTGGATGTAATTATAGCAATATACTCAATGATATAAGTATCCAGTCCAGTGTTTCCCAACCAGGGTGCCTCCAGCTGTTGCAAAACTACAACTCCCAGCATGCCCGGATTGCCTAAGTTTGTCCAGGCATGCTGGGAGTTATCGTTTTGCAACAGCTGGAGGCACCCTGGTTGGGAAACACCGATTCAGTCCATACTCATCCCACACCATGGCCAGTTAGGATGTCAGGTGTGTACACTGTCCGTAATAATGTTATAAAACATGTCCACCCCCCTGTCACCCCTGTTCACCCCCCTGTCACCCCTGTCCACCCCCCATTCACCCATGTCCACACCCCTGTCACCCCTGTAAACCCCCCCCCGGTCACCCCTGTTCACCCCCCTGTCACCCTTGTCCACCCTCCCTGTCACCCCTGTCCCCCCTCCTGTAACCCCTGTCCACCCTCCCTGTCCACCCTCCCTGTCACCCCTGTCCCCCCTCCTGTAACCCCTGTCCACCCTCCCTGTCCACCCTCCCTGTCATCCCTGTCCCCCCTCCTGTAACCCCTGTCCACCCTCCCTGTCCACCCTCCCTGTCACCCCTGTCCACACTCCCTGTCCACCCTCCCTGTCACCCCTGTTCACCCCCCTGTCACCCCTGTCCACCCTCCTGTAACCCCTGTCCACCCTCCCTGTCCACCCTCCCTGTCACCCCTCTCCACACTCCCTGTCCACCCTCCCTGTCACCCCTGTCCACCCTCCCTGTCACCCCTGTCTACCCCCTGTCACCCCTGTCCACCCCCCTGTCACCCCTGTCCACCCCCCTGTCTACCCCCCTGTCACCCCTGTTCACCCATGTCCACCCTCCTGTCACCCATGTCCACCCTCTTGTCCCCCCTGTTCACCCCCCTGTCACCCATGTCCACCCCACCCTCTCACCTATGTCCACCCTCCTGTCATCCATGTCTGCCTTGTCCACTCCCCTGTCACCCATGTTTACCCCCCGTCTACCCCCGTAGTCTACTCTGTCACCCATGTCCACCCTCCTGTTCACCCATTTGTCCCTTTGTTACCCCAGTCCACCCCTCTGTCACTCCTGTCCCTCTTTTACCCCCTTGTCCACCCCTCTGACCCCTGGTCTCCCATGTCCACCCTCCTGTCATCCATGTCCACTCCCCCATCCAACCCTCTGTCACCCCTGTCCATCCCTGTCACCCATGTTCACCCTCCATTGTCCACCCCCCTGACCACATCCTTGTCACCCATGTCCACCCCCTATTCACCCCTCTGTCACTCCTGTCCACCCCTCTGTCAACACCCATGTTCACTCTTCTACACCCATCTGTCACCCTTGTACACCTCCCTACACCCCTCTGTACACTCCTCTACACCCCTCTGTCACCCATGTACACTCCTCTACACCCCTCTGCCACCCATGTACCCTCCTCTACACCCCTCTGTCACCCATGTACACTCCTCTACACCCCTCTGTCACCCATGTACACTCCTCTACACCCCTCTGTCATCCATGTACACTCCTCTACACCCCTCTTTCATCCATGTACACTCCTCTACACCCCTCTGTCACCCATATACACTCCTCTATACCCCTCTGCCACCCATTTACACTCCTCTACACCCCTCTTTCACCCATGTACACTCCTCTACATGCCTCTGCCACCCATTTACACTCCTCTACACCCCTCTGTCACCCATGTACACACCTCTACACCCCTCTGTACACCCCTCTCTCACCCACGTACACACCTCTACACCCCTCTGTACACCCCTCTGTCACCCATGTACACTCTTCTACACCCCTCTGTCACCCATGTACACTCTTCTACACCCATCTGTTACCCATGTACAGTCTTCTACACCCCTCTGTCACCCATGTACACTCTTCTACACCCCTCTGTCACCCATGTACACTCCTCTACACCCCTCTGTACACCCCTCTGTCACCCATGTACACTCTTCTACACCCCTCTGTCACCCATGTACACTCTTCTACACCCCTCTGTTATCCATGTACACTCTTCTACACCCCTCTGTCACCCATGTACACTCCTCTACACCCCTCTGTACACCCCTCTGTCACCCACGTACACACCTCTACACCCCTCTGTACACCCCTCTGTCACCCATGTACACTCTTCTACACCCATCTGTTACCCATGTACACTCTTCTACACCCCTCTGTCACCCATGTACACTCTTCTACACCCCTCTGTCACCCATGTACACTCCTCTACACCCCTCTGTACACCCCTCTGTCACCCATGTACACTCTTCTACACCCCTCTGTTATCCATGTTCACTCTTCTACACCCCTCTGTCACCCATGTACACTCCTCTACACCCCTCTGTACACCCCTCTGTCACCCATGTACACTCCTCTACACCCCTCTGTCACCCATGGAAAAAAAAAGTTTGGCGCCTAATAGGTTTGTTTTGCAGGTTTAACGGTGAAGAATTGTGTGTGGAAGAATCGTGATGATGGCCCGGACCAAATAGAGAAAAGAAGGCAACGAAGCAAATTAGAGAAGACGTCATTGGTGAGTAGCTGTATAAAGGCCTCAGATATATTTTTGCCTAAGGCCTCAAAAAGTCTAGAGCCGCCTCTTGGTCCCGGTTACTATCAGCAACTAGGACCCGCGGCAAATACCGGACATCGCCGATCGGCAGATGTCCGGTATTAACCCTTTTTTCTCTAAGTTGATCGTCTAAAACAGGAGAAAACAGTTGCCGTTAGCTCAGTGGGCTGTTAGGGTTCATAGCGGTGAAATGGCAGCATCCCAAACAGCTGAGAGGACAGCGGCAGGGTGCTTACCTTCCTTCCCGCTGTCCGATCGTCGCTCCATTGCTCCTAGCCCAAGATCCAGGCTTGAGCAATCGAGCACAGATAACTCTTATCAATACTATGCTATGGAGAAACATTGATCAGTGTATACAGTCTAAGTATTGCATATAATATGGGGGCTAAAAAAAGTTTATTTTTTTAATACATTTATCCCCTTCAGTAATAAAAGTTTGAACCACCCCTCTTTTCCCATAAAAATAAATAAATATATGTAAACAAAAATAAACATGTGGTATCGCCGCGTGCGTAAATGAACTATTAAAATATAATGTTAATTAAACCGCACTGTCAAAAGTCCAAGCGTAAACAAATTCCAAAGCCCAGAAATGCGTGTTTTTGGTCACCATATACTAGAAAAAAAAAAATAAAACGCAATCAAAAGGTGCCATCAAATTTTTAAAAAATGGTCCCGATAAAAACCAGATCATGTTGCAAAAAATGAGCCCTCATACATCCCTATATACAGAAAAAGAAAAACATTTTAGGGGTGAGAATTAGACAATTTTAAAGGGGTACTCCACTGGTGTAGGATCCTAATGTGGCACTTGTAGTCTGCTGCAGGCATCCCCCATTGTATGCATTTTTAAGCTGGGACCACAAGGACAGGATCTGCTCCCCCAGCATAAATGCACAATTGTACAACTGCATTTGGGATTGAGCTCCTCCAGCCATTTGAGACCACATTTTCGTTGTTATTTAAATTTTATACTTGGAGGTGTGTAAACTCCATATGTAATGCACTTTGAACACTGGCTAATGTCTTAATTTTAAAGGGGTTATCCAGGAAAAAGCTTTTTTTTTATATATCATCTGGCTCCAGTAAGTTAAACAGATTTGTAAATTACTTCTATTAACATTTTTTAATCCTTTCAGTACTTATGAGCTTCTGAAGTTTAGGTTGTTCTTTTCTGTCTAAGTAATCTCTGATGACACGTGTCTCGGGAACCGCCCAGTATAGAAGAGGTTTGCTATGGGAATTTGCTTCTAAACTGGGCGGTTCCTGAGACACGTGTCATTAGAGATTACTTAGACAGAAAAGAACAACCTTAACTTCAGAAGCTCATAAGTACTGAAAGGATTAAGATTTTTTAATAGAAGTAGTTTACAAATCTGTTTAACTTTCTGGAGCCAGTTGATATATATCAAAAAGTTTTTTCCTGGAATACCCCTTTAACATCAGTGTTGAGGGTTAGCCAATGTCATTGCTTACATCTACCACAGTAGTGCACCTAAATTACTGTATTATTTTAATTGCTACACATCCACACCGTTTATCTGGTGTAGGATCCTATTGTGGCACTTGTAGTCCGCTGCAGGCATCCTCCATTGTATGCATTTTTATGCTGGGGATCGCCCCTAGCAATGGACTACAAGGGCAGGATCTGCTCCCCCAGCATAAATGCACAATTGAACAATTGCATTTGGGGTTGAGCACCTCCAGCACCACGTTTTTGTTGTTGTACTCCACTGGAAAACATTTTTTTTAAATCAACTGGTGCCAGAAAGTTAAACAGATTTGTAAATGACTTCTATTAGAAAATCTTAATCCTTCCAGTACTTATCAACTGCTGTATACTACAGAGGAAGTTCTTTTCATTTTGAATTTCCTTTCTGTCTGACCACAGTATACTCTGCTGACACCTCTGCCCATGTCAGGAATAGTGTTGAGCGGCTTAGGCCATATTCAAATTCACGATATTTTGCGAATATATGGACAAAAATCCGTCATATATTCGCTAAATTCGCATATTCATAATATTCGCGTTTTATTTTCGCGTATGCGAAAATTTGCATATGCAAAAATTAGCATATAAAAAATTAGCATGAGCGGAAATTCGCATATGCGAAAATTAGCATATGAAAATTTTCGTATATGCGCAAATTTGCACACCAGTTTCACACAGTAGTATTAGAGCCTTTCTTTACACCACACAAGCTGGAAGCAGAGAGAGGTGATCAGTGTGATGTGTACTGAGAAAAAAAAACAACTAATATTCGTAATTACGAATATATAGTGCTATATTTCGGAATATTCACGAATTCGCGAATATGCGATATTCGCAAATAAAATTTGCATTGCGAATATTCGCGAGCAACACTAGTCAGGAACTGTCCAGAGAAGGAGAGGTTTGCTATGGGGACTTGCTGAACAGTTCCTTAACCCCTTAAGGACCGGGGGTTTTTCCGTTTTTGCATTTTCGTTTTTTGCTCCTTGCCTTTAAAAAGGGAGAGTGCACCATGTAAATTTGAGGTCTAAATTGGTGATTTGCACAGGGGTGGCTGATTTTACAGCGGTTCTGACATAAGTGCAAAACAATAAATACCCACATGTGACCCCATTTTGGAAACTACACCCCTCACGGAATGTAATAAGGGGTACAGTGAGCATTTACACCCCACAGGTGTCTGACAGATCTTTGAAACAGGGGTCTGTGAAAATGAAAAATAAAATTTTTAATTTGCACAGCCCACTGTTCCAAAGATTCGTCAAATGCCAGTGGGGTGTAAATTCTCCCTGCACCCCTTATTACCTTCCGTGAGGGGTGTAGTTTTAAAAATGGGGTCACATGTGGGGGGGTCCACTGTTCTGGCACCACGGGGGGGCTTTGGAAATGCACATGGCCAAATTCTCTCTCCAAAAGCTCAATGATGCTCCTTCTCTTCTGAGCATTGTAGTTCGTCCCCAGTGCACTTCTTTGGGGGGTATTTTCTGCTATTATCCCTTGTAAAAATGTTAAATTTGGGGGAAAACAAGCATTTTAGTGTAAAAAAAATTATTTTTTTTTACATATGCAAAAGTCGTAAAACACCTGTGGGGTATTAAGGTTCACTTTACCCCTTGTTACGTTCCCCAAGGGGTCTAGTTTCCAAAATGGTATGCCATGTGGTTTTTTTTTTCTGTCCTGGCACCATAGGGGCTTCCTAAATGCGGCATGCCCCCAGAGCAAAATTTGCTTCCAAAAAGCCAAATGTGACTCCTTCTCTTCTGAGACCTGTAGTGCGCCAGCAGAGCACTTTTCATCCCCATATTTGGTGTTTTCTGAATCGGGAGAAATTGGGCTTCATATTTTGGGGGGTATTTTCTGCTATTATCTTTTTTAAAAATGTAAAGTTTTTGTTAAACCAAGCATTTTTGGTAAAAAAAATCATTTTTTTTTTACATATGCAAAAGTCGTGAAACACCTGTGGGGTATTAAGGTTCACTTTATCCCTTGCTACGTTCCTCAAGGGGTCTAGTTTCCAAAATGGTATGCCATGTGTTTTTTTTTGCTGTCCTGGCACCATAGGGGCCCCCCGAGCAAAATTTGCTCTCAAAAAGCCAAATATGACTCCTTCTCTTCTGAGCATTGTAGTTCGCTCGTAGTGCACTAAAGGTCAACTTATGGGGTACCTCCATACTCAGAAGAGATGAGGTTACAAATTTTGGGGGGTATTTTCTGCTATTAACCCTTGCAAAAATGTGAAATTTGGGGGGAAACACACATTTTAGTGAATTTTTTTTTTTTACATATGCAAAAGTCATGAAACACCTGTGGGGTATTAAGGCTCACTTAAATCCTTGTTACGTTCCCCAAGGGGTCTAGTTTCCAAAATGGAATGCCATGTGTTTTTTTTTTGCTGTTTTGGCACCATAGGGGCTTCCTAAATGCAACATGCCCCCCAAAAACCATTTCAGAAAAACGTACTCTCCAAAATCCCCTTGTCGCTCCTTCGCTTCTGAGCCCTCTACTGCGCCCGCCGAACAATTTACATAGACATATGAGGTATGTGCTTACTCGAGAGAAATTGGGCTACAAATTCAAGTATAAATTTTATCCTTTTACCCCTTGTAAAAATTTAAAAATTGGGTCTACAAGAACATGCAAGTGTAAAAAATGAAGATTTTGAATTTTCCCCTTCACTTTGCTGCTTTTCCTGTGAAACACCTAAAGGGTTAAAACACTTACTGAATGTCATTTTGAATACTTTGGGGGGTGCAGTTTTGTAATGGGGTCATTTATGGGGTATTTCTAAGAAGAAAACCCTTCAAATCCACTGCAAACCTGAACTGGTCCATGAAAAATAGCGAGTTTGAAAATTTTGTGAAAAATTGTAAAATTGCTGCTGAACTTTGAAGCCCTCTGGTGTCTTCCAAAAGTAAAAACACGTAAATTTTATGATGCAAACATAAAGTAGACATATTGTATATGTGAATCCAAAAAAAAATATTTGGAATATCCATTTTCCTTACAAGCAGAGAGCTTCAAAGTTAGAAAAATGCAAAATTTTCTATTTTTTCATCAAATTTGGGGATTTTTCACCAAGAAAGGATGCAAGTTACCACAAAAATTTACCACTATCTTAAAGTAGAATATGTCACGAAAAAACAATCTCGGAATCAGATTGATAAGTAAAAGCATTCCAGAGTTATTAATGTTTAAAGTGACAGTGGTCAGATGTGCAAAAAAGGGCTGCGTTCTAGAGGTGAAAATGGGCTGTGTCCTTAAGGGGTTAACGACACAGGACGTAAATGTACGTCCTGGTGATGTGGTACTTAACGCACCAGGACGTACATTTACGTCATGAGCATAACCGCGGGCATCGGAGCGATGCCGGCATCATGCGCGGCAGGTCCCGGCTGTGGATCGCAGCCAGGGACCCGCCGGTAATGGCGGACACCCGTGATCCCACGGATGTCCGCCATTAACCCCTCAGATGCCGTGATCAATACAGATCACGGCATCTGCAGCATCGCGGTCACTAAACAGGATGATCGGATCGCCCGCAGCGCTGCCGCGGCGACCCGATCATCCTGCACGGCAGACGGAGGTCCCCTCACCGTCCTCCACTGTCTTCCGGGAGTCTTCTGCTCTGATCTGCCTTCCCGCAGACCAGAGCAGAAGATGACCGATAACCCTGATCAGTGCTATGTCCTATACATAGCACTGAACAGGATTAGCAATCGAGTGATTGCCATAAATAGTCCCCTATGGGGACTATAAGAGTGTAAAAATAAAAGTAAGAAAAGTAAAAAAAAAAAAATGTGAAAAGAACCCCTCCCCAATAAAAACGTAAATTGTCCCATTTTCCCTATTTTACCCCCAAAAAGTGTAAAAAAAAATATTTTATATACATATTTGGTATCACCACGTGCGTAAATATCCAAACTATTAAAATAATATGTAAATGATCCCTTACGGTGAACGGCGTGAACGTAAAAAAAAAAAAAAAGTCCAAAATAGCTGCTTTTTTATAACATTTTATTCCCAAAAAAATTAATAAAAAATTTAATAAAAGTTTTTTATAAGCAAATATGGAAATAATAAAAAGTACAGATCACAGCGCAAAAAATGAGCCCTCATACCACTGCTTATACGGAAAAATGAAAAAGTTATAGGTCTTCAAAATAGGGGGATTTTAAACATACTAATTTGGTTAAAAAGTTTACGATTTTTTTTAAGCACAACAGTGATAGAAAAGTGTATAATCATGGGTATCATTTTAATTGTATTGACCCATAGAATAAAAAACACATGTCATTTTTACCATAAATTGTACAGCGTGAAAACAAAACCTTCCAAAATTTGCAAAATTGCGGTTTTCTTTTTAATTTCCCCACACAAATAGTATTTTTTTGGTTGCGCCATATATTTTATGGTAAAGTGAGTGATGGCATTACAACGGACAACTGGTCGCGCAAAAAACAAGCCCTCAAACTAGTCTGTGGATGAAAATATAAAAGAGTTCTGATTTTTTGAAGGCGAGGAGGAAAAAACTAAAACGTAAAAATAAAATTGTCTTAGTCCTTAAGGTCCAAATGGGCTGAGTCCTTGAGAGGTTAATGAGCTGCCCATCTTGAAAAAATTGTGCTACTCGTGTTAAACTCCATTTTTTTCCACATTGAATATCCACCAATTTTGTAGAATTCAGAAAATTATTATTATGTAATAGTCTAGTGAATGGAAGACTTCTTCTTATCCCCAGCAAACCCTTAATCTTAACCCAAGATTTATTAATACTGATTATAGAAGGCCATTTGCAGTCTCCCTCCTGTGCAACTAAATTAGTTTCTAATAATTCTAACAAATTTTCTCACTCCAATTTATGTGTATTCCGCAAATATTGAAATTAACCCTATCTAACCTCACTAACTATAATCCTTAAAGTGGTACTCTGGTGGAAAGCTGGTAAAAAATGTTTCATATTAACTGGCTCCAGAAAGTTATTCAGCTTTGTAAATTACTTGAATTAAACAATCTTAATCCTTCCAGCTTCTGTATACTTCAGTTGAATTTTTTCTTTTCTGTCTGACCACAGGGCTCTCTGCTGACACCTTTGTCTGTGTCAGGAACTGAAATCTGTTTAAATCTCTGGCACCAGTTGATTTGAATTTTTTTTCCACCGGAGTACCCCTTTAAATGTGATGAGAGAGAATATAATCTGAAATTTGACAGTGAGAGTCCATCTAGTTCTTCTGGGATCAACAAATTTAAGTGTAATTCGAACTCTCTTTCTTCCCCATAGCAAAGAGTTAAAGGGGTATTCCAGGCAAAACCTTTTTTTAGATATATATCAACTGGCTCCGGTTAAAAAATCTTAATCCTTCCAATAATTATTGGCTTCTGAAGTTTTCTGTCTAACTGCTCAATGATGATGTCACGTCCCGGGAGCTGTGCAGTTCCTATGAGGATATTCTCCCATCATGCACAGCTCCCGGGACGTGACATCATCATTGAGCAGTTAGACAGAAAACTTCAGAGAGCAGTTAGACAGAAAACAACAACAAGAGGAACTTTAGGTTGCTGCAGCACTTTGCATTTTTTCGCTACACTGAGTGCGCCTTTATGCAGAACTTCTGTCTGAGGCTCCACCATAATGGCCGCCGTGGCTTCAGAGACCTCGCTTGGTGGAGCTGCAGGATCACGCGCGGGACGGCCCGGCGCTGAATTTAACCCCGTCTGGTGGGGATTTTAACCACGCTGTATCCGTCGCCTCCCCCCTTACTTTTTGTGCGCACCTCTCACACACAGTATTATAAGCACAGTCCCGTTCACACGTGTGCGCACAATTACTCGCAGCTTGCGAAATCTTTGCAGAGTTCATTAATCACAGTTCTTAATGGGGGAATTCTCTTTAATGGTGGCAACAGCTTTAGGCACACACCCGTATCCTGTTCGTAAGATGCCAAAAAGCAATGTGGTGAGCTTGGGGGATGTAGAGTGAACAGGGGTGTTGCAGAGAAGTGTTGCAGGGTATAGCATTAACCCTTGATTGTCGTGACGCCAGGGTGCGGGCTTCCTCTAGATCTATAAATGTCCTACCGCCACCTGTCCCAAGAACGATAGGGAGAAATAAAGGATTGTCCACAGCCGGTATTGTAATAAACTTGAAATAACTTTACTGCAGTCCTTTACTAAGGACCAGGACTTAGGCTCCTCACAGGTTGGCTGGGACTTTGTAGTAAATAAGTTTTGATTCTTTTTGTACGCTATTCCACTGAATTTAGGGGTATGCTTAGGTTCAGTAGTCATGTAGGATTGATGAGATTTGAACTGGATTAACTCACGGTTTAACAAGGTGCTGAAGTGGAAGGCTTCAGGCCTAGATTGTCTTGTCACTGCGATAACAGATCTGCTTACTTTGAGATCCCAAGGGAAAGAAGAGATGTTGCTTGCTTTGCAACCAGGAACTAAGAGAGAGATTATTGGATACAGTGCCCTTATATTCTGAAGGGGCAGGATCAAAGCATATTGGTTCCCCAAACCTGTCAGTCCTAGTACAAAGCATTATGGTTACATCACATGACCTAATCACATGACCTAAAGGTCCTTGAACCTTAGCATAACACAATTATTAACAATCACATGACCTAAGGTCCTGTACATGCATTTACACTGTACTAAGATATATTAAATATATACATTTTTAATTACATTAGGAGGCGACTAGGGGTTAACCCACCAGGAAAGCCCTACCAGCATGGAGGAACTCTGACTCTGGGGACTTACGACAAAGGTATGGGACCAAGTCCAGTACCGGGACACCACAAACCCCCTTACTAAACATGAGTCGGCCTCGACGATGGTCCCCTAAGACAGAGGGATGAAATGCTGAGAGTCCATGAACAGTCCCAGGCTGTAGAAAACACACAATAGCAAAGAGTCCTTGCACATAATCAAATGTCCTTGCAAGCTCCAAAATTTTCTTTCTATACATCAACAAGGCTATATTACATTAATTAACAGGATTGGAAGTACTAGTGAACTCACGAGTAGGGTTGTAGTACCCATGAATTCACGAACAGGATTCCATGAACAAGATTGTGGAGAGTTAATGAATGAATATTCAACAAGATAGCGTATGACCACGAATTCACGACCAGGATAATATTAGACAATGAATTATTGAACAGGATAACTAGGATAATGATGAATTCTCAATTCCCGACTGGATTTTCCTAGCAGGATCACGCTAGAATATTTTTAGAAATCCCTTTACTTTTACTATCACTATTTATCTTATTATGCATCTACTGTCTATGTATGAGTTTAAGTGCTGACTAACACTGCATTGTTTATGTATTATAATTTTTACTGACAATTGACTATCACACCAAGTATGCACAATGAATTGAAGGCTTCTACATTCAAGAACAACAATAATCTCACCTTTATTTTATTTATACCACAATTGATTACCTGTTTTATACACTGGTGTTGTATTGGCTTGCCTGTGGCTCTCTGACCAATACCTAGCTACTAGGGTCCATTGGCTATACGCTCTTATCACTAGAACTCTTCCTAGGTAACACTTACTGAGGGTTACCTTTTCTGGTTATGTGCTTTTACTTAGGCTTACAGGAGCATCTCCTGGCCAGGAAGAGCATCCTGAACACGTAGGAAAGAAAACAAGTTAGTGTACAAACCGTGGTTTGGAACTGGAAAATGGATTGTTACAGTCCCTAAAGCTTGAATTTTGGAAGTGTGAGATATTTGCTTGTGTTATGTGTATTAAAATTTAGCATGAGGTAGGTACACTAGTAGAATTATGAGATGTACTATGTGTACATGAAACTACATGAGATTAGTCTTGGTATCTTAAGGGAATGTTTCCCTGTGTTGACATTTGAGACCAACGAAACACCACCTCTTGACTATCAGGAACATCCAAGAGTAGGAGGAGGTGGTTCGGGTAAGTCTTCTTTGAGACACAATTTGATTCTATTTCTGTGAACCACCTGTGGTTCAAATCCAGTTTTCTGCACTTCATACACATCTGTGTCAGGATACGGCACTGCAGTGATGGTACAAGGCTCCATCTCCCAGAGAGAGTCTAGCTTATGTGTCCTGGGAAATTTCCAGAGCCACACCTTATCTCCTAGTTGCAATGGCTTAGCTGAAGCGTGCCAATTGTAATCCTTTTGCTGCCAACTTTGGGCCTCGCCAGTTTTCTTCTCAACAATTTCCTTAGCCTCTTCAATTCTCCTCCGGTGTTCAGAGACCCAGTCTTGTGAGGCCTGTGGGGAGTGGTTGAAGGGTGCCTGCAATCCAAAGGCCGGTCTTTTGGAAGTTGGCCATGTTGCCCCATCATGAGGAAGAAAGGAGTGTACCCTGTGGAGCAGTTAATAGTATTATTGTAGATTTCCAGCAGCTCAGGCAGGAGTCGGGGCCACTCTTTGTGTTTGGAGACAGATGCTGCTCGCAGCATATGAATGAACACTTGGTTGATCCTCTCACATAAGCCATTTCCCTGGGGATGATAAGCTGTTGTCCGAAGTTTCTTGCAATCATGAAACTAGCATAGTTCCTGAAATAGCTGGACTTCAAACGTGGTCCCTTGATCTGTGAGGACCGACTCCGGACATCCCAACGTCTGGACCCAGTGGGTATAAAACATCTGCGCAGCAGTCTTTGCGGTGAGATCCTTGACGGGGACTACTACTACCCATTTAGAATAATGATCCACCATGGTCAAGGCGTAGGTGTAGCCAGATCGGGTAGAGGACAACTTCACATGGTCCAAGGCAACCATCTGTTTAGGCCTTTCAGTGTGGATGGGGTGAAGAGGTGCTCTCGCATCCTTGGGGAGGTTCTTGGTGACATTGCAGACGGTACATTCGGCACACCACTTTTCAATATCTCCGCGCATTCCCACCCAGTAGAACCTTCGCCTAATGGTGGCTTCGGTTTTATGGACTCCAAAATGTCCTGACTGGTCATGGTGCGCATTAAGGACCATGGCAGCCTCTCTCCTAGGGATCAGAATTTGTTGCAGGCGTTCCCCGAAGACTGGATCTAACAAGTTTCTGTACAACAGCCCTTTATGAAGAAACAGGCGATTTAGTTGTCACCACAACCGCTTCAGTTCAAAGTCACCCTGTGACCTGCGTAGACAGGTTGGTACCTTCTTCTGGAGCAGGTAGTCCAAGAGATCCCCCATGACTCGACTCTCATCTTGCAGAGTCTTCCAAGTGTATAGGTCCTTGGGAACCTTGGCAGGCCCAGGCTCATCGCCCTCTTGGGTGGTCAGATCATTCTGACTCATGAACCTCTGGTAGAAGAGGGGCATCTCCACATCCTCCCATTCGTCCTCAACTGACGGTTCTTCGCCAGGAGCCATACGGGAGAACACATCAGCGTTGATATTGGATTTACCACTTCTGTACTTGATATTGAAGTCATAGTTGGCCAGTCTTGAGGCCCAACGCTGTTCAATGGCTCCTAACTTCGCAGTGTTCAGGTGAGCCAGCGGGTTGTTATCCATATATACGGTGAAAGGGGTGGCTGCTAGATAATCTTTGAACTTCTCGGTGACCACCCAGACTAAGGCAAGGAGCTCCAACTTAAAGGAACTGTAGTTGGCGTCATTCTTCTCCGCTCCTCGCAGATGTCTGCTAGCATAAGCGATCACCCTCTCTTTACCTTCCTGTACCTGGAACAAGACAGCTCCCAGGCCTTCAAAGCTGGCATCCGTGTACAGCCTGAAAGGCTGACCATAGTCAGGATATGCCAGGATGGGTGGCTCAGTGAGGAGGTATTTCAGAGCCTGGAAGGCCATTTTTTGTTCCTCAGCCCACTGGATGGGGAGTCTCCCATTGTAGTTCTCCTTTGCGGTACCCCGGAGAAGAGCTGTAAGGTGTCCAGCAATTTGGGCGAAGTGAGGGATGAAACTCCCGTAGTAGCCAGCGAACCCCAGGAAGCTCCTGATGTCTTTCACCGTGCGGGGTGTAGGCCAGTCCTTCACAACCCTCACTTTTTCGGGGTCAGGCTGAACACCCTCTGCACTGATGACATGTCCAATATAGTGGACTCGTGGCTTCAGCAAATGGCATTTGGAAGGCTTGACTTTTAACCCGTGCTGTATCAGAACTTGAAACACCTCCTTCAAGTGATCCAGATGTTCTTGATAAGTCCTAGAGTAGACAATGACATCATCCAAATACAGAAGTACACTCCGAAAGTTGAGATGTCCTAGGCAACGTTCCATTAAGCACTGAAAAGTGGCAGGTGTGCTGCACAACCCAAAGGGCATGCTCTTGAACTTGAAGAGCCCCATTGGGGTCACAAACGCCGTCTTCTCACGATCTTCTTCTGCCATGGGCACTTGCTAGTATCCACTGGTCAGGTCTAAAGTGGAAAAGTAAGCAGCTGATCCCAAGGCAGTCAGAGATTCTTCTATTCTAGGTAGGGGGTAGGCATCTTTGTGAGTGACAGTGTTTAACTTCCTGTAGTCCACACAGAAGCGGAAGGTCCCATCTTTCTTCTTGACAAGAACAAAGGGAGAAGCCCAAGGACGTCAGTCTCCTTCATTTCCAGCAACATCTTCTTCACCGTTTGATACATATTAGGGGCCACTGGGTGATGTCTTTCCTTAATTGGAGGACTATCACCAGATAAGGATCCGATGCTGGATCATCGTGGTCCGGCCAAAATCGGTGGGGTGTTTGCTGAAGGCCTCATGATATTGTTTAGCTACTTGCATGACCCGACCAACCTGATCTCTGGGGGTATCTTCATCCCCAATTTGCAACTGGGCCCACCAGGGTTTGGGATGGCTCTTGTTGGCCCCAGGGGCAGTCTGAGCGGTCCATTGTTGGGCTACTTGTGGCTTTGACAGCACATCCTTGGACTCCAAATGATAGAGATGAGCAATCGGAGTGTACTTGGGCAGCCTGGTAGTGACATCCGATAGGTTAACCACTCGAACCACTTTGTTACTGTCACGAGAATCCTTGCTGCCCGTATCAGAGGATAATCTTCCAGTTGAATGAGTTCTAATAAAGCCTGGTAATTCCGATTATTCACCCCTGGTCAGGCACAACACCAAAGGATGGTCTCTGTCTGCGGTTAAAGGGTTACAGACCGTAAATATCTTGGATTCTCACATGACAAATCTCTCCTTGGCAGTTGACGAATTTCTGTTCTGCCTGTAGGGTCTTCAAATGGTGTTGCGCAGCTCGCCGGCCTGAGGGTGACATGTGAGGGAAAGATGCATGCAGTGACCCTACAATCTCCTCAAAACAGTGTCTCATGATGTTCATACCTAAGATAAACTCAGCTGCATTTTTATCATTGACATTGGTAACAATAACACCTTGTCCTCTAAGGACACATTTCCCCACTTGTATTGTGGGCTCCCAGTACCCATTCCTGAGTAATGGTTTCCCGTTCCCTGCAACCACCTTAAAATCTACGTCATCGGGTTCACACAACATTTCAGGTCCCCAATATTTGTAAAACACTTCTTGAGGGAAAGTGGATACCTGGGATCCCGTGTCAATCAAAGCCTCTAATTGTACCCCCTCTACTATAATTTTCACATAAGGACATGGGGCAACATACATGGAAAAACCTAACTTAGTACCGGTTGATTCTGGACCTGAAGTAGTTACTCCTGAGGGGCGGTCCTCAACCTCAGGGGATGCCCGTTTAAAGCCCAACATTGACTCTTCCAGTGTCCTTTTTTCCCCCAAAGTAATTCTTTATTAAATGTTTCAAGAAAACCACAGAATGATACCATATCACGTCAGAGAGGTGATTACATGTAACAACACAAATCATTCCGCAAATGTCAGAGGTCCAATGTAACAGGCATTGGTCCGTGTTACGCCGAGCGCTCCGGGTCCCCGCTCCTCCCCGGAGCGCTCGCTACACTCTCGCTACTGCAGCGCTCCGGTCAGATCCACTGACCCGGTGCGCTGCGATACCGCCTCCAGCCGGGATGCGATTCGCGATGCGGGTGGCGCCCGCTCGCGATGCGCACCCCGGCTCCCGTACCTGACTCGCTCTCCGTCGGTCCTGTCCCGGCGCGCGGCCCCGCTCCCTAGGGCGCGCGCGCGCCGGGTCTCTGCGATTTAAAGGGCCACTGCGCCGCTGATTGGCGCAGTGGTTCTAATTAGTGTGTTCACCTGTGCACTCCCTATTTATACCTCACTTCCCCTGCACTCCCTCGCCGGATCTTGTTGCCATTGTGCCAGTGAAAGCGTTTCCTTGTGTGTTCCTAGCCTGTGTTCCAGACCTCCTGCCGTTGCCCCTGACTACGATCCTTGCTGCCTGCCCGACCTTCTGCTACGTCCGACCTTGCTTCTGTCTACTCCCTTGTACCGCGCCTATCTTCAGCAGTCAGAGAGGTTGAGCCGTTGCTAGTGGATACGACCTGGTCACTACCGCCGCAGCAAGACCATCCCGCTTTGCGGCGGGCTCTGGTGAAAACCAGTAGTGACTTAGAACCGGTCCACTAGCACGGTCCACGCCAATCCCTCTCTGGCACAGAGGATCCACCTCCTGCCAGCCGGTATCGTGACAGTCCGCACTTCCATAACAACTAAAACAGGATAGTGATCCACAAGCACATCAACTAGGCAGGTAGGGGAAACAGACATGTCAGGAAAGAGAGTGGATTCAATGTGGAAGCGGACCAGCTGGATAATAAAGGAAACCGGGTCTTATGAGCTACATAACGACATTGAACCGACACAATAATAAATCAGATATGGAATACAGTATAAGGCAGGGGAAAAAACATAAAAGGGGAAGAGAGAAAAAGAGATAGAGAGGAAACGAGGGAAAGGAAAAGAGAAGGGGGGAAGGTCCACAAAACAGACATACGTCACCTGTCAATGTGGGCGGAGTCCAGTGTCCAGTTTTGTTACAATGACTACACACAGGTCGCTGAGTCCCAGGTGGTCTCACAGAGGAGTAATTGGGTGGATTGGCAGGACGGGGAGCAGGCTTTTTAGGTGGAAGTGCCTCGGACCTGGATGGACTAGATCGGCCCACCATTTCTTTAACGGCTTTAGTCAGTTGATCAATGTCCTGACGTATACTCTGTAGGTCTATAGTCCCAGAACTAACAGGGGCAGATCCAACAGTAGGTTGTGAGGGTGATATTGACTGGGCAGAGGCTCCAAATGTCTCAACAGAAGGGGCACTAACTTCCGGGCCCTGACTCAATGACCTTTATATCCAAACTTTTGAAGGCTGGGAAAGATATATCGGGATTCTGCACCACCAGCATCCTAAGTTGGGCCTAATCCGATTTGTTCTGCGCCCCACCTATGAATCTGTACATTAGTACCTTATTACCCTGCTCGGGCGTAATGCCATCTAGTTTTTGTACAGTTTCCAAGGCATTTTGTAATGCCACAGCATATGCCCGAAGGGTCTCACCTGGCTTCTGACGTCGTTCGTACAACCTTAGACACACCTCAGAGGGGGAGTGAGACTCGAACACCTGGCAGAGCCCCTCGAAAATCTGCTCCACTGTAGCCTTGTCGGCAGCTGGCCAGGTGCGGACCTCTTCCAATGCAGGCCCCTGTAGTTGTCCCATAAGCAACTGCTCCTGCTGATTAGGGGGAAAAGAATAAAAAACAAAGAGACTCTGTTTCTTCTCCTTGAAGTCCCTCAGGGTAAAGGGATCCCCGTTATAGTTGGGGAGGACTGGATTCCCCAAGAAGACAGGTGCGGCTACAGGAGCCCCCAAGTTAAGACGTTGAGCCGGAGGGGAAGCAGACAGCATCCTTCATGCTTGTTGTGGTGACCCCTCTGGCGGGGTCGTAGGAGTGCCCCCATGCTGCTGGGCAGGTGGTGGTGAGGGTGATGCAGGTGGCACTGGTGCCGTAGGTGCCGACACCTTGATTTAATGCGTTGGCCCTTTAATTGAAGCTGTGCTCTGATCTGGAACTTGAGTGCGGTGATCTGACACTTTAGAGTTTTATACTACACTGGCTCTTTAAGAGGAACTTTAGGTTGCTACAGCACTTTGCGTTTTTTCGCTACACTGAGTGCGCCTTTATGCAGAACTTCTGTCTAAGGCTCCACCATAATGGCCGCCGTGGCTTCAGAGACCTCGCTTGGTGGAGCTGCAGGATCACGCGCGGGACGGCCCGACGCTGAATTTAACCCCGTCTGGTGGGGATTGTAACCACGCTGTATCCTTCGCCTCTCCCTTACTTTTCGTGCGCACTTCTCACACACAGTATTATAAACACAGTCCCGTTCACACGTGTGCGCACAATTACTCGCAGCTTGCGAAATCTTTGCAGAGTTCATTAATCACAGTTCTTAATGGGGGAATTCTCTTTAATGGTGGCAACAGCTGTAGGCACACACCCGTATCCTGTTCGTAAGATGCCAAAAAGCAATGTGGTGAGCTTGGGGGATGTAGAGTGAACAGGGGTGTTGCAGAGTAGTGTTGCAGGGTTTAGCATTAACCCTTGATTGTCGTGACACCAGGGTGCGGGCTTCCTCTAGATCTATAAATGTCCTACCGCCACCCGTCCCAAGAATGATAGGGAGGAATAAAGGATTGTCCACAGCCCGTATTGTAATAAACTTGAAATAACTTTACTGCAGATTTTATGCAGGATGAATAACAAACAGTCTTTACAGAGGAACGGGACTTAGGCTCCTCACAGTTTGGCTGGGACTCTGTAGTAAATAAGCTTTGCTTCTTTTTGTACGCTGTTCCACTGAATTTAGGGGTATGCTTAGGTTCAGTAGTCACATAGGATTGATGAGATTTGAGCTGGATTAACTCACGGTTTAACAAGGTGCTGAAGTGGTAGGCTTCAGGCCTAGATTGTCTTGTCACTGCGATAACAGATCTGCTTACTTTGAGATCCCAAGGGAAAGAAGAGATGTTGCTTGCTTTGCAACCAGGAACTAAGAGAGAGATTATTGGATACAGCGCCCTTATATACTGAAGGGGCAGGATCAAAGCTTATTGGTCCCCAAACTTGTCAGTCTTAGCACAAAGCATTATGGTTACATCACATGACCTAATCACATGACCTAAAGGTCCTTGAACCTTAGCATAACACAATTATTAACGATCACATGACCTAAGGTCCTGTACACTGTACTAAGATATATTAAATATATACATTTTTAATGACATTAGGAGGCGACTAGGGGTTAACCCACCAGGAAAGCCCTACCAGCATGGACCAGCAACTCTGACTGTGGGGACTTACGACAAAGGTACGGGACCACGTCCAGTACCGGGACACCACAGCCAGTTTTAAATTTAGTCAAAAAAAGTAATTGACTAGAGGAGAGACCTTCACACCCTAGTACTCTATGCTATCTGTTTTTATAAGTATCTTAAGAGGACCAAAATAATCCTTTATCTCATTCACGAGAGGAAGTAAATTTGATTTATTCCAATTAATTAACATCCCTAAGACCCTGCCAAAACCTTCAACTGCTGCAATAATTGCCTTAATGTTCATAGTATTCCATGTGTGGTCTGACTAGTGATTTGTACAGTGTTAGAATTATTTCCTTGTCGTGGGCATCAACACCCCTTTTGATGCAACCCATGATTTTATTTGCCCTGGCAACAGCTGCCTGACACTGGTTGATACAGTTACATTTACTGAAGACTAAAACACTTAGGGGGAGATTTATCAATAATGGTCTTGGCTAGATCATTTTTGGGGTTTGTCTAGATGTGTTTTTTCATGGCGGTGCTGCTCCAAATTTATCATATTGTCGCAGAGACCATGATAAATTTCCTGCAGATCTGCACCTAGATCATTTTCTACCCCGCTTTCAGATCATGTCTATCCTGCTTCTAAGGCTAGGATTCCATTTTTTCCCCAGCGTTTTTTCACTCAAAAAAACACCAGTGCAATTTCTTGCATCAGATGTTTTTGCATTTGAGTGGAAAATGCATTTCTGGGTACAAAAAAAAAAAAAAAATGTAGTAGGGATGGGAACAAATTTATTGAACAACATTTTTATTTTTTATAGCGACATTTTAATACATTTTTTATAAAGTGTGTTTGTGTTTCACTTTTTTATCTCTCAATTTGTACTAATAGACATATCACCCCAGGTGTGCAATGTCCATAATATTGCAGAGATGCGGAGCGGCTCTATACAGCACTCGCATCTCTGCACTATACTCTGGCCAGTGATCACTCATTCATATTTTCCTCCCAGAGTGGGGGTTGGCCAAATGGTGACAGCCAATCACCGCTCTCAGAGGGAAATATGAATGAGTGAGTGGCCGGCCGGAGTACATAGCAGAGATGCGAGCGCTGTACAGAGCCGCTCCGCATCTCTGCAATAGATAGGACGATCGCAGCAGGTGTCAGAAGTGACACTTGCTGTGATCTGTCCCTTACTTCAGGTACTACTACTCCCAACATGGAGCAGAGTGTGCTCCATGTAGTAGTACCTGCAGTTAAGGAAAGATCACAGCGGATGTCACTCCTGACACCCGCTGTGATCCTCCTGTATAATGTATAGATGTGGCCGGCCGCTCTTCTATGGTCCCCTGTACTGGCGTATATATACACCTATTCATATTTCCCACAGAGTTGTGATTGGCAGGAACCGTCTGGCCAATCACAGCTCTCTGCGAGAAATATGAATAGGTATATATATATATATATATATATATATATCGTATTTATCGGCGTATAACACGTACTTTTTAGGCTAACATTTTTAGCCTAAAGTCTACCTGCGTGTTATACGCCAATAAGCCGCTGCAGTTCAATGATTTAAAGCGGGCGCTTTAAATCAATGAACTGCAGCGGCTTTGCAGGTGCAGAGACCACCAACGATGCCGGCTTCTCTGCCCCTGCCGGCCCTTCACTCCCCCTGGCTATCGGCGCCGCTGCCCGTTCTCTTCCCCTGACCATTGGTGCCAGCGCCCCATTGCCGGCGCCGATAGCCAGGGGGAGAGAAGCGGTGCCGGCAATGGGGCAGCGGCGCCGACAGCCAGGGGGAGAGAAGGGGCAGCGGCACCCATTGCCGGCGCCGCTGCCCCATTGCCTCCCCCCATCCCCGGTTGCATAATTACCTGTTGCCAGGGTCGGGTCCGCGCTGCTTCAGGCCTCCGGTGTGAGTCCCCTGCGTCGTTGCTATGCGCTGCACGGCGCGGCGCAAAGATATCACTCGTCATTGTGCTGCGCCGTGCAGTGCATAGCAACGACGCATGGGACGCACACCGGAGGCCTGAAGCAGCGCGGACCCGACCCCGGCAACAGGTAATTATGCAACCGGGGATGGGGGGAGGCAGCGGCGCTGGCAATGGGTGCCGCTGCCCCTTCTCTCCCCCTGGCTGTCGGCGCCGCTGCCCCATTGCCGGCGCCGCTTCTCTCCCCCTGGCTATCGGCGCCGGCAATGGGGCACCGGCACCGATAGTCAGGGGGAGAGAACGGGCAGCGGCGCCGATAGCCAGAGGGAGAGAAGCGGCGGCAGCAGGGCTCTAGACCCCAGGAAAGGCAGGGGCAGAGAAGCGGGAAGCGACGGCCTCTCTCCCGCTGCCTTTCCTGGGGGTGTATCGGGGTATACACACACATGCACCCTCATTTTACCATGGATATTTGGGTAAAAAATGTTGTTATATAAAAAAAAAGATACATTTCGTTAAATACTATTTTTTCCATCAATACTGTATCTTTTTTATTATAATTTTTTTTTTAACGGTACCCTATGAAATTTTATTAACTCCTTAAGGACACATGACGTACCGGCACGTCATGAGTCCGCTCCCGATCTATAATGCGGGCCCCGGCCGGGACCCGTGGCTAATAGCGCGGCATTGATCGCGATGCCGCGCGCTAATCACCCTTTAGACGCGGCGTTGAAAGTTGAATGCCGCGTCTAAAGTGAAAGTGAAAGCATGTCGGTTAGCTCAGGGAGCTGTTATGGATAGCCGTGGCGAAATAGCGTCATCCCGAACAGCTTACAGGACAGCTGGAGGATCCCTACCTGCCTCCTCGCTGTCCGATCGCCGAATGACTACTCAGTGCCTGAGATCCAGGCATGAGCAGTCAAGCGGCAGAATCATCGATCACTGGTTTCCTATGAGAAACCAGTGATCAATGTAATAGATCAGTGTGTGCAGTGTTATAGGTCCCTATGGGAACTATAACACTGCAAAAAAATAGTGGAAAAATAGTGAATAAAGATCACTTAACCCCTTCCCTATTAAAAGTTTGAATCACCCCCCTTTTCCCATTAAAAAAAAACACAGTGTAAATAAAAATAAAAATATATATGGTATCGCCGCGTGCGGAAATGTCTGAATTATAAAAATATATCATTAATTAAACCGCACGGTCAATGGGGTACGCGCAAAAAAATTCCAAAGTCCAAAATAGTGCATTTTTGGTCACTTTTTATATCATGAAAAAATGAATAAAAAGCGATCAATAAGTCCTATCAATGCAAATGGTACCGCTAAAAACTTCAGATCACAGCGCAAAAAATGAGCCCTCATACCGCCCCGGAAAAATAAAAAAGTTATTGGGTCAGAAGATGACAATTTTAAACGTATTATTTTATGTAGTTATGATTTTTTCCAGAAGTACGACAAAATCAAACCTATATAAATAGGATATCACTTTAATCATATGGACATACAGAATAAACATAAGGTGTCATTTTTACCGAAAAATGTACTACGTAGAAACGGAAGCCCCCAAAAGTTACAAAACAGGTTTTTTTTTTTCAATTTTGTCTCACAATAATTTTTTTTTCTGTTTCGCTGTAGATTTTTGGGCAAAATGACTGATGTCATTACAAAGTTGAATTGGTGGCACAAAAAATAAGCTATCATATGGATTTTTATGTGCAAAATTGAAAGAGTTATGATTTTTTAAAGGCAAGGAGGAAAAAACGAAAATGCAAAAACGGAAAAACCCTCGGTCCTTAAGGGGTTAAATAAGGTATTTCCATCACTTTTTTGGATCGCTAAAGTCCAAAAAAACTATTAAAACCACCTGCAAAAACACCAAGGGAGAAGTACATTTTTTTTTTAGACCTGGTCGGGAGGTGGTCTTGATTTGCGTATTTTTTATTTTTTTTGCACCATTTGCAGAAAAATTTGCGGGAAAATGAAAAACATGCAGATAATAAATTTGTGACCACTGCATCTGTCACTCTAAAAAATGGTCTAGCAAGACCAAAAGGTCAAAATGACGGATTTTAGAACTTGTAATAAAAATGCAAAAAAATACGCAATTTGCACAAAAATAAACAAAATTTGCAAATGTAGACCAAAAAGAAGAATAGAACACAATGATAAATACTGTATTGATCGGTGTATAACACGCACTTTTAAAACTTAAATACAAGGCAAAAAGTCTGCCTGCGTGCTATACGCCGATAAATCTTTTTGTCCCTGATTTACTGAAGTCCAACCGACTCTTTTTCTCGGTTATTGCGCCTAAATTTTACTGCACAACTGACACTTTAGAAACCACTCGGAGTCTTTTATTTCACTCTGAAATGGGTGTGTTTTATGCAAAAATGGGCGTGTTCCGGACAAAAACCAAAAAATACTCGGAGTACTTCCAAAATCACTCGAGAAAAAGTATGAGTTTGCCTCACACAATAACCAACAGCCAAGAGGCCGAGTGAAATAAAAAAAAAAAATTTGATTTCTTACAACTGGGACTGTTTGCCATGATTCATTAAAACATTTTTAAACAAACAAGTCTAAACCATTTTAACTCACACAACTAATTTCTTTAGCTCGGAGTTTGTGCGACACAATTGACTAGTGCGACACAAAAAAACGTGCGACAGAAAAAAAATGAAATGTGCGACAGAATAGTAAATAAGCTTGGAAAAAAAGACGAGTGATATTAAAATCACTCCAGAATAAACACTCCACTCTTAGTAAATCAGGGCCAATATATTTAACTTTTGCCGATGCACCAACAGCAGAACACATACGTTTACGTATCAACATAATGGCCCTGATTTACTAAGAGTGGAGGGTTTATTCTGGAGTGATTTCAATATCACTCGTCTTTTTTAAAGCTTATTAACTATTCTGTCGCACATTTCGAGTTTTTTTCTGTCACACTTTTTTTGTGTTGCAGGCTATCAAGCTTGGGGTTATTTAGTTTGGATAAAAGATGTCTTAAACATATATGAGCAAATATATGAATGGACAGTCCAGAGATCTTTCTAGTGATCTTTTAATACCTAGGACAGTAACCATGACAGGGGGGCGTCCTCTACGTCTAGAGAAAAGAAGGTTTTACCATCATCACAGTCGGGGATTATTTGCTGCAAGAGCAGTGAGACCATATAACTCGCTGCCCCAAGATGTTGTGACGTCTGACTCACTGAACAAGTTCGAAGGGGGGTCTGGCTGCTTTTCTTGAAAAATATATTGTTATGGATACCAAATTCATGGAGATAGGGTGTATATCCAGGGATTTATTCTGATGGTCATATTTGGAGTCAGGAAGGAATTTTTCCACTTGGAATGGGGCAATTGGCCTCTGTCTCATAATGTATTTTTTATTTTTTTTTGCCTTCCTTTGGATCTACACAACAGAGTTATAGGTTGAACTGTATGGACTCTTTTCTTTTTTCAACTATGTAACTATGATGTCAGATTTTGAACAGTGACAGAATATTATTCTATGTGTGTGAGAGAGAGGGAAAGTAATGCTGAATTTATATCTGTGAATAAGTAGTTTAGAGTATTGTCTTATATTTTGTATTAAATCTTCAAGAAACTAAGAAACTATCTTCACATGAGTTGAGTAAGCTGATACCAATGTTAAACGCTTGCTAAGATGAGTGGCCATTCACTAGATAATGATACAAGCAGACAGGTTCTGTAGGCTCAGCCATAGTATAATGCACATTATACAGTTTATATTTCCTGTGTTTTCATTCTAGACAGTTGGATTAACCTAAAAAATAAGTCTTTGTAAATAGAGACAAGCTCTGGACATTTATAACAGACAACTGTCTGCTTCGGATCTACCACGTTTCCTGCTTTTAGATTCCAGCAAGCAGACAAAAGTGGATAGTGTTTTCTTACCAGAACAGAGCAGAATTCAACAATAGTTCGCACAGGCCATGAACTGAAGCGTGTCCAATGCACATGAACACAAAAGATCTGCCTGTGGCAACATCATGGAAGGTCAGCAGTTGTGTTTATATAGCTGTATAATAAGCCAATAGTCAGTATTTAGCTCTATAGCTATGCTATTGTCCAGCAGATCTAGCGCACGGACCTTTACGAATGATCCTCCCACACAATTTCTGGGCTTTTCTCCAATGATTCACGCAGTGGGCTCTGGAATGTTAAAGGACCACTATATCTAAAAAGCAAGTCATTCATTATGAAAGCGCTACTGTACTGGTAACATTAAAAAACATATGTGCAAACATTTTAAGAAACTGTCAAAACGACACATATTCAAGGTTACTCTGATTTTGTAGAGGAGGGAAGGTTTTACATACACCACATTTCTTGTTTCGTCCTGTGTAAACCTATAGACTTAATGGCAAGATCCTATTTAAAGATCATACCTTCCCAAACATTTCGCAAATAAAGTTGACTCAAGTCAAAGTGCTCCAACCCTTTGGGAGTTAAGAAAAAATAACTAAGTGTGGTTTAAAATATAAAATATTTTCCAAGTGCTAAATCTCTAAATACCCACTGCCAATGTTAGGTTCAAAGAATGTAGACCTGCCCTGCTTCTGTCTACAGCTTTAGTTGCTGATTCCACCATTTGTACAAAAAAGATCAGATGTAGTGAGGTGTAGTGAGGTGTAGTGTGGTAAGACTAAGGTTGTAGTGATGCCAAAGTTGTTTATAAGGTTAAATAATGAACAGTCACCGTTCTGGGCTGGCAGTGATTTTGTTTGTGATGCTAGGAGTGGTGGTGTGGATCTGTGGTGATGATGATGGTTGTAGTACTGTGTGAACTCCACTTACCATGACTCCAATGAAGCCGTCATCTGTATTAGGATGCTGGGAAATAAATCGTTAAATGCCAAGACTTTGGATAACAGCTTAAACTTTACTAAACTGGTTGGAGATCCATAAAATACAACAGACAATTCACTTGGTACAAACTTGAGATAAAAGTTACACTGAGGAAGACTACCTTAATGAACAGCCACTGTTGCTGACTTTAAGGCAATTGTGGGACTTTTAGTACGCTTGTTAATTTTACTTTTGACTGATTTAGTTACAGATTTGACTTATGCTGAAGCTAACTAAAGACTTAGACTAAGGGTCTCAAGCTGGTGGCCCTCCAGATCCTCACAAGGTCAGTCCGTGGCAACAAAAAACGTCCCTCTCCCTCACCTACATGTCTTTGGGTATAGTCGAGCATCCGACAGAGGGACCCCAGACAGGGGTCACAGGGATAGGTGCGGCCCAAAGGGTAACCCGTATCTTCATCAGCCAGCAATGTTATTTGACCCCCCAAAAAACACAGCTTAAGTAGTGGTACTATCTCGGTAGCAGGAGGGCTCCAGCTTGGTCTGGATCAGCAATGGTATGGTTAGGGGCTTATCCTCATTTAGGGTCACAATGGGCGGATAAGCAGCTTATTTCACGCTGCAAGAAATCTGCCGAGCAGTGGGAAATACGCTGTGTATGCGCGAAGAGCAGACACAGGGCTTTCCCTGCTACAGACCTTTGTCTGCAATAAGGTTCTGCAGCCGGCCGCACATCACAGTTATGCCGATGCGTGCGGCCATCCTCCGAACCTTATTGCAGACACAGGTATATAGCAGGGAAAGCCCTGTGTCTGCTCTTAGCGCATACACAGTGTATTTCCCACTGCTCAGCAGATTTCTCGCAGCATGAAATAAACTGTATTCGCCCAGTGAGACCCTACCCTAAATGAGGATAAGACCCTTAACATGCCATTGTTGATCCAGACCAAGCTTTGCATCCACCCAGTGTGACCCTACCCATAAGGTATGGGAACCAGTTGTGGAAATATAAACCCATTAGTCTATATTCCCACTACATTTTAGAAATACGGCTGCCGGATATTTTCCTCTGCACAGGTTTTGAGAAATCTCCCCACTACTGATTTAAAAAAATATTTTCATAATTGTGCTATTTAATTTTCCCATTGATATTGCTATGCAAGGCCTTGTTTTTGTGAGGTATTTTGTATTTAAAGGCCATATTGTGGAGTAAATATACTGTATTGAAAACTTTATACTTTAGGGTGAGCAGGAATAGACAAAAAGATAGCAGTACCGCAATCATTATTTGGGTCTAATTCTCTTTCACCATATCAGCTATCAGAAAATACTGCAGCACCAGTTCCAGTTTAAGCTGTTAATTGGCTTTATTTCACCAAACATGAAACATTTTAGCAGTGCCCTGCTGCCTTTTACAAGCTGTTTTAGACTTTAAAACTGGAGTTGGTGCTGAGACCCTGACAAATCCAAACTTTAGATATGTGTGCATGATGTCATTTTTTTTTTTTATAATAGTAAAACCTTAGTTTTTGTCTCATCACATTTTGTATCTTAAAAACCCTACTTTTTTTTTTATATAGCTATGTGAGCGTTTTTTTTTATTACTCAATTCTTTTTTTGTCAAACAAGGCCATTTATTTTTTTGCCACACTGCCAATTGTACATATCACATTGTGTGTCCTAAGTTGCCCTTGGGGAGAAACCAACAGTAAAAGAGCTCCACAATGCTAAAATAGTACACTACATGTACAATATCTTATGTATCAGCATTATAAATGTGGTTGCAACCCTCCCCTCCATCACTCCCTAAGCCATTTCATTTCTACTTTCATCACCCCTGTGCCATTTTATCTCCCCCCTGTGGCACTTCATTCCTCCACTTTCATCTCCCCCTGTGCCATTTCACCCCCCATCTCCCCCCCCCCTTATCACTCCCTGTGCCATTTAATTTCCTCCAATTCATTACCCCTCATGCCATTTCAATCCTGCCTTTACAACCCTCTGTGCCATTTATTTTCCCCCACTTCATTGCCCTGTGTCTTGTCATTCCCCCCTTCATCACCTCCTGTGTGATTTTATTCTCCTCACTTTATCCCCCTGTGTCATCTCATTCTATCCTCAATCACCTCCTTTGCCATTATATTCCCCTCTTTATCACCCTCTTTGCCATTTCATTTCCCACTTTGTCCCCCTGTGTCATTTTATTTCCCTTACTTCATTACCCCCTGTGACATCCTCCTTCTCCACCTTTTAGGCGCAACATCAGAAATCCCAGCAGCCACCATTGCTCACTGACGTACAGAAACCGCAATGCTCTGGGTTACTAGCTTATGTAAGTCAAATAATTGTAAAAGTAACATTTTGCATGTTTTAAAAAGTGTCTCAGAGTTTTCTTTTAAGGAGTAAAATTAGAAAATGTTATCACCGTTGGGCCCTAAATTTTTAGTTATACCATAAAAGATACTTTTACATTTTAGTTATTAAATGCTTATGAAATTACACATCAAGGCAACTCCTTTTGCAATGTGAGAAGATTTTGTGAGCTCTATGTAATATGGTCCCTAGTTACTTCCAAAAATTCAAAAACAAACAAGTTGTTATTAATTCCCTACATATCTTATACTCCTATACACTGAACTTATGGCCATCTTGCTGGCTCTCTTTCTCTGCAGTGGAAGAGCTAGGATGCCTTATTCAGAAAATTTACTGTCAAAAACACCTTAACTCCACAAGTGTAGTTGACAATACTTGCATGCTAGGCATTTATAATAGTATATCTATAGTATATAATAGAGTATCTGACATGTATGGGCAGGGAAACAGGGTACTCTAGCTCTCACCAAGAACTCCTGTTCCTGTCTATTGTGTAATCGCCCTAAACGGCAATTTCACATTTAAAGGACGGTCCCTACTCTGGGATAGGTGCAGGGATGTCTAAGGTCAAAACAACAAACTAGACACACTACAGTAAAGTTCAAGAAGAAACAGTCAGGACACAATGGGTTACACAGTATACTAAACTCAGAGGGAGACAAACAAACAGAAAGGATGGTCAGCAAGCCGGATTAAAAAACCAAAGGACAACAGAAGTACCAAATTGTATAGCAAAAGGTTAACCAATATCTGAGCCAAAGTCACAGAACCAGTACACATAATCAGATGCAGGATATTGCTAGCTACAGAGTAAAGCTCTTTCACAGGCAAAGTCTGAGTGGACTCAAAGAGGACACAGCATTGGCCAGATGTCCACAACTCTTGATTGGCTAGGGCTAGGCCATGGCTAAATATGATGCTGCAACCAGACACTAAAAAAGTTTAACTTTTTGGGCCAAAGCAGTTCAAGTCATTACAGTATCTAGGTGAGCAAAGGTGGACTCTTAGCCTGGGCCTACCCCTGCAGCTCAACCTTTCCACCATATCAAGAAGACATCAGAGATGACACTCTGTATGTGCAGGGGAGAGGAAGGTACCCCTCATCATGCTCCTTCCAAAGATAACACAGAGCATTTGTGGAATTCAGGCCAGCCCACTTATCTTTTTTTGTAGAAAGTGATGCCTGCATCCCCACACTCATGTATGCTCAGCTTGGCTGAACCTGCATTTGTTTTCAATAGAGAGAGTGGGTGAGCCTTTTCCTGACACCTCTAGCAGTGCCTTATCCTTCCAAGAACAAAAGGATTGTGCAGTTAAAATCGGACTGTGAAAATCTTATCCCAATATCAAAGTTGAGTGGTCTTCATCACATTATTTGCCTGTTCCACTAGAAATGGAGGGTTTTGACTGGCATTTATCTAATGTTTATGGACAGCTTTCATTCACAGCACTTATATGGTTAAAATTTTGCACACTAAGGAATAATCACCATCAAATCTGTACACTGCTGTAAAAGTTACACATTCTAAAGAGACATAAAAACAAGAAAGATGTTTAATGGATGACTGCTTTCATATTCTTGTACTTCCAAAATGTATTGCCAATTGGCCCTGCTGTAGTTAAGCAAGACACAATCTTGGATGATATCCCAAGTCACGCTTGTTAAAAGTATAATATTATCTGAGTTTTGGCAGTTCACCTCCCTTTTAGAAAACATACAATGAAATACACATTGCTGTTTACAAGTCTTGCCTAGTTCTCCTGTCAGCTATCAAATAAATACAATTGCAAAAAAAAGAAAAAAAAGAAAAAAGAATCAAAAGTAAAATGCCTTAAAACATAAATTACACAATATATTTAAAGGAGTATTCAAAGAGACAAATATTTATTAAAACTATTTGGTGTTTGCCACTGTTTTTCATAGCAAACATTTATTTTACTTTCAATAACCACTTGGGAACTTTGGCTTTGTGTTTCAAGCAGTTGCAATACAAAAATGTATTTAAATTCAATAATTTGGTGAACTGTAAATGAAAAGTCACACTTAATAACTGTGTAAAAGAACCCATGTAACCCAACAGAGCCTCTAACTATTAACAATTCTTAGGAAAACCACAAGTGACGCCTTCATAAAGAAATGCAAAAGAACAGAAAAGACTAACTGATCTTGCCTTGAGGCTCTGCTGGTTGATGCATCGTTGGTAAGTTTGAAAACAACTAAAGCCAGGTGTCTTGCATTTTTGAGATTTAAAGGGGCTGCTCAGAACTAGAAAAAGGACCCTGTTTTTTTATTATTATTTATTTTTTTGTCAATAGGCTGTGTGTTGTATTGCTACTCAGTCACATTCAACTGTATGGGGATGAATTGCAATATCAAATACAACTCAATGGCAGGAGCTGTGGTATTTCTTGAAATCATAGCCAAATTTCATGTATGTCAAGACTGGGTAGCCTATTCTTACATAGACTACTACAATGACTATATAAAACTATTAATCTTATTATTGGAGTATATAGAAGAGAGAGGCCCCAATAGTAAAAAATCTGAATGGGCTCACCATTTTGGTGGCAGGTTTGGTGTTTGAGCAAATTACCTACCCCTATGTTTGGTGACAATGAGGTTCCACTGGTGAGGAAAATTCTACTCTAGTTATCCAGAAGCAAAGGTCATTTTACTGATCATTAATCTCTCTGAGGGACTCATGGCAACAATGAGAGTCAAAGGTAAATTGCATTACTTTCAAATCATTCTGGGCAAAAACTTGGCCTTGTAAAAAATCAAATCATCTCTAAATTTTCACATTAAATTCAGTCTCACCACTTCTGGTTTCTATTAGATTAGAGTATTATGGGGGCAGGTTGTGAACAGAGATCAACAAAGGCTAAACCAGAGGGAAGAGCTTTAGGAAACCCTGTATTAAACTTTTAATGGTACCTGTCACGTTGCTTCGGTGGCAGGATATAATATAAAATCCAGGGCAAACTAGTAACACAAAAAATGCTCTGAGACTGACTCAATCAGAGGACGAATTTCTAGAAGTTCCATAGACTTTGCATGAGACTTTCGGAAATTAATTGTCTGATCAGTCTCGAAATAAGTCTTGGGCTATGATTATGGCCGTCACCTTCATATATATATCCAAAGTGATGTGATAGGTACCATTTAAGCCCCTTACAAAGGTGCAAGGCACTCCAGAGTTCCTGGTCCCCAGGGCAGTCTCCTCTTAATGGGCATCTGTCAGCTGTATTTGCTACTTAGAGCTGCAGATACAGTTGGATAGCTAATAGGGTATAGAAACAAACTGCTGTACCCTTTCTGGAACTGATGACCCAGAGGTCACGTCAATGGTCAGATTTGAGCCAATTTCCCTCCGAACTCCTTTTGGTCTGTGACGTGGTAATCTCCCTGAAACAAGCAAATAACAAAGAGTGCTCCCCTGTGTTATACATGAAAGTATAGGAGAGCGATACGTGAATCAGAACAGCACTCTCCTAAAACGTAATAAATTAAAACAAAGGGTAGATTGTACACAGCTGCAGTTCCTCCCCAAAGTCAGAGTGTAAATCCCAAACAATATATCTCCAAACTACTCTCAAGGGGTCAAATGGGTGCTGCCAATATCCAACATATTGTGATGAAGTAGATATAATATAGTAATTTTATTGCAACATACAACGCATTTCCAGGCTATGCTGATCCTGTACTGTGCACAGTGAATACTAAATGCCAAAATTGCAGATTTTTGGTCACATTATATATCAGTAAAACCGGTAATAGCATTTAAGCGAATAAAAAATCTAGGAGATACCCTTACGTGTAGTAAATTCTCTTCCAAGAAGCAAGACTGATTGAAGGCAAGCACCTCAAAAGGTAACCACATATGTGGAAGATGCAACTGGTGCCCCCAACTACACTCAGGTACCTTTAAATCAATTGGAGGGATAGACATCCACATAATATTTTTCATTAGTTGCAGAACAGACTTTATCGCCTTAAAGGGGTATTCAAGGAAAAAACTTTTTTTTATATATCAACTGGCTCCAGAAAGATAAACAGATTTGTAAATTACTTCTATTAAAAATTCTTAATCTTTTCAGTACTTATGAGCTTCTGAAGTTAAGGTTGTTCTTTTCTGTCTAAATCCTCTCTGATGACACCTGTCTTGGGAAATGCCCAGTTTAGAAGCAAATCCCCATTGCATACCTCTTCCACACTGGGCGTTTCCCGAGACAGGTGTCATCAGAGAGGATTAAAGCTGGGTCTCCACTGAGTTTTTTGCAGTGTTTTTTTTTTTGTCCAAAAAAACTCCAGAAAAAACTCCAGAAAAACTGCCCTGCGTTCTTGGCTTTTTTCTGGCGATTTTTCTTGCGTTTGAGGCTTCATGTGGAAGTAGCTTTTTTTTTTGCACTAGGGATGTAAAAAAAAAAGTATGTTTTTAATAGTGTGTTTAATAAAGTGTATTTGTGTTTTTTTGACTTTTTTAACCTTTATTTTTTACATTTTTTAGGTAGTACTACTACTCCCATCTTGGAACACACTGTTCCACGATAGGAGTGGTAGTACTTTGACTCACTGTCACACTTGTCAGCCACGGCGATCCTCCAGTATACTGTATAGGCTGGCCGCTCTTCTCTGGTCCCCTGTACTGCCGTATATTTACTAATATTCATATTTCCCGCTGAGATGTGATTGGCCAGAGGGTTCTAGCCAATCACAAATGTCTGGGAAATATGAATATAAGGACATATACGGCAGGGACCTTAGAAGAGCGGCCGGCTGGCTGCATCTATACTTTATACAGGATGATCGCAGCTGATGTCTAGAGTGACATCAGCTGTGATCATTTCTACTACTACTCCCAACATGGAGCACACTGTGCTCCATGATGGGAGCTGTAGTACTTTTACAGATCGCAACAGGTGTCAGAGGTGACGCTTGTTGCGATCTATTAATGCAGGTACTACAGCTCCCATCATGGAGCAGTGTGTGCTCCATGTTGGGGGTAGTAGTAGAAATGATCACAGCTGATGTCGACATCAGCTGCGATCATCCTGTTTAAAGTATAGATCCGGCCGGCCGCTCTTCTAAGGTCTCTGCCGTATATGTCCTAATATTCATATTTCCCAGACATTTGTGATTGGCTAGAACCCTCTGGCCAATCACATCTCAGTGGGAAATATGAATATTTGTAAATATACGGCAGTACAGGGGACCAGAGGAGAGCGGCCAGCCTATACAGTATACTGGAGGATCGCCGCGTCTGACAAATTTGACAGCCGGGGCAATCTGACAGTGAGTCAAAGTACTACTACTCCTATCATGAAACAGTGTGGTCCATGCTGGGAGTAGTAGTACTACCCAAAAATGAATAAAAAAGTTAAAGACACTCACATACACTATATTTTTATAATTGTCGTATACATTTTAGTGCCCTGCCCGCCCACATAAATTGCTTACTGTTTCAAAATTAAATAAAATTTCTTTATAAAAAATGTACATTTCGTTAGATACTATTTTTTTCTAACACTAATGTATATTTTTTATAATTTTTTTTATGTTACCCTATGAAATTTAAATAAAAAAGGTATCTCCCTCCCTTTTTTGGATCGCTAAAGTCCAAATAAATTAAAAACCGCTTGCAAAAATGCCAAAGTTAAAACCCACATAGCATTTTTCTTTGCGTTTTTCACTCCCATTGACTTCTATGGGGGAAAAACGCAATGTTTTCGCGAAAAAAAACGCCAGACCCTCAGAAAGCAGACGTTTTTGAAATCCAGCGTTTTTGACCAAAATCACTAAAAACGCCAAAAGGATTAAAAAAAATGCCAAACTTAAAAACGCCAAGTGGATAAGGGTTTCTGCAGTTTCCTATAGGCAAAATGGGCATTTTTAACAGTGTTTTTGCAAAAAATTACTCAGTGGAGACCCGGCCTTAGACAGAAAAGAACAACCTTAACTTCAGAAGCTCATAAGTACTGAAAGGATTAAGATTTTTTAATAGAAGTAATTTACAAATCTGTTTAACCTTCTGGAACCAGTTGATATATGTGTGATCCTGCTCTGTATAACTATTCTCCACTCCGTTTTATGCTGAGAATCTAATAAAGACGTTTGTGCACCGAAGACCTGGTGAGTGCTGCCCATTTTGTGTACCATATGTGACTGTGGCGATTTGTACAATATGGGTGGGTCCTTGTGTTTAAAGTGGATTGGTGATGGACTAAGTGGTGGATATAGTGCCGAGCGTACCTGTCTCTCTCTGCTGCATTTTGCTTATTGGACTTTCTTTGGGCTCTGAGCACGTTTATACCACACACCTTTCACTCACCTGCACACATTGAATATGGACATGGACAGCCCTACAGCTATGGCCGCAACTAGTGTGAACACAGAGCTATATATCATAGCGGGATAGCAAGACGCCGGAACATTCTTCTCACAATGCAATGCTGTTGATGCTCTATACCTGATGAGCATGAAAAGTTTAGACCAAAAGATCTGCCATCTGTCAGAAAGAGAAATGAGATTGTTCAGGACTATAGGATCTTCAAAATCATATAAAGAATGTAGTCGAGTCCCGAGAGGCCTCAGAAATTTTAAGGAGCCCTCTCAGTACCTGGATGATCCAGTCTTTCTCAAAAAAATGGGAACAAATTCACCTAGAGTACTCCCTCAATATGCTATCAGAGGTATTAGAACGTAATGAAATGGAATACCTCACAGTCACTGAAAGCTTGGGGAGAGCCAAAGTGAGTCTCAGAGACAAATGCTTTTAAAGAAATTGGAAAATAAATTATTGAATATGCAGAGTATAATTAAAGACCAACAAAGACATACATTTCTAAGGGATAAAACTGATTTTGAAATGGGAAAAGTAAGAAACCTTGTAAGAAAACAGAACAACAAGCCTAAAAATAAAAATAAATATCCTAAAAAAAATGTGGAATAAAGACAAAGGAAAGAGGAATGCTAATAACACAACGGAAAAGAAAACTACAGACTTCTGGACCACGGAGTCATGTGAATGATGGGAGAGACGATCCTTCCACAATCATTAATCTCACAAATGTAACCTTGGACGATGCAGTTATTTCTCAAGGGCTTGAACTTTTGTCCCACTGATGAGTTTGATCCTGTGGAGTTTGAAATAGACTTGTTTAGGTCCATACGAAAACTTAATCTAAAAAAAAAAAGTGTTTTGTAATAAAGATTGTCATTCCAGCCAAAAGGAAGGAGAAAAAACTGTCTCTATAGGTCCTTTGGGCTTTAGCCCACTAATAAACCCCAGTGAGCAAGATCTAGAGTGTCTTACTAACCTCACAGAGCTACTGGGTTGCAAGATTGTTCCAGATATAGATCGTGACAGTGGTTGTGATTTCTTCTCAGGTGGAGTACAATCCACATACAATCCACCAGTAAGACCAGGTAGTAACCTGTATCTCTTCCAACTAAAAGTCCTTGAAGATGTCAAGGCTCCAAGGTACCCTATAGATGCTCCTAATATTACTCCACAGGAGAAGAAAGCACTGTCATGGTAAAAATCTCTGAAGGATGTCGTAAAAAAAAAAATATAAGGGGGAAATATAGTCCTTATGCAGGAAGAATATTACATTGGTGAAGCCATGAGACAGCTATCTAATAGCACTAATTATGAACGCCTAGACACAAATCTGATCCTAAACTTTCTTCCCATTTACAATCCTTCCTTAGAGGAGCAGTCAAGAGAGGTGTAATTTCCAATGCTACTGCTACAAAATTATTTACTACCCTTGTTGGTACTTTTTACCAAAAGTTTACAAAACTCTAGATACCCCATCCAGACGACCTATAGTCTCCGGAGTGGGGTCATTGTTTGAACCCCTTCCCAAATATTTAGACTGGTTATTGCATCCTCTCTTGAAAGATATTACGCTTATGGTGAAGGATAATAATGATTTTTTATTATTCTTGAAGGATGTAGCATGGGGTCCGGCGTGTATTTTGACCTCTGTGGACATAGAGAGCTTATACACAAGTATTAACCAAAGAGAAGCTGTAGATTGTGGAGAGCTGTTACAAAAATCCAATAGGAGCCCCCACTATGTGGCCATACTAGAAAATAAATACATCTTCTCTACAGACAACCATCATTTAAAATATGTGAAAAAATTTATGAGATTTGTAGATGAGATTTTGATGGTATGGTCAGGAAAGGATCAGAGACTGAGTTTACCTATGGCTAAACAGTACCAATACCATGAATCTCCATTTCACGTCTAAAACAAGCAATAAGGAGCTGGAATTTTTGGATGTACTTGTTCAGGTTACAGGCGGAGGTTTGGAAACTGTAGGCTTTAGGACGCCCACTGTAGGCAACTCGCTGTTGCAATATGCAAGTTACCATCCTGGCCATGTGAAAAACAGGGTTACCATACGGGCAGTTCTTGCGGCTGCGAAGGATTAAAAGCACACAGAATAACTTCGAAATCCAGGCCAGAAACTTAGGTAGACGCTTGTTAGAGAGAATTAAATATAGCAGGGAAAAACTTTGTACACTGGCGCTGCTGTCATGCGATCCACATCAGATTCTGTAGCACGGGAATGTAGTATTAAAAGGTTTTATTGTTACATTAAAACAAATAAAACATAAGACAGTGTGCAAAACTCGTTTCGGGAATATATTTTCCCTTTTCAATTGCTAAAGTCCACTATGGATCGCATGAAAGCAGCGCCAGTGCACAAAGTTTTTTTCCTGCTATATTTAATTGTCTACGATTAATGAACTCCCGTTTTGGAAGGTGATCAGTCCTACAGTTTGCATGCTGCAGCTTGAGATCCATACGTCTGTACCCCATACGGAGGGGTTACATGCATTAACCCAAGTATCCAGCCAGGTGAGCACAACACCTATACTGGGGATCCTTGGGACTTTTCCTACACAGAATTACTCTAGGCGCTGTCCTCCTGTCCTTTTCTTTTCTCTTTGAAGCTTGTTAGAGAGGGGATACCCTGCTGAAGTCCTTACTAAAGCATATGTTAAAGCAAATGATCAGGATAGGGATTTTCCTCTTTAAAAAAACTGCAAATAAAAATATGAGCAAGAAACCAGATAAAAAAATAAGTAAAGAAGTCACTGATGATAATTTTCGTTTCTATCTCCCTTTCAAATATGGTCCCATGGCAGATATCATAAAACGCAATATTCATAAAAATTGATTCCTGATACAAAAAGATCCCACGCTGGCTAACTTTAGTAAACAAAATCCGGTAATAGCATTGGCTCATTGATAAAATCCTCTTCCCACACCTTCCTGCCAGATCTTGGTTGCCTTGTACCTGAGAGAAAGCATACCTGAGAGTTGCCTTGCCGTGTATCTGATCCATTGCTCTGTGACCTGGCCACATCCATGTACCTTTCAATCGATTGGAGGAATAAATTTCATTAGTTGCAGAACAGACTTTGTCGTTTATGGCCTTAAATGTGAATGTGGACATTTTTACGTTGGTAGTACTACTCGCCCACTACATATACGCTTCCGAGAGCATGCCTATTCCATTAGATCAGGTAAGCTGGATGGCACAGTGGATTATTCGTACAGAGGCACAAGGTGCTTTAGGTCTCAACAACAAATTAGATTTTTGAGTTTTCCTATAATATCTAGATCATATTTTTGTACTAATACTATCTACAGCATTGTATTTGTGATTTTGTTTTTTAATTTATCTTTGTTTGGGCACACCTCCCGCTGATGTCAACTCCTACATGTATTTAACGGAGCTGATGCTACGGGCAGTAGTGGTCTGAGGAAGTAGCTCCATCCTATGAAACAGCTGTCACACCCCTTGCATGTTAAAGGCGTCTTTGCCTCCTGCTCTGCATGACTGTGCTCCACGCTGTTTTATGCTGAGAATCAAATAAAGACATTTGTGCACCAAAGACCTGATGAGTGCTGCCCATTTTCTATACCATATGTGACTGAGGTGATTTGTGCAATACAGGTCCATCACCCAGGTGTGCGTTCAGACGGCCAGCGGCTTTATCTGGGTCCTTGTGTTTAAAGTGGATTGGTGATGGACTAAGTGGTGGATAGAGTGCCGAGCATACCTGTCTCTTTCTGCTGCATTTATCAGAAAAAAGTGATTAAAAAGTCCCATTTAAAAAAAAAAAAATCGTCACAACACAAAAGTTACATAGATAGAATAAAGATCACGTGAGTTTTACAGTAAAGTGCACTGCTTAAAAAACTAAATGCAAATGCAAAAATAAAAATTGGTGGCATCATGAAAGGGGTAAAATTATATACATTTTTTGTTGCTGCCGTACTAACACAACTAATGCAAGAGACTGGCTCTGGTTTCACACGGTGTCATCATGTATATGCGTGGGGTATGCTCCCTTCCTTCCACAGGTCCCAAGATGCTTGTTAAAAGTGTTCTTTGTGGCACTATGGCTCTATCTATGGCACATGAACTGGGAGCAAACTCTCATGCTGCACAGGTGATGAAGGTCAGCTTAACCTCTTAAGGACTCAGGGTTTTTCCGTTTTTGCACTTTCGTTTCTTCCTCCTTACTTTAAAAAAATCATAATTCATTCAATTTTGCACCTAAAAATCCATATGATGGCTTATTTTTTGAGCCCCCAATTCTACTTTGTAATGACATCAGTCATTTTACCCAAAAATCTATGGTGAAACGGAAAAAAAATCATTGTGTGACAAAATTGAAGAAAAAACAACATTTTGTAACTTTTTGGGGCTTCCGTTTCTACGCAGTTTTTTGGTAGTATTTCTAGTATTCAGCAGCTAATAAGTACTGAAAGGATTAAGATTTTTTTAATAGAAGTAATTTACAAATCTGTTTAACTTTCTGGCACCAGTTGATTTAAAAAACAAACAAAAACGGAGTACCCCTTTAATTATCATGTGCTGACACAAAGGGCATCCTGATATTTAAAGGGGTATTCCAGGCAAAAACTTTTTTTCATATATATATATATATATATATATATATATATATATATATATATCAACTGGCTCCGGAAAGTTAAACAGATTTGTAAATTACTTCTATTAAAAAATCTTAATCCTTCCGATAGTTATTAGCTTCTGAAGTTTTCTGTCTAACTGCTCAATGATGATGTCACGTCCCGGGAGCTGTGCATGATGGGAGAATATCCCTTGCATGATGGGAGAATATCCCCATAGGAGCTGGACAGCTCCCGGGACGTGAGTCATCAGAAAGTAGTTAGACAGAAAACAGCAACTCAATTTCAGAAGCTAATAACTATTGGAAGGATTAAGATTTTTTAATAGAGGTAATTTACAAATCTGTTTAACTTTCCGGAGCCAGTTGATATATTAAAAAAAAAGTTTTTGCTTGGAATACCCCTTTAAGAAGAATAAGCAGAACAATAGCTCACTCAATGGCCCAGATGCACTACTGTTAATGTATGCCAAAATCTGTCTCACATGACTTGCTCCACATTGAATATGTGTTTTAGACATGTTTTTTGACACTCTTCTGCCGGCAACACTGTGCATCAAAAAATGCTAATTCTGGCACAGTTTAACCACTTAAGGACCTAGGGCGTATGGATACGCCTTGACGTCCTGGTACTTAAGGACCCAGGGCGTATCCATACGCCCGTGGGAATTTCGGTCCCCGCCGCGCGCCGGGCGGGGACCGGGCCGGGGTGACTGCTGATATCAATCAGCAGGCACCCCGTGCAAATGCCCAGGGGGGTCATCAGACCCCCCCCCCCCCCCCCCGTCGGCGATCGGCGCAAATTGCAAGTGAATTCACACTTGCGATTTGCGCCGATTCCGGGTCATACGGGTCTATTGTGACCCGGTGACCCGGAATAGAAGGGGGATCGCGGTTGTCTAAGACACCCACGATCCCCCTGTAGGCATAGGAGTGAGGTGGCAGGGTTGCCACCCCTCCTATCCCTGCTATTGGTCTGCTATTGATCGTCAGAGGCGACGACCAATAGCAGACCGGGGGCGGGGGGGTTAACTTTCGTTTTCCCCGTCCTGCCCTCCCACAATAGGCGGGGCAGAACGGGGAACCGAAGGGGACCGGGCGCCGACGTCCACTTACCCGTCCGGAGGCTGCGGCGACGTTGATCGGCGGGCGGCGTCACGTGCATCTGAAGAGGACGGCTGCCCGGATCCTACGGAAGCCGGTAAGTAGATCTGGAGGGCTACAGTCTGAGACCGTGGTCTCTAACTGTAGCCCTCCATATGTTGAAAAACTACAACTCCCAGCATGCCCAGACAGCTGTTTGGGCATGCTGGAATATGTAGTTTTGCAACAGCTGGAGGGCTGCAGTTTGAGACCACTATACAATGGTCTCTAAACTATATCCCTCCAGATGTTGCAAAACTACAACTCCTAGCATGCCCACATAGCTGTTTGTTGTCTGGATATGCTGGGAGTTGTAGTTTTGCAACATCTGGAGGTCCACAGTTTGGAGATCACTGTGCAGTGGTCTAAAAACTGTAGCTCTCCAGATGTTGCAAAACTGCAATTCCCAGCATGCCCAGAAAGCAAACAGCTGTCTAGGCATGCTGGAAGTTGTAGTTGGGTACCTCCAGCTATTGCTTAACTAAATCTCCCAGCATGCCCTTCGGTGATTAGTACATGCTGGGAGTTGTAGTTTTGCAACAGCTGGAGGCACACTGGTTGGAAAATATTGAGTTAGGTAACAGAACCTAACTGAAGGTTTTCCAACCAGTGTGCCTCCAGCTGTTGCAAAACTACAACTCCCAGCATGCACGGTCTGTCAGTACATGCTGGGAGTTGTAGTTTTGAAACAGCTGGAGGTTTGCCCCCCCATGTTAACGTACAGGGTACATTCACATAGGCGGGTTTACAGTAAATTTCCTGCTTCAAGTTTGGGCTGCGGCAAATTTTTTGCCGCAGTGCAAACTCCTAGCGGGAAATTCACCGTAACACGCCAGTGTGAATGTACCCTAAAAACACTACACTACACTACCACCTAATAAAGAGTAAAACACTACATATACACCCCCTTACACTGTCCCTCCCCAATAAACAATTTAAAACGTCTTGTACGGCAGGGTTTCCAAAACGGAGCCTCCAGCTGTTGCAAAACAACAACTCCCAGCATTTCTGGACAGCCACTGACTGTCCAGGCATGCTGGGAGTTTAGCAACAGCTGGAGGCACCCTGTTTGGGAATCACTGGCGTAGAATACCCCTATGTCCACCCCTATGCAATCCCTAATTTAGTCCTCAAATGCGCATGGTGCTCTCTTACTTCGGAGCCCTGTCGTATTTCAAGGAAACAGTTTAGGGCCACATATGGGGTATCTCCGTACTCGGGAGAAATTACACTACAAATTTTGGGGGGATGTTTTTCCTTTTACCGCTTGTGAAAAGGAAAAGTTGGGGGCTACACGAGCCTGTTAGTGTAAATTTTTTTTATTTTTTTACACTAACATGCTGGTGTTGCCCCATACTTTTTATTTCCACAAGCGGTAAAAGGAAAAAAAGACCCCAAAAATTTGTAACGCAATTTCTCCTGAGTACAGAAATACCCCAGATATGGGTGTAAAATGCTCTGCGGGCACACAACAAGGCTCAGGAGTGAGAGTGCACCATGTACATTTGAGGCCTAAATTGGTGATTTGCACAGGGGTGGCTGATTTTACAGCGGTTCTGACAAACGCCAAAAAAAAAAAATACCCACATGTGACCCCATTTTGGAAACTACACCCTTCACCGAACGTGAAAAGGGGTATAGTGAGCCTGAACACCCCACAGGTGTTTGACGAATTTTCATTAAAGTTGGATGGGAAAATGAAAAAAATTTTATTTTTTCACTAAAATGCTGGTGTTACCCTAAATTTTTCATTTTCACATCGGGAAATAGGAAAAAAGCCCCCCCAAATTTGTAAACCCATCTCTTCTGAGTAAGAACATACCCCATATGTGACTTTAAAGTGCTCTGCGGGCGAACTACAATGCTCAGAAGAGAAGGAGCGCCATTGGGATTTTGTAGAGAAAATTTGTCCGGAATTGAAGGCCACATGTGTTTACAAAGCCCCCATAGTGCCAGAACAATGGACCCCCGACACATGTGACCCCAATTTGGACACTACAACCCTCACGTAATGTAATAAGGGGTACATTGAGAATTTACGCCCCACAGATGTCTGACAGATTTTTGGAACAGTGGTCCGTAAAAATGAAAAATAAACTTTTTCATTTGCACAGCCCACTGTTCCAAAGTTCTGTGGGGTGTAAATACTCACTGCACCCCTTATTAAATTCTGTGAGGGGTGTAGTTTCCAAAATGGGGTCACATGTGGGGGGTTCCACTGTTCTGGCACCACGGGGGGCTTTGTAAACGCACATGGCCCCTGACTACCATTCCAAACTAATTCTCTTTCCAAAAGCTCAATGGCGCTCCTCCTCTTCTGAGCATTGTAGTTCGCCAGCAGAGCATTTTACGTCCTAACATGGGGTATTTCCATACTCAGAAGAAATGGGGTTACACATTTTGGGGGTCATTTTCTCCTATTACCCCTTGTAAAAATGTAAAATTTTGGGGAAAAACTGCATTTTAGTAAAAAAAAAAAAAATTTCATTTACACATCCAACTTTAACGAAAAGTCGTCAAACACCTGTGGGGTGTTAAGGCTCAGCGGACCCCTTGTTACGTTCCTTGAGGGGTGTAGTTTCCAAAATAGTATGCCATGTGGGTATTTTTTGCTGTTCTGGCACCACAGGGGCTTCCTAAATGCGACATGCCCCCAAAAAACCATTTCAGCAAAAGTTGCTTTCAAAAAGCCAAATGTGACTCCTTCTCTTCTGAGCATTGTAGTTTGCCCGCAAAGCATTTTACATCCTAACATGGGGTATTTCCATACTCAGAAGAGATGGGGTTACAAATTTGGGGGGGCATTTTCTCCCATTACCCTTTGTAAAAATGGTAAATTTGGGGGAAAAACTGCACTTTAGTGAAAAAATTTTTTTTTCATTTACACATCCGACTTTAACGAAAAGTCGTCAAACACCTGTGGGGTGTTAAGGCTCACTGGACCCCTTGTTACGTGCCTTGAGGGGTCTAGTTTCCAAAATGGTATGCCATGTTGGGGTTTTCTGCTGTTCTGGCACCATAGGGCCTTCCTAAATGTGACATGCCCCCCAAAAACCATTTCAGCAAAATTCCCTCTCCAAAATCCTATTGTCGCTCCTTCCCTTCTGAGCCCTCTAGTGCACCCGCCGAACACTTGACATAGACATATGAGGTATTTCCTTACTCGAGAGAAATTGGGTTACAAATTTTGGGGGGATTTTTCATCTATTACCCCTTGTAAAAATTCAAAAACTGGGTCTACAAGAACATGCAAGTGTAAAAAATGAAGATTTTGAATTTTCTCCTTCACTTTGCTGCTATTCCTGTGAAACACCTAAAGGGTTAACACACTTACTGAATGTCATTTTGAATACTTTGAGGGGTGCAGTTTTTATAATGGGGTCATTTGTGGGGTATTTCTAATATGAAGGCCCTTCAAATCCACTTCAAAACTGAACTGGTCCCTGAAAAATTCCGATTTTGAAAATTTTGTGAAAAATTGGAAAATTGCTGCTGAACTTTGAAGCCCTCTGATGTCTTCCAAAAGTAAAAACACGTCAATTTTATGATGCAAACATAAAGTAGACATATTGTATATGTGAATCAATGTATAATTTATTTGGAATATCCATTTTCCTTACAAGCAGTGAGCTTCAAAGTTAAAAAAATGCTAAATTTTAAATTTTTTCATCAAATTTTGGAATTTTTCACCAAGAAATGATGCAAGTATCGACAAAATTTTACCACTAACATAAAGTAGAATATGTCACGAAAAAACAATCTCGGAATCAGAATGAAAGGTAAAAGCATCCCAGAGTTATTAATGCTTAAAGTGACAGTGGTCAGATGTTCAAAAAATGGCAGGGTCCTTAAGGTATATTTGGGCTGGGTCCTTAAGGGGTTAAGCAAACTAATAGTTGGTCTAAATTTAAATGAGACCGTCTTCAGATGTGGAAGGTTTATTATCATCATACACTGTAATAAATCTTGTGCATTTAAACACTATCCATGTACAGTAAGTTTACACTGTCTAAATATTAAACTGTTTTAGTAAATCTGGGCCAATGTCTCAGCGTCATGTTGCATGGATTTATAGACTAATGCTCTTAAGGTAAAATTTTAATGTAATCTTTCCAGTAACCTTCTTCCAGTGCTTAGAGTCCACTTAAACTTAAGTTGGATGCACTTGATTTTATTGCAGAACAACTTTATGCTATAACTATGTCAAGGACTTACAAACCATTGTGAAGATGACTTATTTATAGTACAGGCTATTTAAGGGACATGAACTGTACCTTTAGAATATGCTAACGATGAGCTTCAATTTGTTCCCCCAAAAAATGGAGAATAGTATAAAAGTCCAAAACACACTCTTTGTATAGGTTTAAGTCAATTTTATATTTGGCTATACAGTTTGAGAAGTCTAGAAAAAGCTTTTTATCATGCCCTTCCACGTGTCAGAATTTTTTCATGCAGATCTGTCACCAGCACAAATTTTCATGTTGTGCATAGAATTTTCTTGCAGATCTACTGTGAATCTCCCCTCTATAGTGGACAACAAATGGACAACATAAAGTGTCTGTGGCTGCAAATATGGAGATACATTTTTCAGCAGTTCTGACCCATGTGGCTTCATCCAAAGATAATATGGCTACTATGCCTCACAATCCTCTGCAAATCAGTCACACTAAAGGTATGCTCACGCGTTAGGAAAATGTGTGGAATGTCTGCCTGGACATTTGCCCGGACAAGTCCAGCGGGTAGGACTGATTGGAAATGCGAAATCTCATAGATAGCAATGCATTTTAGAATGAAATCTACAGAAACAATAGATTTGTCTATTCTTTCTGCGGATTACAAAATGGGAATTTCACAGAGTGCACAGTGCAGCAGAATACCATTGAAATCAATGGGACTCTGCTGCAGTGGAATGTCCCTGTGAACATACCCTTAGTGTCTTTGCTTGGCTCTTCATGGTACCATCAAACAGCTGCGGCACTCTGCTGTTTAGTATATCTCTCAGGTCTTGCAGTGCCTTTCAGGCATCCTGCATAGTTTCCCACCGGCGTGCACCGAAGGGAAACTAATGCTAGAAGTGATCCCATTCATTTTAATGGGACAGTTCACAATCATCCAGCATCTCAATTTTGATGGCAGATGATTGGACAATTGGGCAGGCACCCAGGAGAACGTAGCTTGCTCCGTTCCGTTTTCTAGCGTCCAAAAACAATGAACGCCGGATGCATGTTGTCATCAGATATGGTATTGGTTACGTTGAGATCTAGGCTGAGCTCACTTAGGCCAGATGCCAGACATATGTGAACCCAGCCTTACACTGCTGTGGCTTCAGTTGACTCAAACTCACTCTTCCTACCACAGGTATCCACCAACAGCATTCTTCTTGCTGTGAGTTACTTCATCTTCTGTACCTTATGTCATCACAGTCAAGTCACTGTGTTACATTGCCCCAGCACCATGGCACTCAGCTCCAGAATGTTTCTGCCATGATATTCATACAACCTCCAACAACTTAGAATAATAAAGAATATTAAAGCAGAAGCAAATTTACAGTTTGACATATTTTCGTTGCATATGCGTGTCTTTACACATCATGATGCACACCCGGACAGTCTTATGGCCCTTTTAGGCAGACCGACAGGCTGCAAATAATAAGCACCAATCTTGTTTGCTGAACCTCCAAAAGGTTCAATCATATGTGCTGCCCATTCACCCCATCATGTTTACACAGGTCGATTTATTGACCGCACAAAATATGTGACCAATTGGCAGCATTTTCTTGTTTGTCGGCTGATCACTGGCACTTTTACACAGGTCATTTAGCAGGAACAAGCCTTCCTATGAATGCTTATTTACCCAAATTTTGGCCAGTGTTAAGGGCCATTAAAGGACCAGCACCTAATTAATGTCTGCAATACTGGGGAGCAGTGAAAATCAGAAAGTTCACATCAAATAAGGTGCAGTCAATTATAGGCCTAATTCAATCCTTTCTAAAGGGACAGTAACAAAATCATTACGGTTTTGGTTTTAGACTAAGCTTTTTTCCACTATTTACATGGGTGGGTTCTGAGCACATTTCTAATGTGTTTGGAGTTATCAGGTGTTCTTGGATGGACTACTGGTTGTATTTAGACACAAAAGCTCATACTGTCCTCTTCAGTATTATTTACAATGGCTGTAAACCCAGTAATCTCATAGTGTATACAGCATGTTCAGGCACAGGATTTGTTTGATTTTTATTATTAATGAGACTTCAGATCCAACCGCCGTCTAAGATGTTGAGTCACCATGCCCTTGAAGAGTTTGAACAAGAAATATGGAAATTGGATGCTGAATAACTGGTTTCTCCTAAGTGAACGTGCAGCTTTAATCAGCGTTTGACAAAGGGAGGTGTCAGAGAAGTAAAATGAGAGCAGAGGAAATTCAAAACAAATTCTGTGTGTGTGTTTCATTGAACGAAAATTTCATAGAAATGAATCAAGTGGCCAAAGACAACCACTTCTTACAGGCAACATTTAATTCATCCAGTGCCAGTACAGTTCATCTAACCAATTCCATATGTACAATTATATTTGCTGATGTTACATACAGAAATCACACCACATGTTAAAGGATCAATTTTGACTTGGAATTCTTAACATAGCTGAGTGATAATGTTGTATGGCATTGTTCTAGGCATACTGTATGGCCAAGTACTTCCTTATAATGAAAGGAATAATATCAGAGGTTTATATCCTGGGTCCCAGTGAAAAATCAATAACACTCTCCTTCCACATACAATTTAAAGGATTACTCCAGTGGAAAAAAAAACAAAGGATAGGGGATAAGATATAGTTCATGGGGGGTTCAACCACTGGATCTCCTGCACGGTGCCCTGGCTTTCTGCAGGAAGGGGGCGTGCGGACCCCCGCATGAAGCCGTGACCGACAAACCCACTTTATGTATCTTCGTGCTGCTTCATGCAGAGGTTGGCACTAGAGATGAGGGAATCGAAGCTGACAAACCTGAATGTGTTACAAATTTCATGAAATATTCGATTTGCAATGAATAGAATATCATCGCGATTCTATCGCGCAAATCGCTTCATTAAACTCCATTTACTGCTGTCCAGGCTCCAGGGCATCTAAAATGGCAGCTCCATATGTCAGTACATGGGGCAAGGGATGCTGGGAAGGCGGGAAGGTGTGTGTTACACAGAAAAGCTCATTCCAGCAGCTTTTCACATCCTAGTCACATCAGCGTTCTGGTGGACAGAGAGCAGTGGTTTTTTTTTTTTACTGAAAAGGATTTTTAATGCAACCATTAACCTCTCAGTCACTTTCTCCAGCATTGTATTGCAGAGAGGGGCAGATAGCTGTGATTTGCCTCATACATTTCAACAAGCTGCCTCAACTTCATAAACCTTAGCAGAGGAGGCAGGAATAATTTTTCAGTGCAATTCTGTGTCTTTGTTCCACAACACATCATCTGCATGATATACTACTCTGTAGACGGTATAATACCCAGCAGTCCATTCCTAATAGTCTTTGACAGAGTGCAATATTGTGTTTAGTACACAGCTTTTTTTGTGCTGCAGCACTGTTGTGTACTGCTGGTGTTGTGCAAAAATATATTTTTTTTAAGTGTACATCCACATATGTACATCTAAGTAGTGTACTATTTTGTACCTGTTAATCTGTCAAGGGCCTAGATACTGTGAAAGTCCAGGTAAAAGTAATCATTGGCTGGTGTTTTACTAAAATATGTTTTTTTTAAGCGTACTGTACTGCATTTTTCTGACCTCATAAGTGCATACCACATAAATACATCTAAGTAGTGTACTGGTAACACTCACGTTTCAGAAGACAGGAATACCGGTGGATGTGGATTCGCTGGACCTGTGTGGCAGATGACTTGGACCGTACCAGAGAGCGAAGTCTAAGGTGCTGCTGGTTTTCACCAGAACCTGCCATGGCAGGCAGCACCCAGGTCGCTACCCCTGGCACGGCTTAACCACACAGGCGGCTGAGGAGATGCGAGGCACAGGAGGGATAAGACAGCTCGTAGTCAGGATATCAGAAGGTCAGGGCAGATGGCATTGTCAGGAACGTAGCAAATGGTCAGTAGGCAGGCAGCAAAGGAGCATGGCCAGGTCACGGAGCAAAGGATCAGATACCCGGCAAGTCAATAACAGGAATGCTTTCTCTCAGGCTCAAGACAACAAAGATCCGGCAGGGAAGTGAGGAGGGTAGAGGAATTTATAAATGAGCCACAGGTGAATTACACTAATGGGCGCACTGGCCCTTTAAATCATAAAGCTCCGGCACACGCGCCCTAGGGGAAGGGGACATGTGCGCCGGAGCAGACAGGCAGAAGTGGGGGCCAGAGAAGCACCAGGTGAGTGACAGACTGGGGCTTTCATGCGGGTGTATCCCGAGATGCGAGTCCCAGCCCCGCTGGCTGCAGCAGGTAATGGGACTGTGCACTCACAGCCAGCATGTGCGGCCGGAGCGCATACGTAACAGTACCCCCCCCCCCCCCCTTGGTCTTCCCCTACTTTTACGAGTCAGAAAACTCTTGAGAAGGTCATGGTCCAGGTTATTCTCCTCAGCTCCCAAGATGTCTCCTCAGGACTGTAACCCTCCCAGTCGAGCAAAATTTTTTTTTACCTCTCACAGTTTTTGTAGCAAGAATCTCTTTAACCTTGAAGATGTCAGAAGAGCCGGAGACAGGTGTGGGGACAAGATTCTTCTGAGAAAATCAGTTTATGAGGCTTGAGGAGAGAGATGTGGAAGGAATTGGGAATTTGTAACGTAGCAGGTAGACTGAGTTTGTAGGAGACAGGGTTGATTTTTTTGTAGAATCTGGAAGGGACCAAGGTTGTAACAGGGGATTTTGAAGCGGATGTACTTGGATGAAAGCCACATCATGTCAGCAGGAGAGAAGGACAGAGGAGGTCTTCTACTTTTATCCGCTTGTGCCTTCATGCGTGAAGAAGCCTGGGATAATGACTGTCGGGTCTGTTGCCAGATGGTAGAGAAGTCACGGACCAGCTCATCAACAACAGGCACATGGGAGAAAACTTGGAGAGGAAGAGGAGGACGGAGATGGAGTCCGTAGAAAACAAAAAAGGGGGACGACTTTGTGGACTCGGAATCCTTATGATTATTTGAGAATTCAGCCCAGGGGAGAAGGTCGACCCAATCGTCTTGGCGAGCTGAAACAAAATGCCGAAGATAAGTCTCTAGGATTTGATCAACCCTCTCCACCTGACCGTTGGACTGAGGGTGGTATGCCGAGGAGAAGTCCAGATTGGTAACCAGGTTACAAAGGGCTTGCCAGAACAAACTGCACACCTCAATCCAAAACAATATGCTGAGGAAGACCATGTAAATGAAAGACATGCAACAAAAAGTACTTCGCCAGCTGGGGGCAGAAGGAAGACCAGGTAGAGGAATGAAATGAGCCATCTTGGAAAACCGTGTTATTATCAGCTGGTGGCAAATCAGTGATGAAATCCATGGCGATATGGGACCAGGGAATCTCTGGAATGGGTAAAGGCTGTAAGAGTCCTGCAGGTCTCTGTTGAGGAGTTTTGTCATGGACACTAGTTTCACAGGAATGAACAAAATCAGAAACATCCCGTTTATAAGGAAAACTGTCACATATTTTCTCCCGAACTATCCACTGGTATTGGTGGATAGTGCGGGAGAGGCTGATTAAAACGAGCCCTACCTTGGTCTGATCCGCGCCCGCAATTGTAGTTTTAATCTCTGTGTATATCCTGCTGTAACTGGCAAAGGCGGGGTTTCTGCAGGCTAACGGACACTGACGTCAGCGCCGCTTATGAATATTCATCCCTCCTGTTCTCCCTCTCTTCGCCGCTCCTAACCAGAGGGAGGGATGAATATTCATGAGCGGCGCTGATGTCAGTGTCCGTTAGCCCACAGAAGCCCCGCCTTTGCCAGTTACAGCAGGATATACACAGAGATTAAAACTACTATTGCGGGCAAACGGCGGCGCGGATCAGACCAAGGTAGGGCTCATTTTAATCAGCGTCTCCCGCACTATCCACCAATACCTGTGGATAGTGCGGGAGAAAATATGTGACAGTTTTCCTTTAAGATGGGGCCACCCGTAGTGTCGGGTGATAAGAAGTAGAGTCTTGCGTATTAATGGATGTCCTGCTGTCAAGGAAGAATGACCCCATTTCAAGACATTGCGTCTCAATCGGATGGGCACAAAGGATTTTCCTGGAGGAACTTGCTGAATCTTGGCAGGAGCAGCAGGAATCAAACGGTCAGGAGGGATAATATGCCTAGGCATGGAGTCAAAAACAATGACCTGGAGAGAGCATCAGCCCTGATGTTCTTGTCTGCTGGACGGAAGTAAATAATGAAGTTGAACCTATAAAAGAACAGTTACCACCTTGCCTGGCGGGGGTTAAAACGCTGAGCAGACTGAAGATATAGAAGATTCTTATGGTCGGAGTAGATGCTGACCGGATGAGAAGAACCTTCCAATAGATGTCACCATTCCTCCAAAGCTTGCTTGATAGCGAGGAGTTCACGATCTCCAATGGAGTAATTCCTCTCAGCAGGAGAGAATGTCTTGGAGAAGAACCCACAAGTAACAGTCTTTCCCTTGGCGTTTTTCTGAAGATAATAGTTTGCGAATCCCAGAAAGTGTTGAATAGCACGTAGACCCAAAGGACGAGGCCAATCCTATACTGCAGACAATTTATCTGGATCCATCTGCAGGTCCTGGTGAGAGACAATGTAGCAAAGAAACAGAAGACTACTCGAACAGGCATTTCTCCAGTTTGGCATAGAGATGATTCTTCCATAGTAGCTGAAGAACCAGACAAACATGAGAACGATGCTCCTCTAAGGATGCATTCACATCTCGGTGAATGGAGCGACACCGGACCGCCACTGAAATCCATTTACTGTAATAAGCCGACCGCAGTCAAATGGTGACTGCGGTCGGTTCATTTTTTACCCGTATCTGGTTTCCTGACTGGACTTAAAACCGTAGTATACGGTTGCAGAAAATGTCATAAATCTTGGTAAGGTGGTGGCAGTAAAGGAGGAGGACGAGAAACAATTTTATACTGAAGTGATAAAGATTTCAACAGGATTTTCCCCAACGCATAATCTCTCCAGTTCTCCAATCTAGTTGCGGAGAATGGCGTTGCAGCCAAGGAAGGCCAAGAAAAATCTCTGAAGTACAGTGTGGCAGAACAAAGAATTCAATCTTTTCTTTGTGCAATATTCCCATTGCATGACAAAAGATTCAGTACGGAAGTGAACCATACAGTCCAGATTTTTTCCATTAACAGAGGAGATGAAAAAGGGCTTGGCAAGCCGAGTAAGAGGAAGATGATACTTGTGTTCCAAAGAAGCATCAATAAAGTCACCTGCTGATAAAGAATCCAAAAATGCTGTAGCACTGAAGGAAGACTTGGCTGAAGCAAAGACTTGTACAGTAATAGATTAAGCGTGAAGAGGTAGTATTCACACCCAGGGACGCCTCTCCCACAAACCCTAGGTGCGAGCATTTCAAGCGCAAATTCTGACTATGTCGTCGTGACCTCTCCTGTTGCGTAAGACGAGAACGATCCACTTGCCTAGCCTCTTCGGCAAGAGGCGCAGGAAGCAGAAGAGGTGGATGTTGAAACACGGGTGCTCAACGAGGATATCTCCTTGTTTGGGCAGGTTCCCTCTCTAAGCACAGTTCCTCCAGTCTCTCATCAAAACGCACATAAATGCAAGTGGCCAAGTGGATAAGTTCAGTCAAAGAGGATGTAGGATCACGTGCTGCGAGGGCATCTTTAATCCTGCTTGACAGTCCTTTTTTGAATGTGGCACACAAGGCCTCATCATTCCATATAAGTTCAGAGGCAAGAATGCGGAATTGAACCACGTAGTCACCAATGGAAGAATTCCCTTGACAGAGGTTCAGAAAAACATCTCAGCAGAAGAGGCACGTGCGGGTTCCTCAAAGACACTGCGAAATTCTGAAGAAGGCAGACAAATTGGAGGATACTTAATCACCACGGTCCTTTTCCGGACAGTGGACTAATGATAAAGGCCACCTTAGCACGTTCCATCGGAAACTGTTCAAACATGAGCTCCAAGTGCATGGAGAACAGTGTAACGAAACCTCTGCATGACTTGGAATCCCTGTCATACTTGGAAGGTAATGGCAGATGTAGAAAGATGACACTGCAGGAACCAGTGGTGGGAGTGGGCCAGGTTGCGGTACCTGCTGATGTTGTGAGGCCAAAAGCTGTTGCATCAAATCAGAAAGTTGAGAAAGTTGCTGCGCCTGTTGCGCCAACTGCTGCAACTGATATACCACAATGGAGGGAAGATCCACGATATCAGGCAGGGGTACCTCAGCAGGATCCATGGCCGGATCTTACTGTAACACTCACGTTTCAGAAGACAGGAACCCCGGTGGATGTTGATCCGCTGGACCTGTGTGGCAGATGACTCGGACCGTACCAGGCAGTAGAGTCAAAGATGCCGTTGGTTTTCACCAGAGCCTGCCACAAAGCAGGATGGACTTGTTGCGGCAAGTGGCATCCAGGTCGTTACCCCTGGTCGGCTCGACCATACAGGCAGCTGAGGAGATGCGAGGCACAGGAGGGATAAGACAGCTCATAGTCAGGATAGCAGAAGGTCAGGGCAGGCGGCACCGTAGCGTAGTCAGGAACGTAGTAAATGATAGGTAGGCAGGCGGCAAAGGAGCAAGGTCACGGAGCAAAGGATCAGATGCACGGCAAGGCAATAACAGGAATGCTTTCTCTCAGGCTCAACGCAACAAACATCTGGCACTGAAGTGAGGAGGGTGGAGGAATTTATCAATGAGCCACAGGTGAATTACACGAATGAGCGCACTGGCCCTTTAAATCTTAAAGCTCCGGCGCGTGCCCTAGGGGACGAGGACATGCACGCCGGAGCAGAGAGGCAGAGGTGGGGGCAGGAGAAGCATCAGGTGAGTGACGGACTTGGGCTCGCATGCGGGCGTGTCCCGCGATGCAAGTCCCAGCTCCACTGGCAGCAGCAGGTAAAGGGACCATGCACTCATGGCCAGAGTGTGCAGCCGGAACGCTTAACGTAACAGTACAATTTTATACCTGTTAATCTGTCAAGGGCCTAGATACTGTGAATGTCCAGGCAAAAGTAATCACCAGCTGGTGTTTTACTAAAGTATGTTTTTTTAAGCATATTGTACCGCATTTTTTGCCCTCATAAGTGCATAACTGCATACCACATATGTACATCTAAGTAGTCTACTATTTTGTACCTATTAATCTGTCAAGGGCCTAGATAATGTGAAAGTCCAGGCAAAAGTAATCACTGGCATTTCATCACTGAGTTTTTAGGCATATTGTAGCGCATTTTTCTGCCCTCATCAGTGCATACTGCATATGTACATCTAAGTATTGTACTATTTTGTTCCTGTTAATCTGTTAGGGCCAACATACTGAGAAAGGCCAGCCAAAAGTGCACACAAGCTGCTGTTCTAGACAAATACTGTTTTAAGTGTAATGAAGCGTATTGTACTCCCCTTATATAGGCACTAAGTATGTCAGGCAGAGAAGTGCCAGGACATGCACATAGGGGTGGAAGAGGCCTAAATTAATTCAGCAGAGGTCGTAGAAGACTAGGGGTGAGTGGCAGCTGGAGTCGCAGTGAGAGGCCTGAGCTCCCGTTATCAGCTAGCGGTCATGTCTCGACCAGCAACCCATCTGCCATCATCGATTGGTTAACACGGTCATCCACTTCATCACAAGTGACATCTGATACACTCAATCAACAGTCTGTGGCTACCTCAGACACAACCCTCAGTTGGCATTGCCCAATAGCAGTCTATGTCCTCCCATTGCCTCTGTCCTTTGCTGTTCCCTCCCCTAAAGAAGTACCTTATGCTGTGGTTTCAGCTCCACTATTCAGTGAGGACGATCTAATAGAGGACAGTCAGCAGCTAGTGCCCAGCCAAGAAGTGGAGGAGATATCTGCCGCTTCCCCCGCTAGGCAGGCAAGTAGTGATGAGGAGAGTGAGGTGGGAGGCGGTGTTGCCAGTGTTCAGGGTCCTGAAGCAGACACTTTTGAGGAACCTGAGAAGGACATCAGTGCGTGCAGACACTTGTTGATGATGATGAAGCTGATCGCAATTGGGAGCCGGGGCAGAAAGGGCTTCATCATCATCAGGAGAAGAGAGTTGCAGGTTGCCCGTGAGGCAGCAGCTGAGCCAGCAAGGTGGTAGCATGGTTGGCAGTCAGTATGGTGGCAGTAGTGGAAATTCTGGTGCCAAACGTGCCCGGGAAGACCCCCCGCTTCTCGGCAGCCTACCTTCCCGGGAGGTAGTGGAATAGGGATTCCTGCAGACGCCGGCAGTAGCAGTCAATTAGTGCGGACCGTTGGTGGAAAAATCAGCTAATCGGCGGTGTGGCAGTATTTCATCAAGCATCCGGAGGAAGCTCACATAACCACATGCAAGATATGTCCCAATGTTGGCACCACGGCCCTGCATCAACATATGCTTCGTCACTAGAGATGAGCGAAGTTTGTTTCGGGTCGAATACATTTGCGGGGAAACTGTATTAAAAATGGCTATTTCTGGCCTACAGAGAGCCCCAATATGGGTGTAGAACACTTGCCTTGCTGTAACAAGCATAAGAAGTGAAATCATACTGTTATTCATTATGACATTCAGATTACAGGCATTGCCATTAGAATTACTGCTGCAGAGCGTCTATGTGGCAGCTGGGAGACCATAAGATTTCAAAATTGAAGAGGATAAAGAGATCTTTTATGTCATATTTAATGTAATTTGATGTGAAAATAAAATTTTTACATTACCCATGCTGGCGAGCATCAAGCTGGCCATCCTCCGCCAGGCCAGATACCACCTGTTCCAACCCCTGCCTCTCAGTACCCCGCTGATTATAAAAGTACGGATGTTTCATTTAATCAGTTATGGTTCATTGCTATTGCTCCAACAATTTTCATCGGATTCTTATGATAATTCCACAGGTAATATGATGTCGACGGCCAAAGGGCCTCAGTCCTGAAAAAATTGGCCTAAGATTAAAAGATGAATGTTGAAATCTCTATTGAAGATGTATGTTAGCTAGTGCTACAATCAAAAAAAAATTTGGCCTAGGCCCAGCAGCAACAGTAAGCCAAGTAGTTCCTGAAACACACAGAGTGGAGCAGGAAGCAGCATGAGTACACAAGAGGGGTTCACAACCCCTAACATTATAAGGTGAATGTTGAAATCTCTATTGAAGATGCATGTTAGCTAGTGCTACCATCCAAAAATGTAAGGCCCAAGCCCAGAAGCAGGGATATCCTGATATCGATACTGGTATTGGTATCGAGGCCGATACTAGCCATTTGCATGGTATCGGGGACTCGTTTAATGTCCCCGATACCTTGCCCGATACCTGGCGCCGCTCTGCTGCCCCGTTCTTCCATCCTCCCGTCCGCATCATAGAGTTCCATTTAGGAGCATGTGACACACACGTCACTCCGCCTCCTCCCCTGCGCCCAGCGTAACGCTACCAAGGAAGCAGAGTGACGTCTATGTCACATGCTCCTCCATAGGACGACACAATGCGGACCGGAGGACGGGAGAACGGGCCTGCAGAGCGGCAGCACCAGCACCTGACCCGAGGAGGTGAGCTGCCTGCAAGGAGGGGGCTGCTACTAATGTCTAAGCGGGGGGCCCTGCTGCTGTCTAAAGGGGGGAGCTGCTGCTATCTAAAGGGGGCTGCTGCTGTCTAAAGGGGGGGACTGCTGCTGTCTAAAGGGGGGCTGCTGCTGTCTAAAGGAGGGGCCCTGATGCTGTCTAAAGGGGGGACCCTGATGCTGTCTAAATGGGGGGCCTGGTGCTGTCTAAAGGGGGTGCCCTGGTGCTGTCTAAAGAGGGGGCCCACTGCTGTCTAAAGGGGGGGCCCTGCCGCTGTCTAATAGGAGGGGCCCTGCTGCTGTCTAAAGGGGGGCCCTACAGCTGTCTAAAGGGGGGCCCTTCTGCTGTTTAAAGGGGGGGCCCTGCTGCTGTCTAAAGGGGGGCCCTGCTGCTGCCTAAAGGGGGGGGGCTGCTGCTGTCTAATGTGGGGCTGCTGCTGTCTAAAGGGGGGGCTGCTTCTGTCTAAAGGGGGGGGGCCTGCTGTCTAAAGGGGGGCCCTGCTGTTATCTAAAGGGGGCCTGCTGTCTAAAGGGGGGGACTGCTGCTGTCTAAAGGGGGGGCTGCTGCTGTCTAAAGGGGGGGGGGCTGCTGCTGTCTAAAGGGGGCCCTGATGCTGTCTAAAGGGGGGGGCCCTGATGCTGTCTAAAGGGGGGGGGCTGGTGCTGTCTAAAGGGGGGGGGGCTGCTGCTGTCTAAAGGGGGGGCCCTGCTGCTGTCTAAAGTGGGGGCCCTGCTGCTGTCTAATAGGAGTGGCCTGCTTCTGTCTAAAGGGGGGCCCTGCTGCTGTCTAAAGGGGGGCCCTGCTGCTGTCTAAAGGGGGGGCCCTGCTGCTGTCTAATAGGGGGGCCTGCTTCTGTCTAAAGGGGGGCCCTACTGCTGTCTAAAGGGGGGGCCCTTCTGCTGTCTAAAGGGGGGCCCTGCTGCTGTCTAAAGGGGGGCCCTGCTGCTGTCTAAAGGGGGGCCTGCTGCTGTCTAAAGGGGGGGCCCTGCTGCTGTCTAAAGGGGGGCCCTGCTGCTGTCTAAATGGGGGGCCCTGCGGCTGTCTAAAGGGGGGGGGGCTGCTGCTGTCTAAAGGGGGGCCTGCTGCTGTCTAAAGGGGGGGGGCTGCTGCTGTCTAAAGGGGGGCCCTGCTGCTGTCTAAAGGGGAGGCCCTGCTGCTGTCTAAAGGGGGGGCCCTGCTGCTGTCTAAAGGGGGGGGGCCTGCTGCTGTCTAAAGGGGGGCCCTGCTGCTGTCTAAAGGGGGGGCCCTGCTGCAGTTTAAATTGGGGCCCACTGTCTAAAGGGGGCTGTAGTCTACAGGGGGGCTGCTGTCTACAAGGGGGGCAGCTGTCTAGAGGGGGCTGCTACTAATGACTGCCAGAGGGCTGCTGCTAATGTCTGCAAGGGAATACTACCTACTATTAAAGACAATGTTACAGCAGAGTCACCTGCACTAACTTGAATTTAAAGGTGGATAGTACAGGTGACCCTGTTGCTACCACTGCTCACCATGTGAATGTCAGCGCAATTGCTCCGGAGACATCGTTCTTGCCGCTAAGGCAAATTCCCTGTTCTGTCCAATAGAGAAAAGAGAAATCTTGGCTCATACTAAACCAGCCGCCTCCATTTTACACAACAAGGACCCACATATCAGCATGGAAAGCAGCGCCAGAAACCGCATCACCCTGGTGTCAGATTACCTTTAAAATATAAGTACTCGTACTTGGTATCGGCGAGTACTAGAATTAAAGTATCGGCACTCATACTCAGTCTTAAAAAAATGGTATCGGGACATCCCTACCTAGAAGCAGCAGTAAGCCAAGTAGTTCCCGAAAGACACAGGAGCCGTCAGGCGCAGGCATCAGCAGTACACCTGAGGGTTTCATAACCCCTTACATTGAAAGATCAATGTTGAAATTTCTATTAAGCATATATTTAGCTAGTGCTAAACATCCAAAAATTTGAGGCCCAAGGCCAGAAGCATCAGTAAGCCAGGTAGTTCCTATAACACACAGTCAGGAGCAGGCATCAGTAGTACTCAAGAGGGTTTCATAACCCCTTACATTGAAAGATCAATGTTGAAATCTCAATTAAGCATTCATGTTAGCTTGTGCTACCATAACATATTTGGAGTTAATATCCCAGTCCCAGCAGCATCAGAAAATGATATATTGGATGAATGACACAGCCTGGAGGTGGGGAAAGCATAAGGAGCCCATATAGTGTCTGAATGGTACAGCCTGAAAGTGGCTGAAGCATGAGGAGACCATATAGTGGCTAAATGACACAGCGTGGAGGTGTTGGCAGCATGAGGAGACCATATAGTGGCTGAATGGCACAGCAAGGAGTTGGCAGCAGCATAAGTAGACACTAGGCCTTCCCAATCCCTAAGATTAAAAGATGAATTCGGAAATTTAAACTGAAGATTTTGGGTAGCTTGTGCTACCATAACAACATTTTTATTCCCAGGCCCAGGATCAGCAGCAGTATCAGTAAACCATATATTGCCTGAATGACACAGCCTGGAGTTGGCTGAAGCATGAGGAGACCGCAGGGCTTCACAATCCCAAAGAAAAAAACTTTTGAAATTTAGAATGAAGATTTTGGATAGCTAGTGCTACCTACCATGACCAAATTTTTATTCCCAGACCATGAACCAGCAGCAGTATCAGTAAATAGTGTTGAGCGGCATAGGCTATATTCGAATTTGGAGGAATTATGGAGGAATATTCGTCATATATTTGCTAAATTCGCATATTCGTAATATTTGCGTTTTTTCGCATATGTGAAAATTTATGAACTTTATAGCAAGTATACCAGTGTAACTTGATAGAAGCAACAGAAGGGAGGGATCAATATTCACGAATATTCGCATATGCGAATATTCGCCCGGCGGTCTCACATAGTAGTATTAGAGCCTTCTTTAGACCACACAAGCTGGAAGCAGAGAGGGATGATCACTGTGATGTGTACTGTGGAAAAAAAAAAAAGCGGATATTCGTAAATTTCGAATATATAGTGCTATATTCGCAAATTTGCGAACATGCGATATTCGCGAATAAAATTCGAATTGCCTGAATGACACTGCCAGGAGTTGTCTGAAGCGTGAGTAAACACCAGGGCTTCACAATCCCAAACAAAAAAACTGAAGAATTTTTGAAATTTAAAATGAAGATTTTGGATTGCTAGTGCTACCTACCATAACCAAATTTTTATTCCCAGGCCCAGCAGCAGTATCAGTAAACCATATATTGCCTGAATGACACAGCCTGGAGTTGGCTGAAGCATGAGGAGACCATTGAAATGCATGATTTTTTTATTTAAATTTAAGATTTTGAAATTTAAATTAAGGATTTTGAAATTGAACTTTTAACTTCCAAGTTTTAGTGTCCTGGGCCCCGGCGTGTGGGTACAAAGGGCCAAATCTAACAAGGAGTCACATGTTACATGGAAGCACAATGACAGAGCCTGCGGGTGGCATCAGTAGGAGGGGACCATACAGTGGCTGAATGGCACAGCCTGGAGTTGGCTAAAGCATGAGAAAAGACCATATCATGGCTGAATGGCACAGCCTGTAGGTGGCTGGCGCATGAGGAGACCATATGGTGTCTGAATGGCACAACTGGGAATTGGCAGAAGCATGAGGAGACCATTGAAATGTATGATTTTTTTTATTTAAATTTAAGATTTTTAAATTTAATTTAAGGATTTTGAAATTGAACTTTTAACTCCAAAGTTTTAGTGTCCCGGGCCCCGGCGTGTGGGTACAAAGGGCCAAATCTAACAAAGAGTCACTTGCCACATGGAGGCACAATGACAGAGCCTGGAGGTGGCATCAGCATGAGTTTACAAGAGGGCTTCACAACCACTAACATTAAAATGTTAATGTTGAAATCTGTATACAAGACGTATGTTAGCTAATGCTAACCTCAAAAATGTTTAGGCACAGGCCCAGCAGCATCACTAAACCATATAGTTGCTGAAACACACAGCCTGGAGCAGGCATCAGCATGAGTTTACAAGAGGGCTTCACAACCCCTAACATTAAAATGTTAATGTTGAAATCTTTATACAATATGTATGTTAGCTAGTACTAACCTCAAACATTTTTAGGCACAGGCCCAGCAGCATCACTAAACCATATAGTTGCTGAAACACACAGCCTGGAGCAGGCATCAGCATGAGTTTACAAGAGGGCTTCACAACCCCTAACATTAAAATGTTAATGTTGAAATCTGTATACAAGATGTATGTTAGCTAGTGCAGTGGCAGAAGCAGCATCAGGAGTCCTGAAAGTGATTCGGTGACAGAATGGTGCGGTGGGTGGCAATACCAGTACCCAGTGATGAAGGTGGCTGGAATGTTTGTAACTGGGGAGCAGTGCCTTAACCCCTTAAGGACTCAGGGTTTTTCAGTTTTTGCACTTTCGTTTTTTCCTCCTTACCTTTTAAAAATCATAACCCTTTCAATTTTCCACCTAAAAATCCATATTATGGCTTATTTTTTGCGTCGCCAATTCTACTTTGCAGTGACATTAGTCATTTTACCAAAAAATGCGAAACGAAAAAAAAATCATTGTGCGACAAAATCGAAGAAAAAACGCCATTTTGTAACTTTTGGGGGCTTCCGTTTCTACGCAGTGCATATTTCGGTAAAAATTACACCTTATCATTATTTTGTAGGTCCATACGGTTAAAATGATACCCTATTTATATAGGTTTGATTTTGTCGCACTTCTGGAAAAAATCATAACTACATGCAGGAAAATTTATACGTTTAAAAATGTCATCTTCTGACCCCTATAACTTTTTTATTTTTCCATGTAAAGGGCGGTATGAGGACTAATTTTTTGCGCCGTGATCTGAAGTTTTTATTGGTATGATTTTTGTTTTGATCGGACTTTTTGATCACTTTTTATTCATTTTTTAATGGTATAAAAAGTGACCAAAATACGCTTTTTTGGACTTGGAATTTTTTTGTGCGCACGCCATTGACCGTGCGGTTTAATTAATGATATATTTTTATAGTTCGGACATTTACGCATGCGCCGATACCACATATGTTTATTTATTTTATTTTTTTACACTGTTTTATTTTTTTTTTACGGGAAAAGGGGGGTGATTCAAACTTTTATTAGGGAAGGGGTTAAATGACCTTTATTAACAATTTTTATTTTTTATATTTTTTTGCAGTGTTATAGGTCCCATAGGGACCTATAACACTGCACACACTGATCTTCTACACAGATCACAGGCGTGTATTAACACGCCTGTGATCAGTGTTATCGGCGCTTGACTGCTCCTGCCTGAATCTCAGGCACGGAGCAGTCATTCGCCGATCGGACACCGAGTGTCCGGTCAGCTATTCGGGACGCCGCGATTTCACCGTGGCGGTCCCGAACAGCCTGACTGAGCAGCCGGGTCACTTTCAGTTTCGCTTTAGAAGCGGCGGTCAGCTTTGACCACCGCTTCTAAAGGGTTAATACCGCACATCGCCGTGATCGGTGATGTGTGGTATTAGCCGTGGGTCCCGGCCGTTGATGAGCGCTGGGACCGACGTGATATGATGCGGGATCGTGGCGCGATCCCGCTTCATATCGCGGGAGCCGGCGCAGGACGTAAATATACGTCCTGCATCGTTAAGGGGTTAAATCTGTTTGGCCCTATCCTTATTTGTGTGTTGGTGTAGCACCATGGTAAATCTACTCTGAGGCCTCTGGCATTGGTGGGTGGAAATCCTGGCTGATCCATGCCTGATTCATCTTCACAAAGGTCAGTCTCTCCACATTTTTCGTGGACACACAAGTTTGCCTTGGGTTGACAATGGCCACCAACGCACTAAACACCAGCTCTAATGGCACACTTTTCCAGGGCAAACTCTGCTAGTTGCGGCCTTGAATCAAGTTTGGCTGTCCAGAAGGGGATCTTCAAGGTTTGTTGGCATGGCCATGTCAAGGTATGCCACCACCTGCTGGTTCAGGTCCTGCTCCATGTCTACCTGCTGCTGATGAGTTGCTTCACTATGCGGGTGAAGAAAGCTACTCATCAGCGATTGTAGACTTAGGCTGTTGTTAATCAAGCTTGTTCTGCTCCTGCCACCCCTCCCCAGCAGCCATGGTAGTGGAAGGTGAGCGCAGAGGGCCCCCCCCCCCGAGTCAGACCTGCGAGTGGATGGACCATGTCGCCGATAGACATTGGCCAACTGACTACGTAGGATCTCTCTGTAGTAGGTCAGTTTGTCCTCCCTCTCAGTGGATGTAAAAAATTCCCCCATTCTGTGACGGTAGCGAGGGTCCAATAAGGTGGAGAGCCAGAAGTCATCCCGCTGACGAATTCTGACAATTCGGGGGTCACTACGCAAGCAAGTGAGCATGCATTGTGCCATTTGTGCAAGTGACTCGGAGGGACTCCCTGCCTCCATCTCCACTGCATACTGCCACGGTGTGTCTGGGTCCTCTGTCTCGCCTTCCTCATAACCCTCTAGCTCCTCTAGTTCATCATGCTCCTCCTTTCCTGTCAGATGACTAGAAACACCACCCATCTCATCAAACCTAAACTGTGCTCCACTGAGCCCCTCATCCTCCACCTCCTCCTCCAGTTCAGCCCTCACAGGGCTCATGTGGCCGTGAGATGTAGGCGCAACGTCTCCATTTCGCTGACCAGCCATCGTTTCCAACACTTGTTGAAGGATCTGAAGCAGTGGAATGACGTTGTTCATCCCGTAATCCTGGCGACTTACGTATAATGTGGCTTCCTCAAAGGGCCTGAGCAAACGGCAGGTGTCACGTATGAGCTGCCACTGGTTCGCATTTAAGTTGTACTCCTATCTGCTTGGATCATCAAGAAATCAGTGATGGCTTTTCTCTGTTCGTACAGTCGATCCAACATATGCAGGGTGGAATTCCAACGTGTGGCAACGTCACAAATCAGAATATGTTGGGGGATACCATTCTGATGCTGCAGCTCAAGGAGGGTGTGCTTTGCGGTGTACGTGTGGCTTAAGTGCAGGCAAAGTTTCCTTCCCATTCTTAGGATGTCTTGCAAATGGGGGGAACACTTCAGGAACTGCTTGACAACCAGATTTAACATGTGTGCGATGCAGGGCGCATGTTTCACCCTTCCTTGTTGCAGCGTGGCCAAGATGTTCGTCCCGTTGTCGGTCAACATGGTTCCCATTTCCAGATTTCGTGGAGTAGGCCATGCTCTGATTTCTTTACAAATGATTTTAAGCAGTTCCTCCCCTGTGTGACTCTTTTCATCAAGGCAAACCATGTGAAGAACAGCATGACACCGCCGCGCCCTGCACACATGTTATGCTGAAGGGCCACTGAGACTTGTCCGGGCAGTGGAGGCTGAGGACACAGTGGAGGATGAGGAGGCAGAGCCGTCACAGGACCAATGGGCTGACAGTGTGGAGGAGGAAGCGGCATGATCTATTCAAGTTGGGGTTGTGGCTGTGCAGGAACCACATTCACCCAGTGGGCCATAAAGGACATGTATTGTCCCTGACCGTAGTTACAGCTTCAGACGTTGGCACTGCCGTGCACTTTGGTACCCACCAACAGGCTCAAGAACATGCAACCTTCTCTTCCACAAAATTGTGCAGGGCTGGTACTGCCTTCTTCGCAAAGAAATGACGGCTTGGCACTCTCCAACAAGCCATCAGTTCTATAAAAGCTGAAGAGTCCACCACTTGAAAAGGGAGGGACTGCAGCACAGAAACTTAGACAGGAGCACATTCAGCTGTTGTCTCTCAGACATTGCTTCACGGATGGATTGTTGGCGGAATGGCTGACTAAAAGTGGGAGAAGCAGGAGCATCTGGAGCGACAGAAGGAGGGTTTGTCACACAGCTCCCTTCGACGGAGGTGGTGGAGCCTTGGCTGGCTGAAGGAGGGAGTGGTGTACCACTGGGTGATGCAGCAGGCTGGACCACTACATCGGATCCACGGTTCTCCCAGGCCGCTTTATGGTGGCAAAGCATGTGTTGATGCAGGGCCTAGGTGCCAACATTGGCACCCTGGCCACATTTCACCTTCTGCTGACATATCTTGCATGTGGCTATGTGAACCTCCTCCGGAAGCTTGATGAAAAACTGCCACACCGCTGAGTAGCTGATTTTCCCACCAACAGTCCACACTAATTGACTGCTCCTGTGCCGTCTCCAGGAACCCCTGATCCACTACCTCCCGGGAAGGTAGGCTGCCCCGAAGCAGGTGGTCTCCCCCGGGCACGTTGGGGTCCAGAATTTCCACTTCTGCTACCATGCTGACTGCCAACCATGCTACCATCTTGCTGGCTGAGCTGCTGCCTCAAGGGCAACCTGCAACTCTTTTCTCCTGATGATGATGAAGCCCCTTCTGCACCCGGCTCCCAATTGCGATTGGCTTCATCATCAACATCATCATCATCAACAAGTGTCTGCACGTCACTGATGTCCTCCTCAGGTTCCTCAACAGTGTCTGCTTCAGGACCCTGAACCCTGGCAACACCGCCTCCCACATCACTCTTCTCATGACTACTTGCCCCCTAGCGAAGAAAGCGGCGCATGTCTCCTCCACTTCTTGGCTGGACAGTAGCTGCTTACTGACCTCTATTAGATCATCCTCAGCGAATAGTGTAGCTGAACCCACAGCATAAGGTCCTTATGTAGCGCTGTGGAATCTGTAGGCGCTATATAAATAAAATGATTATTAAAATTATTATTATTCTGTAGGAGAGGTAACAGCATAGGACAGAGGCAATTTGAGGACAGGGACTGCTCCCAGGCAATGCCAACTGAAGGTTGTGTCTGAGAAACCCACTGACTGTTGATTGGGGGTGTCAGATGTCACTTGTGATTAAGTGGATGACCGTGTTAACCAATCAACGACGGCAGATGGGTTGCTGGTCGAGACACGACCGCTAGCTGATAACGGGAGCTCAGGTCTCTTGCCGCAACTCCTGCTGCCATTCGCCCCTAGTCTGCTGCGACCTCTGCCTGAAGGATTTAGGCCTCTGCCAATCCTCTGTGCACATCCTGGCACTTCTCTGCCTCACAAACTAGTATATAAAAATAGTACACTACTTAGATGTACATATGCAGTATGCACTGATGAGGGCAGAAAATGGGCTACAATACACCTAAAAACTCTTTATTCTTGTAAAACACCAACTGGTGAGTACTATTGCTTGGACTTTCACAGTATGTAGGCCCTTGACAGATTAACAGGTACAAGGTGGTACACTACTTAGATGTAGGTATGTGGTATGCTCATATAAAGCCAAAAAAATGTGCTACAGTACACTGGAAAAATGTATTTTCATAAAACAACAGCCAGTGATTAGTTTTCCCTGGCCTTTCACTGTATGTAGGCTTGTTACAGATTAACAGGTACAAAAAAAAAGTGTACTACTTAGATGTATGTATGTGGTATGCACGTATGAGGGCAAATAAATGTGTTACAGTACACTTGGAAAAATATTTTCATAAAACAACAGCCAGTGATTAGTTTTCTCTGGCTTTTCACTGTATGTAGGCTTATGACAGATTAACAGGTACAAAAAAGTGGACTACTTAGATGTAGGTATGTGGTATGCACGTATGAGGGCAAAAAAATGCGCAACTGTACACTTGAAAATTTATTTTCCTAAAACACCAGCCGGTGATTACCAGATTTTACCAGATTTGCCAGACTTTCACAGTATGTAGGCCCTTGACAGATTAACAGGTACAAAATGGTACACTACTTATATGCGGTATGCACTGATGAAGGCAGAAAAATGTGCTACAATATGCCTAAAAACTCTGTATTTTTGTAAAACACCAGCCGTTGAGTACTATTGCTTGGACTTTCACAGTATGTAGGCCCTTGACATATTAACAGGTACAAAATGGTACATTACTTAGATGTACGTATGCAGTATGCACTGATGAGGGCAGAAAAATGCGCTACAATATGCCTATAAATGCTGTATATTTTTTTTAAACACCAGCCGGTGAGTACTATTGCTTGGACTTTCACAGTATGTGTCACGATTCGGCTTACAGGTTGTGGATCCTCAGCGAGGGATTGGCGTGGACCGTGCTGGTGGACCGGTTCTAAGAGGCTACTGGTGTTCACCAGAGCCCGCCGCAAAGCGGGATGGTCTTGCTGCAGCAGTAGCAACCAGGTCGTATCCACTAGCAACGGCTCAACCTCGCTGACTGCTGAGAAGGCGTGGGACAGAAGGACTAGGCAGAGGCAAGGTCAGACGTAGCAGAAGGTCGGGGCAGGCGGCAAGGTTCGTAGTCAAGATGATAGCAGGAGTTCAGATAACACAGGCTTTGGACAACACTAAACGCTTTCACTAGCACAAGGCAACAAGATCCGGCAAGGGAGTGCAGGGGCAGTGAGCAGATATAGCCAGGGAGCAGGTGGAAGCCAATAGTGTTGAGCGGCATAGGCCATATTCGAATTCGCGAATATTCGCGAATATATGGACGAATATTCGTCATATATTCGCGAATATTCGCATACTCGTTATAGTCTCGTTTTATTTTCGCATATGCGAACATTCGCGTATGCGAAAATTAACATATGCGAATATTAACATGCAAAATTAGAACACGCGGAAATTCGCATATGCGAAAATTAGCATATGCGAAAATTAGCATATGCTAATTTTCGTATATGCGAATTTTCGCACGCCAGTCTCACACAGTAGTATTAGAGCCTTCTTTACACCACACAAGCTGGAAGCAGAGAGGGGTGATCACTGTGATGTGTACTGTGAAATAAAAAAAAACAAAAAAAAAAAAAAACGAATATTCGTAATTACGAATATATAGCGCTATATTCGCGAAATTCGCGAATTCGCGAATATGCGATATTCGCGAATAATATTCGAATTGCGAATATTCGTGAGCAACACTAGAAGCCAATTAAGCTAATTGGGCCAGGCACCAATCATTGGTGCACTGGCCCTTTAAGTCTCAGAGAGCTGGCGCGCACACGCCCTAGAGAGCGGAGCCGCGCGCGCCAGCACATGACAGCAGGGGACCGGGACGGGTAAGTGACTTGGGATGCGATTCGCGAGCGGGCGCGTCCCGCTGTGCGAATCGCATCCCCGACGGCCATGTCAGTGCAGCGCTCCCGGTCAGCGGGACTGACCGGGGCGCTGCAGGGAGAGAGACGCCGTGAGCGCTCCGGGGAGGAGCAGGGACCCGGAGCGCTCGGCGTAACAGTACCCCCCCCCCTTAGGTCTCCCCCTTTTTTTGTCCGACAACTGCTTTACCTGGGACGAGGACACCGGGAGTGAATGGAGGGTTTCCTCAAAGGCAGGCAGTACAGCAGGAGTGGGAATGGGGAGGGAGGGCAGAGGGTGAAGCTTGGCACGGGGCAGTGTGTCACCAGGACGGGGGCCATGGGGAGGCACTGAGGCTTGCCTGACGGGACTGGGAGGGGGGGAGAGGCATTTCTTATGGCAAGCAGAGTCCCAGTTCTTGATCTCCCCGGTGGTCCAGTCAAGGGTGGGAGAATGAAGCCGGAGCCATGGCAGACCGAGGAGGACCTCAGAGGTACAGTTGGGAAGGACGAAGAATTCAATCATTTCGTGATGGGGTCCAATACACATTAAGAGGGGTTTTGTGCGGTAACGCACGGTGCAATCCAATCTGACTCCGTTGACCGCGGAAATGTAGAGCGGCTTGACGAGACGGGTCACCGGGATGCAGAATTTATTCACCAAAGACTCCAAAATAAAATTCCCAGAGGCACCAGAGTCCAAGCAGGCCACGGCTGAGAGGGAGGAGTTGGCAGAAGGAGAGATCCGCACGGGCACCGTGAGACGTGGAGAAGCAGATTTAGAACCAAGAGACGCCACACCCACGTGAGCTGGGTGCGTGCGTGCGTTTCCTAGACGTGGAGGACGAATAGGGCAATCCACCAAGAAATGCTCGGTACTGGCACAGTACAGACAAAGATTTTCTTCCCTACGGCGATTCCTCTCTTCCTGGGTCAGGCGAGACCGATCCACTTGCATGGCCTCCTCGGCGGGAGGCCCAGGCGTAGATTGCAAAGGATACTGTGGGAGAGGTGCCCAGAGATCTAAGTCTTTTTCCTGGCGGAGCTCCTGGTGTCTCTCAGAAAAACGCATGTCAATGCGTGTGGCCAAATGGATAAGTTCTTGCAGGTTGGCAGGAATCTCTCGTGCGGCCAGCACATCCTTGATGCTACTGGATAGGCCTTTTTTAAAGGTCGCGCAGAGAGCCTCGTTATTCCATGATAATTCGGAAGCAAGAGTACGAAATTGGATGGCGTACTCGCCAACTGAAGAATTACCCTGGACCAGGTTCAGCAGGGCAGTCTCGGCAGAAGAAGCTCGGGCTGGTTCCTCGAAGACACTACGGACTTCAGCGAAGAAGGACTGGACTGTGGCTGTGGCAGGATCATTGCGGTCCCAGAGCGGTGTGGCCCAAGACAAGGCCTTTCCTGAAAGAAGACTCACTACGAACGCCACCTTAGACCGTTCTGTAGGAAACAAGTCCGACAACATCTCCATATGCAGGGAACATTGAGACAAAAATCCACGGCAGAGTCTAGAGTCCCCATCAAATTTGTCCGGCAGGGACAAGCGGAGGCTAGGAGCGGCCACTCGCTGCGGAGGAGGTGCAGGAGCTGGCGGAGGAGATGGTTGCTGCTGTAGCAGAGGCAGAAGTTGCTGTAACATGGAGGTCAACTGCGACAGCTGCTGTCCTTGTTGGGCAATCTGCTGCGATTGCTGAGCGACCACCGTGGGAAGGTCAGCGAGACTTGGCAGCGGCACCTCAGCGGGATCCATGGCCGGATCTACTGTCACGATTCGGCTTACAGGTTGTGGATCCTCTGTGTCAGCGAGGGATTGGCGTGGACCGTGCTGGTGGACCGATTCTAAGAGGCTACTGGTGTTCACCAGAGCCTGCCGCAAAGCGGGATGGTCTTGCTGCGGCAGTAGCAACCAGGTCGTATCCACTAGCAACGGCTCAACCTCGCTGACTGCTGAGAAGGCGTGGGACAGAAGGACTAGGCAGAGGCAAGGTCAGACGTAGCAGAAGGTCGGGGCAGGCGGCAAGGTTCGTAGTCAAGATGATAGCAGGAGTTCAGGTAACACAGGCTTTGGACAACACTAAACGCTTTCACTGGCACAAGGCAACAAGATCCGGCAAGGGAGTGCAGGGGCAGTGAGCAGATATAGCCAGGGAGCAGGTGGAAGCCAATTAAGCTAATTGGGCCAGGCACCAATCATTGGTGCACTGGCCCTTTAAGTCTCAGAGAGCTGGCGCGCACGCGCCCTAGAGAGCGGAGCCGCGCGCGCCAGCACATGACAGCAGGGCACCGGGACGGGTAAGTGACTTGGGATGCGATTCGCGAGCGGGCGCGTCCCGCTGTGCGAATCGCATCCCCGACGGCCATGTCAGTGCAGCGCTCCCGGTCAGCGGGACTGACCGGGGCGCTGCAGGGAGAGAGACGCCGTGAGCGCTCCGGGGAGGAGCAGGGACCCGGAGCGCTCGGCGTAACAGTATGTAGGCCCTTGACAGTTTAACAGGTACAAAATGGTACACTACTAAGATGTACGTATGCAGTATGCACTGATGAGGGCAGAAAAATGCGCTACAATACACCTAAAAACTCTGTATTTTTGTAAAACACCAGCTGGTGAGTACTATTGCTTGGACTTTCACAGTATGTAGGCCCTTGACAGAATAACAGATACAAAATGGTATACTACTTAGATGTAGGTATGTGGTATGCACGTATGAGGGCAAAAAAATGCGCTACAGTACACTTGGAAAACGTATTTTCATAAAACACCAGCTGGTGATTGCTTTTGCTTGGACTTTCACAGTATGTAGGCCCTTCACAGAATAACAGGTACAATATGGTACACTACTTAGATGTGGGTATGTGGTATGCACGTATGAGGGCAAAAAAATGCGCTACAGTACACTTGGAAAACTTATTTTTATAAAACAACAGCCAGTGATTAGTTTTCCCTGGCCTTTCACAGAATGTAGGCTTGTTACAGATTAACAGATACAAAAAAGTGCACTACTTAGATGTAGGTATGTGGTATGCATGTATGAGGGCAAAAAATGCGCTACATTACACTTGTAAAACGTATTTTCGTAAAACACCAGCCGGTGATTACTTTTGCTTGGACTTTCACAGTATGTAGGATCTTGACAGATTAAAAGGTACAAAATGGTACACTACTTAGATGTACGTATGCAGTATGCACCGATGAGGGCAGAAAAATGCCCTACAATAAGCCTAAAAAATGCGCTACAGTACACTTGGAAAACTTATTTTTATAAAACAACAGCCAGTGATTAGTTTTCTCTGGCCTTTCACTGAATGTAGGCTTGTTGCAGATTAACAGGTACAAAAAAGTGCACTACTTAGATGTAGGTATGTGGTATGCTCGTATGAGGGCAAAAAAATGCGCTACAGTACACTTGGAAAAAGTCTTTTTGTAAAACACCGGCCGGTGATTACTTTTGCCTGGACTTTCCCAGTATCTAGACTTATTACAGATTTACAGATACAAAATAGTACACTGCTTTGATGTAGGTATGTGGTATGCACGTATGCGGGCAGAAAAATGCACTACAGTCAGCTGAAAAAACGTATTTTTGCACAGCAGCAGAACACAACAGTGCAGCACCACAAAAACAAAATGTGTATTAAACCCAAAATTGTACTCTGTCACAGAGTATTAAGAATGGTGTGAACTGCTGGTTATTATACAGTCTACAGATGATTTCTTGTGGAAAAAATACACAGAATTGCGCTGAAAAATTACTCCTGCCTCTTGTGATAAGGTTCATGAAGTTAAGGCAGCTTGTTGAAATGTATGAGGCAACGAAAAGCTATCTGCCCCTCTCTGATAAAATGCTAAATAAAGTGACTGGGAGGTAAATGGCTGGCGTAAAAATCCTTCTCAGTGAGAAAAAGCACTGCTCTCTGTCCACAATGCTGATGTGACTAGCAGTTGGCAGTGGAACGCTGTGTTATGATCAATTCAGCGTGTCTGTGTAACACAGTCCGTCCTATCCCTCTGCAGAGTATATGGCATGAAATGAGCAGCCGCAAAATGGCTGCTGATTATAAAGGGCTTTAACATCACAGGGGTGAATGAATGCTGATGGCTGCATCCTGCATGTTATTCAGGGTCATCCCGCCCAACTCCCTTCCCACCTTGCCTTCCCAGCATCCCCTGCCCCATGTACTGACATGTGGATCCGCCATTATAGGTGTCCTGGAGCCTGGAACGCTGTAAAATGGAGTTTAATGAAGCGATTTGCGTGATAGAATTGCGGCGATATTCGCATTCATTGCGAATCGAATAAATTCTGAAATTCGTACCGAATTCGGGTTCTTCTGCTTCGATTCGCTCATCTCTATTCGCCACCATAAAGTGGCCTGGGAGAACCGTGGTTCCGATGTAGTGGTCCAGCCTCTATCATCACTCAGTGGCATGCCGCTCCCTCTTTCAGCCAGCCAAGGCTACACCACCCCAGCCGAAGGGAGCTGTGTGTCATACCCTCCTTCTGTCGCTCCAGATGCTCCTGCTCTTCCTACTTTTAGTCAGCATTTCCACCAACAATCCATCACCGAAGCCATGTCCAAGAGACAAAAGTATGCACCCACTAATCCAATGGCGCAGAAGCTGAATGTACTCCTGTCTAAGTTGATGGTGCTGCAGTCCCTCCCTTTTCAAGTGGTGGACTCTGCACCTTTCAGAGAACTGATGGCCGAGCCGAGGTGGAGAGTCCCAAACCGTCATTTATTTGCGAAGAAGGCAGTACCAGCCCTGCACAATTTTGTGGAAGAGAAGGTGGGCCAGTCCTTGAGCCTGTCGGTGTGTACCAAAGTGCATGGAAGCGCTGACGTCTAGCTGTAACTATGGTCAAGGACAATACATGTCATAGAAACATAGAATGTGTTGGCAGATAAGGACCATTTGGCCCATTTGGCAGATAAGGACCATCTAGTCTGCCCAATAATCTGAATCCTATCAATAGTCCCTGGCCCTATCTTATATGAAGAATAGCCTTGTGCCTTTCCCTATCTTATAGGCAGGATTGCCTTATGCTTATCCCATGCATGTTTAAACTCCTTCACTGTATTTGCAGCGACCACTTCTGCAGGAAGGCTATTCCATGCATCCTTTACTTTTAAACTTTTGCCCTTCTAATTTAAAACTATGTTCTCTTGTGGTAGTTTTTCTTCTTTTAAATATGCTCTCCTCTTTTACCGTGTTGATTTCCTTTATGTATTTAACCCCTTAAGGTCCAAGGACGTATGAGTACGTCCTTGGTCCCGCTCTCGTGATATAACGTGGGGTCCCACGGTGACCCCGCATCATATCACGGCGGGCCCGGCATCATAGTGAAGCCAGGACCCAGCCGCTAATAGCGCACGGCACTGATCGCGGTGCCGCACGCTATTAACCCTTTAGCCGCGCGCTCAAAGCTGAGCCACTCGGCTAAAAGTGAAAGTAAAAATTGCCGGTTAGCTCAGTGGGCTGTTCGGGATAGCCGCGGCGAAATCACAGCATCCCGAACAGCTTGCAGGACAGCCGGAGGGTCCCTACCTGCCTCCTCGCTGTCTGATCGCCGAATGACTGCTCAGTGCCTGAGATCCAGGCATGAGCAGTCAAGCGGCAGAATCATCGATCACTGGTTTCCTATGAGAAACCAGTGATCAATGTGAAAGATCAGTGTGTGCAGTGTTATAGGTCCCTATGGGAGCTATAACACTGCAAAATAAAAGTGAAAAAAAAAGTGAATAAAGATCATTTAACCCCTCACCTATTAAAAGTTTGAATCACCCCCCTTTTCCCATAAAAAAAAAAAAAAACCAGTGTAAATAAAAATAAACATATATGGTATCACCGCGTGCGGAAATGTCCGAATTATAAAAATATATCGTTAATTAAACCGCACGGTTGGCGGTGAAGGGGAGGAGGATATGTTTGGCGTACGCGCAAAAAAATTCCAAAGTCCAAAATAGTGCATTTTTGGTCACTAAGATCAATAAGTCCTATCAATGCAAATATGGTACCGTTAAAAACTTCAGATCAGGGCGCAAAAAATGAGCCCTCATACCCCCCCATACGCGGAAAAATAAAAAAGTTATAGGGGTCAGAAGATGACAATTTTAAACGTATTAATTTTCCTGCATGTAGTTATGATTTTTTCCAGAAGTACGACAAAATCGAACCTATATAAGTAGGGTATCATTTTAATCGTATGGACCTACAGAATAAAGATAAGGTGTCACTTTTACCGAAAAATGTACTACGTAGAAACGGAAGCCCCCAAAAGTTACAAAACGGCTGTTTTTTTTTTTCAATTTTGTCGCACAATGATTTTTTTTTTCTGTTTCACCGTAGATTTTTGGCCAAAATGACTGACGTCATTACAAAGTAGAATTGGTGGCGCAAAAAATAAGCAATCATATGGATTTTTAGGTGCAAAATTGAAAGAGTTATGATTTTTTAAAGGCAAGGAGCAAAAAACAAAAGTGCAAAAACGGAAAACCCTCGGTCCTTAAGGGGTTAAAAGTCTCCATCATATCCCCTCTGTCTCTTCTTTCTTCTGAGCTATACATGTTAAGGTCCTTTAAACTTTCCTGGTCCTTTACGGCTCACTGGGTGAATGTGGTTCCTGAACAGCCACAACACCAACTTGGGCAGGTCACACCGCTTATTCCTCCACACTCTAAGGCTGTTGGTCCTGTGCAGTGTGTGACTCCACCTCCTCATCCTCTACCGTGTACTCAGCCTCCACTGCCCGGACAAGTCTCAGTGGCCCTTCAGCATACCATGTGTGAAGGCACGGCGGTGTCACGCTGTTCTTCACATGGCTTGCCTTGGTGAACTGAGTCACACAGGGGAGGAATTGCTAAAAGTCATTCGTAAAGAAATCAGAGCATGGCTTACTCCACGAAAACTGGAAATGGGAACCATGGTGACCAACAACGGGACGAACATCTTGTATGCGCTGTGACTGGGAAGGCTGAGCCATGCGTCCTGCATGGCACACGGGTTCAATTTGTTTGTGAAACAGTTCCTGAAGTGTTCCCCCCTCTTTGCAAGACATCCTAACAATGGGAAGGAAACTTTGCATGCACTTCAGCCACTCGTACACCGCAAAGCACACCCTCCTTGAGCTGCAGCGTCAGAACAGTATCCCCCAACATAGTCTGATTTGTGACGTTGCCACACATTGGAATTCCCCCCTCCATATGTTGGACAGACTGTACGAACAGAGCGCCTACATCTCACGGCCATATGAGCCCCGTGGGGGCTTAACTGGAGAAGGAGGGGGAGGGGCACAGTGGAGCACAGTTTAGGGTTTGCCAAATTGGTGGTTTTTCTAGTCTGACAGGAGAGGAGGAGCAGGAGAAGCCAGAGGAGCTAGAGGGTTATGAGGAAGGCGAGATAGAGAACCCAGACACACCGTGGTAGTATGCAGTGGAGATGGAGGCAGGGAGTCCCTCCGAGTCACTTGCTTGCGTAGTGACAGCCGAATTGTCACCGGGTACTGTTATTGCCACCCACTGAGCCACTCTGTCACCAGGTCACTGTCAGGACTCCTGATGCTGCTGCCACCTCTAGGCTGTCTCATTCAGCCACTATATGGTCTCCTCATGCTTCAGCCAACTCCAGGCTGTGCCATTCAGACACTTTATGGTCTCTTCATGCTTCAGCCAACTCCAGGCTGTGCCATTCAGCCACTAAATGGTCTCCTCATGATTCATCCAATATAGGTTTTAATGATGCTTCAGCCACCTCCAGACTGTGCCATTCATCCAGTATATGGTTTACTAATTCTTCAGACAGCTCCAGTCTGTGTCATTCAGCAACTACATGGATTAGTGATGCTGCTGGGCCTAGGACATTACCTATATATGTTTATGGTAACACTAGGTACCATACACCTTCAATGGAAATTTCTAAATTCATTAATTAATCTTAGAGATTTTGAGGCCCTATTGTCTCCTCATCTGCCGCCAACTCCAGGCTGTGCCATTCAGCTGCTATATGGTCTACTCATGATTCAGCCACCTCCAGGCTGTGCCATTCAGCCACTATATAGCTTATTGATGCTGCTATGTCTTTCTGCCAGATGATGGTTGTTACGTCGAGCGCTCCGGGTCCCCGCTCCTCCCCGGAGCGCTCGCTTCACTCACCCCGCGGCAGCGCTCCGGTCACGTCCTCTGACCCGGGGCGCTGCGATTCCGCTGCCAGCCGGGATGCGATTCGCGATGCGGGTAGCGCCCGCTCGCGATGCGCACCCCGGCTCCCCTACCTGACTCGCTCTCCGTCTGTTCTGTCCCGGCGCGCGCGGCCCCGCTCCCTAGGGCGCGCGCGCGCCGGGTCTCTGCGATTTAAAGGGCCACTGCGCCGCTGATTGGCGCAGTGGTTCCAATTAGTGTGTTCACCTGTGCACTTCCCTATATCACCTCACTTCCCCTGCACTCCCTTGCCGGATCTTGTTGCCTTAGTGCCAGTGAAAGCGTTCCTTGTGTGTTCCTTGCCTGTGTTTCCAGACCTTCTGCCGTTGCCCCTGACTACGATCCTTGCTGCCTGCCCCGACCTTCTGCTACGTCCGACCTTGCTTTTGCCTACTCCCTTGTACCGCGCCTATCTTCAGCAGCCAGAGAGGTGAGCCGTTGCTAGTGGATACGACCTGGTCACTACCGCCGCAGCAAGACCATCCCGCTTTGCGGCGGGCTCTGGTGAAAACCAGTAGTGGCTTAGAACCGGTCCACTAGCACGGTCCACGCCAATCCCTCTCTGGCACAGAGGATCCACTACCTGCCAGCCGGCATCGTGACAGTAGATCCGGCCATGGATCCCGCTGAAGTTCCTCTGCCAGTTGTCGCTGACCTCACCACGGTGGTCGCCCAGCAGTCACAACAGATAGCGCAACAAGGCCAACAGCTGTCTCAACTGACCATTATGCTACAACAGTTACTACCACAGCTTCAGCAGTCATCTCCTCCGCCAGCTCCTGCACCTCCTCCGCAGCGAGTGGCTGCTCCTGGGATACGCTTATCCTTGCCGGATAAATTTGATGGGGACTCTAAGTTTTGCCGTGGCTTTCTTTCCCAATGTTCCCTGCATCTGGAGATGATGTCGGACCTGTTTCCCACTGAAAGGTCTAAGGTGGCTTTCGTAGTCAGCCTTCTGTCCGGAAAAGCCCTGTCATGGGCCACACCGCTCTGGGACCGCAATGACCCCGTCACTGCCTCTGTACACTCCTTCTTCTCGGAAATCCGAAGTGTCTTTGAGGAACCTGCCCGAGCCTCTTCTGCTGAGACTGCCCTGTTGAACCTGGTCCAGGGTAATTCTTCCGTTGGCGAGTATGCCGTACAATTCCGTACTCTTGCTTCAGAATTGTCCTGGAATAATGAGGCCCTCTGCGCGACCTTCAAAAAAGGCCTATCCAGCAACATTAAAGATGTTCTGGCCGCACGAGAAATTCCTGCTAATCTACATGAACTTATTCACCTAGCCACTCGCATTGACATGCGTTTTTCCGAAAGGCGTCAGGAACTCCGCCAAGATATGGACTCTGTTCGCACGAGGCGTTTCTTCTCCTCGGCTCCTCTCTCCTCTGGTCCCCTGCAATCTGTTCCTGTGCCTTCCGCCGTGGAGGCTATGCAGGTCGACCGGTCTCGCCTGACACCTCAAGAGAGGACACGACGCCGTATGGAGAACCTCTGCCTGTACTGTGCTAGTACCGAACACTTCCTGAGAGATTGTCCTATCCGTCCTCCCCGCCTGGAAAGACGTACGCTGACTCCGCACAAAGGTGAGACAGTCCTTGATGTCTACTCTGCTTCTCCACGTCTTACTGTGCCTGTGCGGATGTCTGCCTCTGCCTTCTCCTTCTCTACAGTGGCCTTCTTGGACTCTGGATCTGCAGGAAATTTTATTTTGGCCTCTCTCGTCAATAGGTTCAACATCCCGGTGACCAGTCTCGCCAGACCCCTCTACATCAATTGTGTAAATAATGAAAGATTGGACTGTACCATACGTTTCCGCACGGAGCCCCTTCTTATGAGCATCGGATCTCATCATGAGAGGATTGAACTTTTTGTCCTCCCCAATTGCACCTCGGAAATTCTCCTTGGACTTCCCTGGCTTCAACTTCATTCCCCTACCCTGGATTGGTCCACTGGGGAGATCAAGAGTTGGGGGTCCTCTTGTTCCAAGAACTGTCTAAAACCGGTTCCCAGTAACCCTTGCCGTAACTCTGTGGTTCCTCCAGTAACCGGTCTCCCTAAGGCCTATATGGACTTCGCGGATGTTTTCTGCAAAAAACAAGCTGAGACTCTACCTCCTCACAGGCCTTATGATTGCCCTATCGACCTCCTCCCGGGCACTACTCCACCCCGGGGCAGAATTTATCCTCTCTCTGCCCCAGAGACTCTTGCCATGTCCGAATACGTCCAGGAGAATCTAAAAAAGGGCTTTATCCGTAAATCCTCCTCTCCTGCCGGAGCCGGATTTTTCTTTGTGTCCAAAAAAGATGGCTCCCTACGTCCTTGCATTGACTACCGCGGTCTTAATAAAATCACGGTTAAGAACCGCTACCCCTTACCCCTCATCTCTGAACTCTTTGATCGCCTCCAAGGTGCCCACATCTTCACTAAATTGGACTTAAGAGGCGCCTATAACCTCATCCGCATCAGAGAGGGGGACGAGTGGAAAACGGCATTTAACACCAGAGATGGACATTTTGAGTATCTGGTCATGCCCTTTGGACTGTGCAACGCCCCTGCCGTCTTCCAAGACTTTGTCAATGAAATTTTTCGTGATCTGTTATACTCCTGTGTTGTTGTATATCTGGACGATATCCTAATTTTTTCTGCCAATCTAGAAGAACACCGCCAGCATGTCCGTATGGTTCTTCAGAGACTTCGTGACAACCAACTCTATGCCAAAATTGAGAAATGTCTGTTTGAATGCCAATCTCTTCCTTTTCTAGGATATTTGGTCTCTGGCCAGGGACTACAGATGGATCCAGACAAACTCTCTGCCGTCTTAGATTGGCCACGCCCCTCCGGACTCCGTGCTATCCAACGCTTTTTGGGGTTCGCCAATTATTACAGGCAATTTATTCCACATTTTTCTACCATTGTGGCTCCTATCGTGGCTTTAACCAAAAAAAATGCTGATCCCAAGTCCTGGCCTCCTCAAGCAGAAGACGCCTTTAAACGACTCAAGTCTGCCTTTTCTTCGGCTCCCGTCCTCTCCAGACCTGACCCTTCCAAACCCTTCCTATTGGAGGTTGATGCCTCCTCAGTGGGAGCTGGAGCTGTTCTTCTACAAAAAAATTCTTCCGGGCATGCTGTCACTTGTGGTTTTTTCTCTAGGACCTTCTCTCCAGCGGAGAGGAACTACTCCATCGGGGATCGAGAGCTTCTAGCCATTAAATTAGCACTTGAGGAATGGAGGCATCTGCTGGAGGGATCAAGTTCTCCTGTTATTATCTACACCGACCACAAGAACCTCTCCTACCTCCAGTCTGCCCAACGGCTGAATCCTCGCCAGGCCCGGTGGTCTCTGTTCTTTGCCCGATTTAATTTTGAGATTCACTTTCGTCCTGCCGACAAGAACATTAGGGCCGATGCTCTCTCTCGTTCCTCGGATGCCTCAGAAGTTGAACTCTCTCCGCAACACATCATTCCACCTGACTGCCTGATCTCCACTTCTCCTGCCTCCATCAGGCAGACTCCTCCAGGAAAGACCTTTGTTTCTCCTCGCCAACGCCTCGGAATCCTCAAATGGGGTCACTCCTCCCATCTCGCAGGTCATGCGGGTATCAAGAAATCTGTGCAACTCATCTCCCGCTTCTATTGGTGGCCAACTCTGGAGACGGATGTTGTGGACTTTGTGCGAGCCTGCACTATCTGTGCCCGGGATAAGACTCCTCGCCAGAGGCCCGCTGGTTTTCTTCATCCTCTGCCTGTCCCCGAACAGCCTTGGTCTCTGATTGGTATGGATTTTATTACTGATTTACCCCCTTCCCGTGGCAACACTGTTATTTGGGTGGTCGTTGATCGATTCTCCAAAATGGCACATTTCATCCCTCTTCCTGGTCTTCCTTCTGCGCCTCAGTTGGCTAAACAATTTTTTGTACACATTTTTCGTCTTCACGGGTTGCCTACGCAGATTGTCTCGGATAGAGGCGTCCAATTCGTGTCTAAATTCTGGAGGGCTCTCTGTAAACAACTCAAGATTAAATTAAATTTTTCTTCTGCATATCATCCCCAGTCCAATGGACAAGTAGAAAGGATTAACCAGATCTTGGGTGATTATTTGCGACATTTTGTTTCCTCCCGCCAGGATGACTGGGCAGATCTCCTCCCATGGGCTGAATTCTCGTATAACTTCAGGGTCTCTGAGTCTTCCTCCAAATCCCCATTTTTCGTGGTGTACGGCCGTCACCCTCTTCCCCCCCTCCCTACTCCCTTGCCCTCTGGTCTGCCCGCTGTGGATGAAATTTCTCGTGACCTTTCCATCATATGGAGAGAGACCCAAAAATCTCTCTTACAGGCTTCATCACGCATGAAGAAGTTCGCGGATAAGAAAAGAAGAGCCCCCCCCGTTTTTTCCCCTGGAGACAAGGTATGGCTCTCCGCTAAATATGTCCGCTTCCGTGTCCCTAGCTACAAGTTGGGACCACGCTATCTTGGTCCTTTCAAAATTTTGTGTCAAATTAATCCTGTCTCTTATAAACTTCTTCTTCCTCCCTCTCTTCGTATCCCTAATGCCTTTCACGTCTCTCTTCTCAAACCACTCATCCTCAACCGTTTTTCTCCCAAATCTGTTCCTCCCACTCCTGTTTCCGGCTCCTCGGACATCTTCTCGGTCAAAGAAATTTTAGCTGCCAAAAAGGTCAGAGGGAAAAAATTTTTTTTAGTGGACTGGGAGGGTTGTGGTCCTGAAGAGAGATCCTGGGAACCTGAGGACAACATCCTAGACAAAAGTCTGCTCCTCAGGTTCTCAGGCTCTAAGAAGAGGGGGAGACCCAAGGGGGGGGGTACTGTTACGCCGAGCGCTCCGGGTCCCCGCTCCTCCCCGGAGCGCTCGCTTCACTCTCCCCGCGGCAGCGCTCCGGTCACGTCCTCTGACCCGGGGCGCTGCGATTCCGCTGCCAGCCGGGATGCGATTCGCGATGCGGGTAGCGCCCGCTCGCGATGCGCACCCCGGCTCCCCTACCTGACTCGCTCTCCGTCTGTTCTGTCCCGGCGCGCGCGGCCCCGCTCCCTAGGGCGCGCGCGCGCCGGGTCTCTGCGATTTAAAGGGCCACTGCGCCGCTGATTGGCGCAGTGGTTCCAATTAGTGTGTTCACCTGTGCACTTCCCTATATCACCTCACTTCCCCTGCACTCCCTTGCCGAATCTTGTTGCCTTAGTGCCAGTGAAAGCGTTCCTTGTGTGTTCCTTGCCTGTGTTTCCAGACCTTCTGCCGTTGCCCCTGACTACGATCCTTGCTGCCTGCCCCGACCTTCTGCTACGTCCGACCTTGCTTTTGCCTACTCCCTTGTACCGCGCCTATCTTCAGCAGCCAGAGAGGTGAGCCGTTGCTAGTGGATACGACCTGGTCACTACCGCCGCAGCAAGACCATCCCGCTTTGCGGCGGGCTCTGGTGAAAACCAGTAGTGGCTTAGAACCGGTCCACTAGCACGGTCCACGCCAATCCCTCTCTGGCACAGAGGATCCACTACCTGCCAGCCGGCATCGTGACAATGGTCTCCTCATGCTGACAACTTTCCTCATGCTTCAGCCACCTCCAGGCTGTGCAATTCAGCCACTGTATGGTCTCCTCATGCTTCAGCCACCTCCAGGCTGTACCATTCAGCCACTATAGGGTCTCCGCATGATTCAGCCACCTCCAGGCTGTATCATTCAGCCAATATATGGTTTACTGATGCTGCTGGGCCTGGGCCTATTTTTTTTTTTTTATGGTAGCACTAGCTACCATGAATCTTTAATTTAAATTTTAAAATTCATCTTTTAATCTTAGAGATTATGAAGCGCTAGTGTCTACTCATGCTGCTGCTAGCTCCAGGTTGAGTCATTCAGCAGCTATATGGTTCAGTGATGCTGCTGGGCCTGGGACATTACCTTAAAAGTTTTATGGTAGCACTAGCTACCATAATTTTAATTTCAAAATTCATCTTTTAATCTTAGGGATTGTGAGGCCCTATTGTCTCCTTCTGTCAACTCCAGGCTGTGTGATTCAGCCACTATATGGTCTCCTCATGCTTCAGCCACAACCAAGCTGTGTCATTCAGCCACTATATGGTCTCTTCATGCTGCTAACACCTCCACACTGTGTCGTTCAGCCACTATATGGTCTCATGCTGCCAACACCTCGATTCTGTGTCATTAAGCCACTATATGGTCACCTCATGCTGTCAACACCTCCACGCTGTGTCATTCAGCCACTATATGGTCTCCTCATGCTTCAGCCACATCCATGCTGTGTCATTCAGCCACTATATGGTCTCCTCATGCTGCCAAAAGTGTTGGGCGCGAATATTCGCATTTCAAATTTTTATTGTGAATATCGCAAATTCGCAAATATATTCGCTATATATTCGAAAGTGCGAAAATTGGCATATGTGAATATTCGCATATTCCTTCTTTTCACTTGTGGGCCAATTAGAATGTTGCAAATACACTTGTCAGAGGTTATCAACAACATCCCTAGCAACCAATAGTAAAGTTGCCCAACCCCTCACTGTTTTCTTCCTCGAATACGCAAATGTTCACATATGCGAATATTCGCATATGCGAATGTGTGAATATAACGAATATGCGAAATTAATGAATATAGGATGAATATTTGTCTATGTATTGGCGAAATATTTAGCAAATTTGAATATGGGTAATGCCGCTCATCACTAGCTGCCAACACCTCCACAATGTGTAATTCAGCCACTATATGGTCTCCTCATGCTGCCAACACCTCCATGCTGTGTCATCCAGCCACTACATGTCTTCTCATGCTGCCAACACCTCCACACTGTGTCATTGAGCCACTATATGGTCTCCTCATGCTGCAGACACATCCAAGCTGTGTCATTCAGCCACTATATGGTCTGCTCATGCTGCCAACACCTCCATGCTGTGTCATTCAGCCACTATATGGTCTCCACATGCTTCAGCCACATCCAAGCTGTGTCATTCAGCCCCTATATGGTCTCCTCATGCTGTCAACACCTCCACGCTGTGTAATTTGGCCACTATATGGTCTCCTCATGCTTCAGACACATCAAAGCAGTGTCATTCAGCCACTATATGGTCTCCTCATGCTGCCAACACATCCATGCTGTGTCATTCAGCCACTATATGGTCTCCACATGCTTCAGCCACATCCAAGCTGTGTCATTCAGCCACTATATGGTCTCCTCATGCTGCCAACACCTCCACGCTGTGTCATTCAGCCACTATATGGTATCCTCATGCTGCCAACACCTCCACACTGTGTCATTTAGCCACTATATGGTCTCCGCATGCTTAAGCCACATCCAAGCTGTGTCATTCAGCCACTATATGGTCTCCTCATGCTGCCAACACCTCCACGCTGTGTCATTCAGCCACTATATGGTCTCCTCATGCTGCCAACACCTCCATGCTGTGTCATTCAGCCACTATATGGCCTCCACATGCTTCAGCCACATCCAAGCTGTGTCATTCAGCACTATATGGTCTCCTCATGCGGCCAACACCTCCACGCTGTGTCATTCAGCCACTATATAGTATCCTCATGCTGCCAACACCTCCACACTGTGTCATTTAGCCACTATATGGTCTTCTCATACTGATGCCACCTCCAGGCTCTGTCATTGTACCGCTCTGCGGCAGTGATTCTAATAGCGATGCCTGTTATCTGCATGTCCTACTGAATAATAGTATTATTTCACTCCCCCAGCACACTCCATATGTGTGTTAGAACAAAGCAAAGTGTTCTACACCCCTATTGAGGCTCTCTGTAGGCCAGAAATAGCAATTTTTATTATACAGGGTTGGCCATTTATATGGATACACCTTAATAAAACAGGAATGGTTAATGATATTAACTTCCTGTTTGTGGCACATTAGTATATGTGAGGGGGGAAACTTTTCAAGATGGGTGGTGACCATGGCGGCCATTTTTAAGTTGGCCATTTTGAATCCAATTTTAGTTTTTTCAATAGGAAGAGGGTCATGTGACACATCAAACTTATTGGGAATTTCAATTATGTGCTTGGTTTTAGCGTAACTTTATTCTTTCATGAGTTATTTACAAGTTTCTGACCACTTATAAAATGTGTTCAATATGCTGCCCATTGTGTTGGATTGTCAGTGCAACTCTCTTCTCCCACTCTTCACACACTGATAGCAATGCCGCAGGAGAAATGCTAGCACAGGCTTCCAGTATCCGTAGTTTCAGGTGCTGCACATCTCGTATCTTCACAGCATAGACAATTGCCTTCAGATGACCCCAAAGATAAAATTCTAGGGGGGTTAGATCGGGAGACCTTGGGGGCCATTCAACTGGCCCACGACAACCAATCCACTTTCCAGGAAACTGTTGCACCCCCTCATCTTACCGTGAGTTCCCCAAGTTGTTTATTGTGGATTCCTACTAGCATTTCGGGATTGAGCAACACAGAGTACCAAGATATGTTATCTGCACACTTGTTATTTGCTGCTTTAGAGACTGGATGGATGACTACGACTACAGTGCCGTGCATATTAAAATATAAAATAATACCAGTGTATAAGAAGCAAATATTAGGAGTACTGTTATTGTACTGTTTTTAGTATATAACCCAATTTTAAAAATTATATCATTATACAGGGAACAAAGAACACCATCACACTATGACCAAATATTACTACAACATAGATTAATTACCAAATAATACTGCTACATCATGACCACAAATTACCATCACTGAACAGTGACTGAACAGAGGTTCATATCAGTTCTCTGTAGACCTGATACAAGTTATTACAGTGCTCTCGTAGTCAGTGACTCCCATATGATGTCTTGTTGTTTTTTTCTCTTTTTTATTTCACCTACACCGCCATGACAACATCTTCTGGCCACAATTTGTCTTCACAGAATCTATTAAACAAACATCTTAGAAGCTTGATATTAGACAGTGATTAGGAAGTTATATAACACATAACTCCAACCCAATATGAAGGAAGCACTGACAAGCATAATTTCTTAAGTCATATTAAATCCATAGAATAAATTAGGTAATAGCCATGATGAGTTTGTACCAATCAGAAATTAATGAGGTAATACCGCTAGTGCTATGTGCTGGAGTTTTGTGCAATAATATTAGCACCACAATGCCATAAGAGCAATATAAAAATACACTTTGCAGACAGCTTTCTCTCCCGATCTCCCCAATCACGTGAAAGAGGAGGGGTAAGTCACTGTTACACAGCCCTGTCAGCAACTTTTCTCTCTAAGAACAAAAGGGTCAGTACAGTTGTCCCTCAACATACGATGGTAATCCGTTCCAAATGAACCATCATTTGTTGAAACCATCGTATGTTGAGGGATCCGTGCAATGTAAAGTATAGGACAGTGGTCTACAACCTGCGGACCTCCAGATGTTGCAAAACTACAACTCCCAGCATGCCCGGACAGGTCCGCAGGTTGAAGACCACTGGTATTAAAGGTTGTTCTCACGTGTCCCCGCCGGTCCAGACCATCACCGCTGCCCTGGATGTCGCCCTCCATCGCTGGTGCCGAGTCCCTGGGGTGTCCCTGATGCTCCGGCAAGGCCTCTGCTTCCCCGGCATCCTCGTTCTCCGTCGCCGCCATCACGTCGCTACGCACACCGCTCCTATTGGATTACAGGACGGCGTGTGCAGCGACGTGATGACAACGATGGAGAGCGCCGACGATGCAGGGGATCCTGAAGAGGACGTGCCGGAGCCCCGAGGACAGGTAAGTGATCATCACCGGAGCTCACGGGGCACCGTAAACGGCTATCCGGTGGCAGTGAAGCAGTCTGCGCCGCCGGATAGCCGTTTATGCGATGGCCCCGACATACAAAAGCATCGTATGCTGATGCTGCCTTCAACATGCGATGGCCTCTGAGAGGCCATCGTATCTTGAAATTATCGTATGTCGGGGCCATCGTAGGTCGGGGGGTCACTGTAGTTGAAATCCAACATGCCCAAGCCTTTTCTCTCTGACATCGTTGGCTAAGGGAGAGTCAATAAGACCCCATAAACTTTTTTAAATAGTTGGCAGATTCGTCCAACTTTTGTCTAATGTGTAGGGGGGCCTTTACTGGATTAGATTAAATATGATTAGACAAAGGAGCAGCTGTTGTCTTCCAGAATCAGCAGCATTCTTCTCATAGTTCTAAGCATGGTATGGAAAATTTACTAATATGATACAAACCCAATAAACTTTAGATGTCACTGTAGGAAAGAATCATACAACTCAACACAAAAGAAGCAAAATATCTGCATTATGGGGGAGATTCATCAAAACCTGTGCAGAGGAAAAGTTGCCCAGTTGCCCATAGCAACTAATCAACTTGCTTCTTTCATTTTTATCAAGGCCTCTGCAAAATGAAATAAGAAATCTGATTGGTTGCTATGGGCAACTGGGCAACTTTTCCTTTGCACAGGTTTTGATAAATCTCCCCCTATGTCCCCATCTATGTGGGGTTTTCATTGTGGAATGTTGTAAATTGAGTTTTTCTTAATATTAATGACATTTTAATTCCCATAAACTGTATGAGGGAGATTTATGAAAATTGCTTAGTGGCCCATAGCAACCAATCAGATCGCTTCTTTCATTTTTGCAAAGGCCTGTGAAAAATGAAAAAAATGAAAGAAGTGATCTGATTGGTTGCTATGGGCAACTCAGTAATTTTTCCTCTGCACAGGTTTTGATAAATCTCCCCCATATATCCATTCTACAGAGTAGGTGATATTTCCTTCGCTGATTATGTTTTACATGTAATTACCATGACAACCTGTCACTGCTATTTCATACATGCCTTATATCATATTGTGCTTTGAACATTAAAAAGAACAGAAACAAAGGGAACATGTAGAAATGATTCTACAGTAATTCAGGCTACTGTATTTGTATTTTACTTCTATGACATGTCTGCATGTATAACTCATGTTTTAGAATAAGCTGTAGGTGTGTTTGCTGGGTAAATCACCTGTCATCCGCCAGCTCCACAGCGAGTTCAAAGACTTGCAGGTTCTTGTTTGAACTTTTGATAAGAGATAAGCAGTCACAACCACAAGGTCTACAGCAGTTTCACATTTCACAACTGACAGCTGATTTTTCCTTTGCAAGTTCATGATGCATTTATTAAGGAATGTTTTCAACACTGCCATAAACTGTAGCACATTTTTGTACACACAGGGGGAGATTTATCAAAACCTGTCCAGAGGAAAAGTTGCTGAGTTGCCCATAGCAACTTGCTTGCTTCTTTGATTTCTGAAAAGGCCTCTGAAAAATAAAAGAAGTGATGACTGAGCACCTTTTCCACTGGACAGGTTTTTACGAATCTCTCCCACAGTGCTGCAAGATCTGATCAAAACAACACTGATCAAAATTAGAGAACACTTTCAGATACCTGCAAGTTATTGGTGTTAATCTGGCAACTGATGCTAATTTCCTTAATGAGCTGACAAACCCTATTTGACTGGCAGCCGGACTTTTCAGTTTTCACTGACTTTGCCAAAATGGTGTGCCGTTCCTCTGTGACTGAAACCCTCCGGCAGCAGGTTGTCCAGATGAAGACCAAAGGGGTGACCCTATCAGCCATAGCAGGAGAAGTTGGTCATTCCAAGTCTGTGATTTCTAGAATATTGCATCTTTACAACATCACAAACTCATTTAAGCCCTTAAGGACCAAGCCCATTTTGGCCTTAAGGACCAGAGCGTTTTCTGCACATCTGACCACTGTCACTTTAAACATTAATAACTCTGGAATGCTTTTAGTAATCATTTTGATTCTGAGATTGTTTTTTTCGTGATATATTTTACTTTAACTTAGTAGTAAAATTTTTTTGGTAACTTGCATCCTTTCTTGGTGAAAAATCCCAAAATTTGATGAAAAATTTGAAAATTTAGCATTTTTCTAACTTTGAAGCTTTCTGCTTGTAAGGAAAATGGATATTCCAAATAATTTTTTTTATTCACCTATACAATATGTCTACTTTATGTTTGCATCATAAAATTGATGAGTTTTTACTTTTGGAAGACACCAGAGGGCTTCAAAGTTCAGCAGCAATTTTCCAATTTTTCACAAAATTTTCAAACTCGATATTTTTCAGGCACCAGTTCAGTTTTGAAGGGTCTTCATATTAGAAATACCCCATAAATGACCCAAGTATAAAAACTACACCCCCCAAAGTATTCAAAATGACATTCAGTCAGTGTTTTAACCCTTTAGGTGTTTCACAGGAATAGCAGCAAAGTGAAGGAGAAAATTCTAAATCTTCATTTTTTACACTCACATGTTCTTGTAGACTTGTAAAAGGAGAAATATTTTACTTGTATTTGTAGCCCAGTTTCTCTCGAGTAAGCACATACCTCATATGTCTATGTAAAGTGTTCGGCGGGCGCAGTAGAAGGCTCAGAAGGGAAGGAGCGACAAGGGGATTTTGGAGAGAACATTTTTCTGAAATGGTTTTTGGGGGGCATGTCACCTTTAGGAAGCCCCTAGGATGTCAAAACAGCAAAAAAAAAACACATGGCATACCATTTTGGAAACTAGACCCCTTGGGGAATGTAACATGGGATAAAGTGAGACTTAATACCCCACAGGTGTTTCATGACTTTTGCAAATGTAAAAAAAAAATTGACCTAAAATGCTTGTTTTCCCCAAAATTTAACATTTTTAAAAAGGGTAATAGCAGAAAATACCCCCCAAAATTTGAAGCCCAATTTCTCCCGATTCAGAAAACACCCCATATGGGGGTGAAAAGTGCTCTGCTGGCACACTACAGGTCTCAGAAGAGGAGTAGTCACATTTGGCTTTTTGGAAGCAAATTTTGCTCTGGAAGCATGCCGCATTTAGGAAGCCCCTATGGTGCCAGAACAGCAAAAAAAAAAAAAAAAAAACACATGGCATACTATTTTGGAAAATAGACCCCTCTGAGAATGTAACAAGGGGTAATGTGAACCTTAATACCCCACAGGTGTTTCACGACTTTTGCATATGTAAAAATGTGTAGGGGTATGTGTATATGTAGTGTTTTTTTATTTTTATTTTATTTTGTGTTAGTGTAGTGTAGTGTTTTTAGGGTACAGTCGCACGGGCGGGGGTTCACAGTAGTTTCTCGCTGGCAGTTTGAGCTGCGGCAGAAAATTTGCCACAGCTCAAACTTGCAGCCGGATACTTATTGTAAACCTCCGCCCATGTGAGTGTACCCTGTACATTCACATGGGGGGGGTGGGGGGAACATCCAGCTGTTGCAAAACTACAACTCCCAGCATGCGCTGACAGACTATACATGCTGAGAGTTTTTTTTGCAACAGCTGTAGGCACACTGGTCGTGAAACACTGAGTTAGGTAAAAAAAAAAAACTGAGTTTCACAACCAGTGTGCCTTCAGCTGTTGCAAAACTACAACTCTCAGCAGCCACTGACAGCCAACGGGCATGCTGGGAGTTGTAGTTATGCAACCAGCAGATGCACCACTACAACTCCCAGCATGCACTTTAGCTGTTTGTGCAAGCTGGGAGTTGTAGTTATACAACAGCTGAAGGTACACTTTTCCATAGAAAAAATGTGCCTCCAGCTGTTGCAAAACTATAAGTCCCAGCATGCCCATAAGGGAATAACTACAGCTCCCAGCATGCCCTTTTTGCATGCTGGGAGCTGTTGCTAAGCAACAGCAGGAGGCTGTCAATCACCTCCAACTTCTGCTCCCCAGGTCAGTCCCTCGCCGCCGCCGCTCCTGGGGCCCCAATCCCAACAGGGACGCCGGGGATCGGGGTCCCCAGCTCCCGGGGTCTTCTTCCCGCACCTGCTCACGTCCTCCGGAAGAGGGGCGGAGCGGGTGCGGGAGTGACACCCGCAGCAGGTGCACTGATTGGTCGGCCGGTAAACCGGCCAACGAATTGGGGCGACACGCCTTCTTTACCGTGAGGACTGTGAATTTATGGAACTGTCTACCTTAGGAACTGGTCACAGCAGGAACAATTAACAGCTTTAAAACAGGATTAGATACATTCATGGAACAAAATAACATTAATGCTTATGAAGAAATATAAAATCCCATCCCTTCCCCAATATCGCGCCACACCCCTACCCCTTAATTCCCTGGTTGAACTTGATGGACATATGTCTTTTTTCGACCGTACTAACTATGTAACTATGTAACTATGTATGTGAGGTGGCACCAGTGCCTCCTCACCCCTGCTGGCTATGGCTGTTCGGGGCCGTCAGAAGTGGCCTCGAACAGCCTGTAATTCTGGGTCACCGGGTCACTGGAGACCCGATTGACCCGGAATCTCCCCCATCGCCGACATGGGGGGACATAATGACCCCCCTGGGCGATATGCCGCGATGCCTGCTGAACGATTTCAGCAGGCATCCGGCTCCGATCACCATCCGGCTAGTTCAGGATCTGTCTCGTCTTAGTGTCTCGACATTTAAGAGCATTTGGACTGAAAGCCCACTCTGCAGTTACCAAAACTCTTATAGCGGAAATAATCAAAAGGCTATACTCCCCTTTGCTGAGGAGCATGTTGTGTGGACAGAGGAGAAGTGGTCCAGAGTTCATTTTAGTGATGAAAGCAAGTTTAATTTATTTGGGTCTGATGGGAAACATTATCTTCGTTGAGAAACTGGGGAAAGACTGAACCCAAAGTGTGTAAAGAAGTCAGTGAAAGGTGGAGGAGGAAGTGTCATGGTTTGGGGAATGTTTTCTGCAGCAGGAGTTGGATCTCTCATACAGCTACAGGGCAGAGTGAATGCAAGTGTGTATCAGAACCTTCTTCAACAACACTAGGTTCCTTCCTTGCATTCATCACTCAATCAGCAGCAATTTTCATGCAGGGCAATGCCCCCTGTCACACAGCAAAAAGGGTAAAGCAGTTCTTTAAGACTAAAAACACTGAAACAATGAAATGGCCAGGCTAGAGTCCTGATCTAAACCCAATAGAAAACCTCTAAAAAATCCTTGGTGACAACGTTATGGCCAAGAAACCCACAACAGTTCCAGAACTCTGGAAGAGACTGGAAGAAGAGTGAACCAAAATCACACCAGAGCAGTGATACTAGTGACACTAGTGATGTCCTGTGGTCACAAATGTGCGGAAGTCATTTAAAGCAAAGGCCTGTACACTCCTTACTAATTGGTGACTGGTGGAACCTTCAGAAAATGTTGTTAGAATCTTCCTCTGTGCTACAGTCAATGCTGTTCTCTAATTATGATCATCACATTTGATCATCACATTTGGTTATTTGGTTATTTTGTTAAACACTGTTCTAATGGCATGGTGTACCCCTTACAAAAAAATCCTTCAAATGATGATAAATGTAGATTATATTATTTCTGAAAAAATCAAGTGTTCAAAAATTGTTCTCTAATTTTGATCCAGTGTTTATACATGCTTATAGGAGCACAATAGGAACAGAGCATAGAAATGAGAAAGACAGAAGTCCCATGTTAATGAGCCATCCTGTGCCTTGTAGTGCTACTAGTAGTTTATGATTGGCTCCTGGCCCCTTCACTCTGCCAAGTTTCCTCCTCTGGGGGTGCAGCTAGCATCTTTGTAACAGCGATTGGCTCCTCAGCATGTTACTCAGTCAGGTCTTTGTGGTGGCCCAGCACAGCTTTTTCATCTGCTACCCATTGAAGTAGTTTGATTGCTGAAATAATAGAAGACATTCTGGATGTAACATGCATTTACCTAGCAAGACGCCTAAGTAAATGTATTTTCTGTATTTGTCTGCCATTTAATGCATACATCGAGGTTTACAGAGAACAGAGGGTTAATGTTTTCACATACATTGCATTACACTGTACAGGTGAACGTATGATTTGGTCACATGCTCCTTTCCAGTAGGTGCAGGAGAGTGAAAAAGCTAACCCGAATCTCCTGGGGAAAAGGGTGGACCTAAGTCTTCTCTAGTCAGTTATGTCCTGGCTTTTGCCAGATGCACATGCCTGTTCCTCAGCCCTGTTTTTCCTGAGGAGACTAAGAAGTGGACCTAGGGTTTGATTAGTTTAGGTATATGTCATATATAGGTCAGATGTCAACTTTCAGATCAATATACAACTGCATAAGACATATTCATGTACAAGTCTAAAGCACTTCAAGAATTTCTGATATTCAGCTAAGCTGCTATAAAGCATTATTTTAAAGGGGTAATCTAGTGGAAAACTTTTTTTTTTTATCAACTGGTGCCAGAAAGTTAAACAGATGTCCAAAAAAGAAATGCATTTCCTCTGATATCATGACCACAGTGCTCTCTGCTGACCTCTGCTGTCCATTTTAGGAACTGTCCAGAGCAGGAGAAAATCTCCATAGCAAACATATGCTGCTCTGGACAGTTCCTAAAATGGACAGCAGAGGTCAGCAGAGAGCACTGTGGTCATGACATCAGAGGAAATGTATTTCTTTTTTGGACTTCTCTTTAGTATACAGCCCCTAAAAAGTACTGGAAGGATTAAGATTTTTTAATAGAAGTGACTTACAAATCTGTTTAATTTTCTGGCACCAGTTGATTTAAAAAAAAAAGTTTTCCATGGGAGTACCCCTTTAAGGGACAGTGAACAAATTATCATTCTCCTGATTCCTACATGGTTCTATCAAAAGCTGTATTTCAAGCATCTGTGTCTCACTGGATTTTGTACAAGGAGCTCAGTGAATGTACAAGTTGTTTACTGGAATCCTGGCTTCAGAGGTCTCATTCCTGGGTTTTGTATGCAGGAGCAGTTTCTATAAAAAAAAATAAAATTAAAACACTCAGGTTTGTGCCACAAATATTTGCAAGTACCTCCTGTATCATAACCCTCAGCATTCATCTTCATGTGGTCACCACATCTTTCCCTAGAGGTGCAGCCAAGTTCAGATATGTATGCTTTGTAATACGCCATTTTGATATACAATATACCGTATATACTCGAGTATAAGCCACCCCGAATATAAGCCGAGGCCCCTAATTTCATCCCAAAAACCCAGGAAAAGTTATTGACTCAACTATAAGCCTAGGGTGGGAAATACATCATCCCCCCCCCTGTCATCATCCAGACCCCCATCATTAACACCCTCATCATCATCACCCTGTCATCATCCCCCCTTCATCATCACCGCCTGTCATCATCCCCCCTTCATCATTACCCTGCCATCATCCCCCCTTCATCATCCCCCCTTCATCATCACCGCCTGTCATCATCCCCGTCATCATCCCACACCCCCCCTTCATCATCACCGCCTGTCATCATCCCACACACCCCCTTTCATCATCACCATCTTTCATCATCCCACACCGCCCCCCCCCTTTCATCATCACCACCTGTCAATGTCTGAACAGTGGTCTTCAACCTGCGGACCTCCAGATGTTTCAAAACTACAACTCCCACATTTTTGGCAAATACCATCCTCTAGTTTGTTTAGATGTACTGTATCTATTTACCTCTTAAACCCTCATTGACAAACCCCATTTTAGCCTCCGGGATACTCCGGTGGAAAACATTTTTTTTTTAAATCAACTGGTGCCAGAAAGTTAAACAGATTTGTAAATAACTTCTATTTAACTCCTTAAGGACCACGGGTTTTTCAGTTGTTGCACTGTAATTTTTTCTTCATCACCTTCTAAAAATTATAACGCTTTCAATTTTGCACCAACAGACCCATATGAGGGCTTATTTCTTGCGCCACCAATTGTACTTTGTAATGTAATTTCGGTTTACAGGGTGGTAGGAGGCTACTATTTGAAGTTTTTATCGGTACTATGATAGGTTTTGACCTAACTTTTTGATCACTTTTTATATGTTTTTTAGGGTATACAAAGTGACCAAATATATGCAGTTTTGGACTTTGGAATTTTTTTACATGTATGACATTGACCGTGTGGTTTAATTAACCTTATATTTTTTATAGTTCAGACATTTACACGGGCAGCAACACCACATATGTTTATTTTTATAATTTTTATATATTTTTTATATGGAATTTGGGAAAAGGGGGGTGATTTGAACTTAATGTGTGTGTTTTTAAACTTTAAAAACATTTTTTTTACACTTTTTTGAGGAGGAATCATTTGATTCACAGTGCAGCAGCTGACACAGGAGGAGAGGTAAGCCTTTCAGTGCCTGAGATCCAGGCATGAGCAGTCAAGCGACAGAATCATTGATCAATGGTCTCCTACGAGAAACCATTGATCAATGTAAAAGATCAGTGTGTGCAGTGTTATAGCCCCATATGGGAGCTATTACATTGCAAAAAAAGTGGAAAAAAAAGTGAATAAAGATCATTTAACCCCTTCCCTAATAAAAGTTTGAATCACCCCCCTTTTCCCATAGAAAAAACAGTGTAAATAAAAATAAACATATTAATTATTAATTAAACAGCACGGTCAATGGCATACGCGCAAAATAAGTATTTTTGGTCACTTCAGATCACGGCACAAAAAATAAGCCCTCAAAATAAGTATGCGGAAAAATAAAAATGTTATAGGGGTCAGAAGATGACAATTTTAATTGTATAAATTTTCCTGCATGTAGTTATGATTTTTTTCCAGAAGTACGACAAAATCAAACCTATAAAAGTAGGGTATAATTTTAATCATTTGGCCCTACAGAATAAAGAGAAGGTGTCATTTTTACCGAAAAATTTACTGCATAGAAACGGAAGCCCCCAAAAGTTGCAATTTTGTCGCACAATGATTTTTTTTCCGTTTCACCGTGGATTTTTGGGTAAAATGACTGATGTCATTACAAAGTAGAATTGGTGGCCCAAAAAATAAGCCATCATATGGATTTTTAGGGGCAAAATAGAAAGGGTTATGATTTTTAAAATGTAAGGAGGAAAATACATTTTTTTTGCGTCACCAATTGTTCTGTGTAATGACATAACTAATTTTATACAAAACTAAAAACTAATTTTCTACGCAGTGCACTTTTCATTAAAATGACATCTTATCTTAATTCTGCAAATGCATATGGTTACAAGGATACCCAATTTATGTAGGCTTTATTTTATTTTACTACCCTTAAAAAATTGTGCCATGATCTTTAGTTTTTATCTGTACCATTTTTGTTTTGATGGGAATGGGACTTTTTGATTGCTTTTTATAAATTTTTTAGGGTATACAAAGTGACCAAAAGTATGCAATTTTGGACTTTGCTATATTTTACTTATACGCTATGGACCATGTGGTTTAATTAATGTTACATTTTTATAGTTTGGACATTTAAGCACGCGTTGATACCACATATGTTTATGGTTATTTTTGTTAACAAATTTCTCTTTTTAAAAGGGAAAAGGGGGGATGATTCAAACTTTTATTAGGGAAGGGAATAATTCACATTTATTCACTTTTCTTTTTACTTTTTTTGACACTATTTTATAGTCTATTCCAAAAAACTGAAGCTTCCTGGAGCAGCAGACAACAGATCGGATGGCGAGGAGGCAGGTAAGGGCGCTCCACTCAGCTGATCGGGCGATTGCGATTTTACAGTGATACTCCCGATCAGCTCCGCTGAGCTGCCAGGATCGTTTCACTTTCATTTTAGATGCTGCAATCAACTACATAATCTAGCTAGAGAACTGGGGATAATGAATAATACTGCGGGTGGAGCGGAGGGAGGGGTTAGATCAGTCAGAAGTGTTCAGAGGAAAGAAAATAGGAAAGAAAACATGAATTGCTTGTATACTAATGCCAGAAGCCTCAATAATAATGGAGGAGCTGGAACTATTAATATTGGAGGAACACTATGATATAGTGGGAATAAGTGAGACATGGCTGGATGCAAGCTATGACTGGGCGGTTAATGTACAGAGGTACAGTCTCTTCAGAAAGGACCATACAAGTAAGAAAGGTGCGGGGTTTGCTTATACGTAAAATCCTGTCTTAGGCCCTTTCTGTGTGAGGACACGATGAGGAAAATGATCATGTGGAGTCTCTGTGGGTGGAAATGAGGGGAGGTGGTAAGAACAAGAAATTACTGATAGGGGTTTGTTATAAGACACCAAGTATAACAAAAGCAGCAGAAAACCTACTTATACGACAAATAGATGGAACAGCAAATAAGGGGGAAGTCATTATTATGGGGGACTATCCTGACATCGACTGGAAAGCTGAAACCTGTAGGTCCAGCAAGAGAAACAGATATTTGGCAATTGTAAAGGACAATTACCTATCCCAACTAGTGCAGGTCCCAACTAGAGGAGGGTCGCTTCTAGACCTTATACTTACCAACAAGACAAACAAAGTTACCGAGGTAGAGGTAGAGGGTCATGTTGGTAATAGTGACCACAACATAATAAGTTTTAATTTATTATATAAGAGGATGGTCCTGCACTACACTTAGGCCCTGTCAGGTTGAGTACCTCAGTGACCTGGGGGCTCTCCTGCAGTGTCTCCCCTGCTCTTACTATAGTGTCATTTATTGTCATAAGATTATTGTAACACTCACATATCAGAAGACAGGAACTCCGGTGGATGTGGATCCGCTGGACCTGTGTGGCAGATGACTCCGCCTGTTCCAGGGAGCAGAGTTTAAGGTGCTGCTGGTTTTCACGAGAGCCCACCGCAGAGCGGGATGGACTTTCTGCGGCAGGTCGCTACCAGGTCGCTAGCACGGCTCGACCACACAGGCGGCTGTGGAGATGTGAGGCACAGGAGGGATAAGGCAGCTCGTAGTCAGGATAGCAGAAGGTCAAGGCGGAAAAGTAGCAAAGTCAGGACGTAGCAGGAGGTCAGTAGGCAGGCGGCAGAGGAAAAAGATCAAGTCACAGAGCAAAGGATCAGATACATGGTAAGGCAACTCTCGGGAATGCTTCCTCTCAGGCTCAAGGCAACAAAGAACCTGTAGGGAAGTGAGGAGGGTGAAGGAATTTATCAATGAGCCACAGGTGAATTACACTAATGAGCGCACTGGCTCTTTAAAACTTAATGAGCAGAGAGGCAGAGGCTGGGGCAGGAGAAGCACCAGGTGAGCCCACGATGCGAGTCCCAGTCCCGTCGGCAGCAGCACGTAATGGGACCATGTTCTCACGGCCAGCGTGTGCGGCCGGAGCACATAACGTAGCAGTTATAGTAAATATGTCAATGCATAGTCAGTATAAAGGACCTTTGGAGGACTCCAGTAAATGTGTAAAGGACTTTTGAGATGTCACATGTTATGTTTATGTTGTCACATGTTACATAGAGGGCACCAATTTAACACATGACCCGCAGATTGACCAATGGGCCTTGGCTCAGCCCCCCTCTGGTCTTCCACCACTTTACTGAGACCAGCAAACACCAGAGATCTCGGTGCTAGTGTCCAGCACCTGGAAGACCTAAAATCTACAGTCATTCCAGTAAGTCAAGTCTATGTTTGCTGTCACTATCTACAGTCTAGTCAAGCCTCAAGTCAACTATCAAAAGTCTATTACAAGTATAATTGGTCCTAGCAAGCTGCGAGGTGCTTCTGTGTTCCTGGCCACCTCTCTGGGATTCAGGCCTATCTGTGAAGATAATAACACCTATCTGACCTCAGTAAAGCCTCCGTTAAACCATAACCTGATTGTGAACTCTCATTTTCACTGCTATTGGAATAGCGGATATACCGTTTGGGTAGTTCCGGTACCCAAAAACCACTCTGGCGTCACAAACATTATGGGTTAATAACACCTTGCCCCTGGGGTTAATACCATCTTGCCCCATCCACCTACACTGCTACACCCCATGGTCCCACCATCACCGTGGGTCACCACAACTTTGGCGTCTCAAACAGGATACAGATGTGTGCCTCAACCCCTTAACCACCTAATCAAGTCAAGTCAGGCCACCCATCAACAAGATACGAATGTGTGCCATAAGCAAAGTGCTGCAAGTCCTTCCCCCCTCCAGTTTGAATTGTGCCCAAGTGGGAAATCGCATGCAGTTGCGAAAAAGTGTGCTCCACGAAAGTGTATGGGACTGTGTTACTAAAATGTGTCTTTACTGTGGCGCTGGATAAGTATAGGGGGAGGTGAAGAATACTGTAATATCTATTGTCAAGAAAGCTGCAAGAGTTAAATCAACTATGTGCAAAGTTAGGCCGGAGGCCATGTTGCACGCCAAAAAGTCTGCTGTACCGGCAAGGGTTAACTTGATGGTCGAGAAGCGTGCCAAAGGTTCCCGCCAGAGCCAGCGTCCCGCCCCCGGTCGTGGAGATCATGTTGTAGTGTCCAGCCCAAAATGGAACTTGAAGGGTGTGCCCCTTGTTGCCAGGGGGGTGGATGAAGAGGATGCACCGCTGAGTCGCTTCTGGTCCCAGGCCCCGCTGATGACGTCCTTCCGGCCGGCGGTCATCTTGTTGGAGATCAACATAATAGGCGAAGCGGAGCCCGACCTCTTCAGTCTACAGGAAGTGCTGGCAGTGAGCAGTAAGATGGCAGAGTCATAGCGATCCACGTGCATCGGGAGTCCTAAGATAGAGCTGTAGGATCGACTAATTGTTGCGGCCATGGCAAAGATGTTCCAAGAGTTGTCGGAGTGTCTACTTCGCTTTTCTATCGAGGCCGAAGATGCCTGCCTGAAGGTGCCTCTGCCCAAAGACGATGGAGAGTGGGCCGCAACCCTGGCATGGGGTACACCGGAAGCATTGAGAGGGCCGTTGCTCATGAGGCTGTCGCCTCATCATCGCAGCTGGGGTTCCTGGGCCGAGATCCCGACGGAGGAGTCCGATGTGAGCACCCCGGCTGAGGCCGCCTTCTCTACTCCTTCATCCACCTCCAGCCCTGAGTTAGCGCCCAAGGCCCAACAACCCCTAGCACGTCTCCGGTCACCACTGCTCCCTAAGTGGCTGTTCGGCGACAAACCGGGTTTGATCCGTTACATGAGAGAGCATGTACTTCCCCTGCCTGGGAAATCTCACCCCCCAGTTCCTCCGGCCCAGTCCGAAAGGGCCAAAACACATGCCGAGGTGGCCGCCATTGTAGAGGAACTGAGGGCCCAGCAGCTGGCAAGAAATGGGCCCAAGCAGCTGCCTTTCAAGGTGTGGCAGCAGTAACAACAGGACACCAAGCAACTAGAGGCCCTGTATATCCAGAAATTAAAGCACCTCCAAGAGGGTGAGCCAGAGAGGTATCTCAATGAAAATAACCTTCTGACACAGCACCAACATGGGTTTATACAGGATCAGTCCTGTCAGACTAATCTGATCAGCTTCTATGAGGAGGTCAGTTATAGACTGGGTAGGGGTAAAGCTGTGGATGTTATATATCTAGACTATTCTAAGGCTTTTGATACTGTGCCACACAAAAGGTTAGTACATAAAATGAGGATGAGGATAAGGAGGAGGTGAGGTGTCTCCTTACAGGGTGCATGGTTATGTATTGACTCGCTATGTATTAGCGACAGATATTGTGTATATATTGCAGTGGTATATGTTTTGTAGGTGCTTTATTTCCTTTTTCCATATAATGCATTTTTTCTTCAGATATATGGAAGTATAAGTTCACACACATCGGTTAATGTTATCCATGGATGTGATGTGTATGGAATAATCCACACACTACCTAGATGTGTGGAATTACCTTCATATTCCCCTCTTTGCTGCTTACCTTATTACATGCGGCATCAAAATGCTATTATTTAGTTCATCTGTTTATAGTAAATATGTGCAACTCTGATTGGAGATGTTGATTGTGGCATGAGTTAGTACTGACTTTGTAAGACACAGTGCACACATGCTGTGTCCATACCATGCTGCATAGTTGTCTGTAGTTACGTGATTATGTATATCATTCATCAGTTGCTCAATAGCTAACGAATATGCATATAATACGGAAGCATGCAGTTTGGCTTATTGTATAAGTGTCGTGCTGATGTCCCTGTAGTACAATATATATTTGTGGTTGGATTACTTAAGCGTACCAGAGTCCACCTATAACAACTTATATTATCTTAAATAAGCCTAATGTGTGCCCGGCCAGCCGTATAGGGTAACCTGTGGTAAGAAGGGGGCTACCTAAAAGGAGAAGATAGAATAGATGCTTATAATAAGGGAGGGAGGGAGGGTGGGTGGGGAACGCCGGCAGAGTCAGAGACCTAACACCCCAAGGTCCCACCTGATATAGCCCCAGACTCCTCCCACAAATGTGGTTAACTCCTTCAGTTAACCATCACTTGTGGTCGGATTACTTAAGCATACCAGAGTCCACTTATAACAACTTATATTATCTTAAATAAGCCTGATGTGTGCCCGGCCGGCCGTATAGGGTAACCTGTGGTAAGAAGGGGGCAAAACACCAGACTGATAGGAAGTCATTTTTATTAAAGTAATGCATAAATTATACATTAGCCAATAGGCTGAATGCTTTAGCCATCTCAACCTGAGGGTCAGGAATATATAGGTGGTAACACGGGGAACTCCAGCGGCCCAATTTCTTTATAACATGTGAGGGAATACCGTGTCTAGAGGCAGATGAACCTGCCCCCATCCTAAATGAGTGCCCAGAGATGGTAGCTGGATTTATGCCTGTATCACAAGCCAGAATCCTGACATGTCTAATAAAGTCCCTGGATGTCAGAGGAGATACCAGGAAAGGAAGTAACGGGGAATCCGGCGATTTCCCTTGTAGCAAAGCTAGCAGCTGATGTAAGACTTTCACGGGGCACCAAGGATTATCGGTGGGGTAAAAGTTTACTTGTACTTGTTTAGTTTGTTGAGTTTTAGTGCTATCAAGTAATAGCTTGAACCCTGACCCAGTAGGAAGTAAGTGTTTATTTAACGGTGTGTTGGAATTGTAGTTGGTCTTCGTAAACTCACCCGACCTAAGAAACCCATAGTAGCCCAGATAAATTGCAGCTTTGATGACTAGGCTAGCAGAAGCACCAAACGGGTGGTTATCTAATATGAGACTAAATTGATGAAAAATAGCTGCAGATAATGGAACTCTGGACGGGGGCCTGGGCTTCTCTGTTTTCAGAATCCCTTTGAGGGCTGCTTTCACTGGGTGAGCACTAAGAATGGAAGGAAGACTAGGGTAGCTAAGGGAACAATAATGTTTTATGCCTGTTAAATATAACCACATGGAGTTGTGAGATAACTTGAGGGATGAGTGGCAAAAGAAAAAGAAAGCTAGGATGTATTGTATGTTAAAGGGACAAGGAGACGGGTGTTTGTGTTGAAAATTGAGGAAAGTGTTCCAAGCAACTTTGTAAGATCTGGCGGTAGTACTAGCTAGAGACTGATTGATCAGATTTAACACTCCATTATGATGGCTGCTTAATCCAACATCAAGGTGTTGAAAGGGGGTGTTGGAGTGGCCATCCTCTCTGCCTCTGGCATGGCTTGGCGGAAAACCAGAAGATTGAAACCTGAGAGTGCGTCAGCTGCAACATTCTTTTTTCCCTCAACGTGAACGCCCTCTACATTGAATTTATGTAATAGAGCTGTATGGGTAAGTCTCCTGAGAAAAGACATGATGCTGAACAATTTAGACCTGCCCTTCCAGATGATGTCCCGAGTAACCATATTATCTGTATGGAAGACCACCGTCTGGCCCTGCCAAAGGTGGCCCCATGTCTGAGCTGCTGCCACAATTGGAACAATTTCAAAAGGGCTGACGTAGTTGAAAACTCTGGCCAAGCTAATATCTCGGGAGGCCAAGCACCTGACAACCGATGTGGGGTGAAAATAGCTGCATGCCTACTGATGCTTCCGCATCCGAGATGAGGACAGGGGAGAACTGATTAGCTCTGGGGATGAACATAGAAACCCTGTTCCAATCTGACAAATATTGATCCCACATGACTAAATCCGCTTCTAGCATCCTGATCGAGAACCACAGGGGAATCTGCATCAGTGGCGGATGGTAACAATGCCAATAGTCTAGAAACAAATGCCCTCCCCTGAGGAATGATCCTCATGGCAAAATTGAGCATGCCTAACAAGCTCTGAAGCTGTTGTCTGTTAGTCACCATGCAACATGACAAATTGTGAATGACCACCCGAATGAGATCCAGTTTCTCCTGCGGTAGTATAGCCTCCGTCCTGAGTGGATCTAGAACTACACCTAAAAAGGTAATGGGATGTTGTAGGACCGTCTACCTTCTTGTCAGCTACAGGAACATTGAGACACCGTAAAACTGACAATAGCGTCTCCAAATCCCTAGTCACACAAGAAGGATCCTCTAGCAGAAGAAAGTCATTTAGATAGTGCAGTACATTTGAACAAGACCAGGGGTTGATTAAAATCCATTCTAAAGCTGAGGCGAAGGAATCGAACAACCAAGGACTGCTTTATGACCCAAAAGTGAGACAGATCGCAAAGAGTATTGTCCACACCACTTGATCCTGTGCCATTGCCACAGGTCTGGGCGAATTGGCAATAATTTAAAAGCATCAGAGATGTCAGCTTTTGATAACCATGTCCGGGGTCCTAGCTGCAGGACCCGTTGAATAGCTATGTCATCAGAAGTGTAGGCTGACCCTCCACTGGTTGAAAAGGGGCAATCATAAACCCCTTAGAGATCTCCTTACTTAATAACTCGGTTACAACCTTAGGATTGCTAGCTGTAGACTGAAGATTCCTGCACACAAATCTGTCATGAGGCAAGCATACCACCCCTGTGTAAAACCTTTAACAAATCCTTCACACAGAAACTCCACGAAGTCCGGAGAAGGGTGACCACTAAAATAAGCCCTGAGAACCTCAGCATTAACCCCGCATAGTCATGCTTCTGGACCTGACCTTTTAGGACACTGACTCTTCGGGTGGGCTCTGTGGCAAATACAACAAATGTGCAACAACCTGCACCGACTGAAGCAGCAGGATGAGAGGTTAAAGTTGCTGCAGATTGGAGCATTGCCCAGATAGTGGACCGGTCTGCCTAACTTATCCACCGAAGGCCCTGCTGCTGTTCAAAGTGGTGAGCTGATCCATGACTGTTTTTCTTTTTTTCTATTGTGTATATTACTTGCTCTGATATATGCTGTAAACCTGCATTGATTACTATTGATACCCTTTTGGATTTTGTTATTGTAACTAGCTGAGTACCCGGCGTTGCCCGTTTTTTCCTTCCTAATCCTTGTTGTGGAGGAAAATCAACAGAGGAAGCTTTTGACTTCATATCCCGTCCTCATATATTGTTGTCATATCCCAACCCCATATCCCAACCTCATATCCCGACCTCCTATCCCGACCTCCCATTCCGACCTCCTATCCCGGCCTTCTATTCCGTCCTCCTATCCCGTCCTCCTATCTCAACCTCCTATTCCGACTTCCTATGCCATCCTCCAATCCTGTCCTCCTATCCCGTCCTCCTATATTGTCCTCATATCTCGACCTCCTATCCTGTCCTCGAATCCCGTCCTCCTATTCCGTCCTCCTATCCCGTCCTCCTATCCCGTCCTCCTATCCCGCCCTCCTATCCCGCCCTCCTATCCCGACCTCCTATCCCGACCTCCTATCCCGACCTCATATTCCGACCTCCTATCCCGACCTCCTATCTTGACCTCCTATCCCGACCTCCTATCCCTTCCTCCTATCCTGACCTCCTATCTCGACCTCCTATCTCGACCTCCTATCCCGACCTCCTATCCCGACCCGTAATATGTGTACCAGGTATTGAAATATCTCCAGCCGTACGGAAGTTATGTGGGAACATACATTTCCCATTGATTTGCATGGAACTTTAAACGAAAACCCCAACCCTCACAAATGGGGGTAGTTAAGGGTTAAATTCACTATCCTATATTTTAAGTGGGCATATAAGTAACATGTGACCAAGTACTATTGAAATATCTCCAGCCGTTTGGAAGTTATGCAGTAACATATATTTCCCATAGACTTGCATGGGACTTTAAACAAAAAAAACCCGACCCTGGCAAGTGGGGGTGAGTAAGGGTTAAATTACCTATCCTATGTTTGTTGTTGACATATAAGTAACATGTGTGCCAAGTTTCATGTTAATATCTTTAGCCTTTGGACGTGATGCTGGAACATACACACATACATACATACATACATACACACATTGAGTTTTTTCTATATAGATTTAATGTATCTGTATATCTACCAGGATATAGGATATTGTATCTGAGTTAGACTCCGATACCTGCCTTCTGGACACCTGCATCATATGTGACTAATATTATCATCTCCCCCGCCCCCCCCCCCCCCCCCCTTTCCATTCTTCAGCATGTGTATTCTGTATAACAATCTCTTTTCCATCTTTTAATATATATTTAAATGTGTTTTTGTACAATAAAGATAGATAATTGCTTTGATATATATAACATCATGTCATATGTAAACGGGCCATAAAAACAAAATTTAAAAAAATGTGTGCTAAATAATAAGACATTAGGTAAAACTTCTACCGAAAAAAACTTTGAGGTACTGGTGGACAGTAAACTCTACTTTAGTGATCAGTGCCAGGCAGCGGCTGCCAAAGGCTAATAAAGTCATGGGATGTATCAAGAGAGGCATAGAGGCTCGGGACAAGGACAGAGCTTTGCCTCTGTATAAATCACTAGTCAGACCACATATGGAGTATTGTGTCCAATTCTGATCACCTGTATATGTATGTATATATATATATATATATATATATATATATATATATATATATATATATATATAAAGGACATGGCTAAACTGGAGAGGATGCAAAGGAGGGTGACACTGATAATTGATGGTATGGGAGGATTACAAGACCAAGACAGGTTATCAAGCTTGGGGTTATTTAGTTTAGAGAAAAGACGTCTTAGGGGCGATCTGATCACAATGTACAAATATATATGAATAGACAGTACAGAGATATTTCTAGTGATCTTTTTATACCTAGGCCAGTAACCATGACAAGGGGGCATCGTCTATGTCTAGAGGAAAGAAGGTTTCACCATCATCACAGACAGAGATTCTTTACTGTAAGAGCAGTGAGACTGTGGAACTCTCTGTCACATGATGTTGTTACAGGTTATGGATACCAGATTTATGGTGATAGAATGGTGATCCAGGAATTTATTCTGGGGTCGGGAAATAATTTATCGTTTGTAATGGGACAATTGGCATGGGGGGGGGGGGTTTGCCTTCCTCTGGATGAACACAGTAGGGTTTTGTGTTGAACTTGATGGACTCTTGTCTTTTTTTCAACCTTATAAACTATGTTACTATGTAACTATGATCGCCGCATCTAAAGAGTTAATGCCAGGCATCGGCCCAATTGGCGATGCCCAGCATTAACCGTGGGTCCTGGCTGCTGATAGCAGTCAAGACCCACTGGGTTTGAAGCTTGCTCAGCTTGTGAGCACACTTTAAACATTGGTAACGGGACCAGGAGCACCATAGACCAAGGGCGTACACCCTTGGTCCTTAAGGTGTTAAGGACACCCTGTTTTTGCCTAAATGATCAAGCGTAATTTCTCAAATCTGGCATGTGACTTTTTCAATTGTAATAACTGAAATGCTTTAACTTAGCAAAGTGATTCTGAGATTTCGTGACATATATTGTACTTTATATTAGTGGTAAATCTTTGTGTGAGGGCTTATTTTTGTGGGACGAGATGTACTTTTTATTGGTTCCATATTTGTGATACATGCTACCTTTTGTTATTTTTTTATTCCACGTTTTGTGCTTTTTTGTTGTTAGTCTTTATTGTGTTCATGGTGCTGGATAAATAACATAATCATTTTATTGCACAAGTCATTGCGAATGTGGCAATACTTTTATGTATTGGAGTTTGTTTGTTTTTTAGTGATAATACAGGGCTTTGTTGAGATAAAGACATTTATTTTATGTTGTGTACACTTTATTAATTTATGGAAAAACACATTTTTATATTTTCTCTTTTTACCTGTTATAATATGTGGCAGGAGATCTGTACTTCAGCACAGTATAACTATCAGTATTACACTGACACTCGGCCTCTACGATCCAACCTATGGCTCTACCTCACAGGCTGCCGTACTAGGCAGACAGGAGGCCACAAGCTGGCCTCCTGCTGCCATGGCTACCAACGAGAGCCTTTGATCACATCGCAGGGTCGCTATTGGGGAACAGGGGGAGCCCCCTTCCCCTGTCAATCCCATAGATGTTGTGATCAGTGCTGATTAGTAAATTAGTAGTAAGGAAGGTCCCAGCACATGCTTTTTCTTTATAACTTCTTATTTTATTTAGCATTCCAGGATATACATACACGCCGAACTCGATTTGGATTGTAGCCTTTCTCAACTGCATAACAAACAGTGTGAACAGAGAACTTTATATAGATGCATCTTTCACTTCAAGGCATCAGCTGATCTTAACATTGATTGACATCTAATAAACCATGATAGCAACTAAACATTAAGAAAAACAAAGCTTAACAGTAGTTCATAGCAGTAACAGATGGTCGGCACTGTCAAGGGAGTCGCCAGTGGGCTAACAGGGCTATAACCCCGTGTGTAACGTCAATAGCCCCGAGTTTCTCAGGCAATCTAGGCCAGCCGGTCCTGCCACTGCTCACTGTTTTAATTAAAGCGACCACTTTAAAACATTGAGCCTGCTGGCCAGCCTGCAGGCTCAGTGTGGGGAAACTATGCTAATGTGAAACTATGCTAATGTGGGAAAACTGCTACGTAATGTGGGGAAACTGCGACCTAATGTGGGGAAACTGCTACCTAATGTGGGGAAACTGCAACATAATGTGGAAAAATCGCTACCTGATGTGGAAAAACTGCTACCTAATGTGGGGAAACTATGTTAATGTGGGGAAACTATGCTTGGACCCAGGCAGCACAATGTCTTTGGCCAGCCCTGGCGCAGCTCATCAAGACGCCAGCCCGCCCCTCAGTATGGAGTGCAGAGCCTCAACCTCGGGGGAGCCGCGGCATTCCACAGGCTCACAGTGGACCTGGAAGGGCCGGCTTGGCAGAAAGGTATTTGACCCACATGGTAAAGAGGTGGGGTAGAGGTGTTGGCCACACCACGACCCCACCACCATCTTATGTCCCTCTGTAGATGTAGGAAAACTACAACTCTCAGCATGCCCAGACTGGGCTTGTTAGGAGTTGTAGTTCTGCAACATCTAGAGGCACCTTGGTTGTAAAAAAATAAAATAAAAAAAAAAAAACACTGCATTGAAAGGCTTCCAAGGCAGTGTTCCACAACCAGGGTGCCTCCAGGTGTTGCAAAACTACAACTTCCAGCATGCCCAGACAGCCAACAGCTGTTTGAGCAAACTGAGAATTGTAGTTTTGCAACAGCTTGAGGTACATTAGTTGGGGAACGCTGCCTTAGAAGCCTTCCTAGGCAGTGTATCACAACCAGGGGGCCTCCAGCTGTTGCAAAACTACAACTCCCAGCATGCCTAGACATCCAAAGGCTGTTTGAGCATGCTGAGAGTTATAGTTTTGCAACAGCTGAAGGCACACTGGTTGGGAAACACCTACTGTCATACCGGGCAACCTAACTTATCTACATACATGCCTATCTAACTGCCTAGCTTCAGATTGCACTATCTACGTACCTAAAAAAAAAAAACTGGCTACCTAACTACCTGGCTAGTTACCTACCTACATAACTGACTACTTGGCTGTCTACGTGCCCATTTTTACTGAGGGGGGACATAAAGGGGGTATTTTTTTATAGTATGGAGGCCTTTAGATGGGGAGATTGTGTAGAGGAGGGCACTGGCACTGGAGGGCACTGGAAAAATGCAAAATCTAACATGTTTGTCCTGCAGATGCAGAAGAGATAAAGTTTTGGCTGGAAGAAGCCATCATGTTGGTCTGGTCAGAATGGAGAAGAAAAGGAAAGAGGACGCCGCTGATCAGAAAAGACGGCATCTGTGAGTCCCTAGATGTAATTTTATGTCTATGTTCACATGTATTTTCTGCTGCCGATTTGCTATAGTACATTTTGCTGCCCACTGACTTTAAGCAGTAGCAAACTCTGCTACAGGTAATCTACAGCAGACAATACGCAAGTATGAACGTACCCTTAATCACTTATGGAGGCCAACACAGGTTTCGGTGTTCATATCAAGGCTGAAGATTTCTTGCACCATAAAACAAAGCACTTTGGCGGTGATTTATAAAAACCTGTCCAGTGGAAAAGTTGCTGAGTTGCCCATAGCAACCAATCAGATCGCTTCTTTCATTTTTGAAAAGGCCTGTGAAAAATGAAAGAAGTGATCTGATTGGTTGCTATGGGCAACTCAGCAACTTTTCCACTGGACAGGTTTTTATAAATCCCCCCCCCCCCCCCCAAAGTGCTTTGTTTTATGGTGCAAGAAATCTTCAGCCCTGATTTGAACACCAAAACCTTAGAGTTGTGCTGTTACTTTCTTTGTCTTTCTGTACTGTGTACAGCTGGTATCCACAGCACCTCTATATGGTTCTGTATATAATCACGTATATGGTATACAGGTCCTGTGTACAGCTGGTATATAACTCTATATGGTCCTATTTATAATCACTTACATGGTATACAGATCCTGTGTACAGATGGTATCTAGCTCTGTATGGTGAATGTATTTGGGAGTATGGTCTTTTGTATAGTTAATTTTATTCAGTAACAAAAATAGCATTATTAGTCAGTGGTAATAATGGTGGTAGTCATTGTATGGTGGTATTATTTGTTCCTACTGGTAACACACAAAACTAGCAGTGTGTACATGTGCACGTGTTTCATTTTGCTGACCATTTATTTTTTTTGCTGGTATTATTGGTAATATTGGTCTTAGTTTTGGTTAGATATGGTCACTAACAGTATGGCAGTAATATGTATGATGATAATATTTTTCCTTGTATACTGGTATATTATGCGCGATTGGGTGTGAATGAGGGTGTGGTTAGGGGCATGACTGGGGTGTGGTTAGGGGCATGACTGGGGTGTGGTTAGGGGCATGGCTTGGACTATGGGCTCTAGCCCTTGGTCTTTTGCATAACAATGCCCCTGGGCACTGTTGTGTACCTGAATGAGCTGAATGAGGAGGTGTATATAGCAACTAATATCACAATCGCTCTAACTCTTTTCTTGTGGTGCATAATCCCACACCAATGGTAATCTAATGAAGAGGAAATTCGGATGGCACTCACATATAAAGCAGTTGTTTGTTTATTCCAAACAGTTAGGTCACAGATACAGGTATGGCCTTTTTTTTATCGGATAAGCAAAAACAAATGCAGCAAACGGTACATGTAAGCAATTCACAAGCAATAACAGCGCCATTCCTTGGTCGTGTGTCCTGGAGTCCAACATGTCTAAAAGAAAAATGAAGTGCTCATTATGTCATTATGTAAAGAATAATGGAAGATAAGTGTAGCATTATAAACCATAATCTTGTATTAAAGAAACTAGCAAGTTTGTTATCCCTGTTAAGGCCCTTGGGTTTGATCGTACCAATATGTCTGTGTATCCAATATGCCACTCTGCATTTCAGCAAATTCTCAATGTCACCTCTTTTCCTTAGTAATGTCACTTGTTCTAAGCTGTTTATTAAGAATGTATGCATTGACTTATATTGCAAAGCCACAGATAGAAATAACCCACTACATTATACGAGTTCACACCCACCATCAGTGAAGCAAGCAACTCCTCAGTCACAGTGCCAATGTATCAAACAAAACATTGCAGACACATAGCTTAGGTTATTTGAAAAAAAGTCAGAAACGCATACCATTTCTATGGATTCTCAATGGAACCCCCACTTATATGCAATGAAGATCCACCAAACCTTAGGGATAGATTAGTCAAGACTGATGTAGGAATGACGAAAAGAATACCTAAATAGTTTTCTAGTTTTCTGCATTGTGCCCAGTGCACCAACATTGTCAGAGAAGATAAAATCTCCTAACCTCACACAGGAAAAGATATTCCAATAAATGTTTTTTTCAAAAGTAATAACAATGTTGCTTATGTCATAGAATGTCCATGCAGTCTCCTATCTATTGGGAGACTACCCAATGTGTAGGAGACCACACTAATTGTCAAAAATCCATAATATGTTATGAAAATCCCATATTTGTCAGCCCATCAGTGGTAGAAAAGTGGCATTACCGAAGATAGTGGGGGACATTAAGAATTTGCTGAGACTCGGAGAAGCATAATGGCCCTGATTTACTATTGTAAACCTGACCTGTTTTGTTGCGTTGTGTGCCAGATTCTGAGGCATTGCACCAGAAATTCTGTCTGCGCCAGAATTTAAAAAAAAAACCCGACTAACTCTCCATTTTATTGACAAAATCCGAAAAAGGGGTGTGACCATTGGGGAAAGGGGGTGTGGTCACCAAAAAGGGGGCATGTCCCCGTCATTTTCTAAAAATCCCAACATATTTACTAAGGTTTCCACAGAAAATGTGGTGGATTTGGGCTGAGGAAAACCAGACAGATCAGAGCATGTGTAAAAGAAAAAAAAAAGTAAAACGTAGGGAAAAGTGCAAAATGTAGGGAAAGATTAGTAAATACTGTGGGGGGAAAATATCTGTTGGGAAAAAAAACCCACAAAGAAAACTACACTCTACTCTTAGTAAATCAGGGCCATTGTGTACACACTTACCAGTTTCCTTAATACATGATTACGTTTTTTTACTACCACACTAACCTGTCATCATTCTTTACATAACAAGCTCTTCGTTTTTCTTTTAGACGTGTTGAACTCTAGGGCACACAACCAAGAAATGGCACTGTTATTTCTTGTGAATTGCTCACATGTATCAATGTTTGTTGCCTTTGTTTTTGTTTATGTTGAGTTGCTATGACAGTTAATTAGATGTCAATCAATGTTAAGATCAGCTGATGCCATAAAGAAATAAATGGCAGAAGTTTTGCCTTTATAAAGGGCTCTGTTTACACTGTTTGTTATGCAGTTGAGAAACATGTTTTGCATGTATGTGTACCCAGAGACGGCTCTAGACTATTTGAGGTCTTAGGAGAAAATAAATCTGAGGCCCATCATGCGCGATAAAAAGAAGAAAATAAAAACTACACCCCTCACAGAATTTTATAAGGGGTGCAATGAGCATTTTGGGGTTACCAATTTTGGGGGGCTTTTTTCCTATTACCCGTTGTGAAAATGAAAAATTTGGGATAACACCAGCATTTTAGTGAAAAAATTTAAATTTTTCATTTTCAACGAAGATTCTTTAAACACATGTGTGTAGTGAAGGCTCACTATACCCCTGGTTACGTTCCTTAAGGCGTGTAGTTTCCAAAATGGGGTCACATGTGGGTGTTTTTTTTTTTTTTTTTGCCTTTATGTCAGAACAGCTATAACGGTCAGCCACCCCTGTGCAAATCAACTCAAATTTACATGGCGCACTCACTCCTGAGCCTTGTTGTGCGCCCGCACAGCATTTTAAGTATGGGGCAACACCAGCAAGTTACTGTAAAAAAAAATTTTTTTTTACAATAACATGCTGGAGTAGACCCCAACTTTACCTTTTCATAAAGGGTAAAAGGAGAAAAAGACTCCACAAAAATTTGTAACACAATTTCTCCCGATTACGGAAATACCCAATATGTGGTCCTAAACTGTTGCCTTGAAATACGACAGGGCTCCGAAGTGAGAGAGTGGCATGTGTATTTGAGGCCTAATTAGAGATTTGCATAGGGGTGGACATAGGGGTATTCTACGCCAGTGATTCCCAAAAAGGGTTCCTGCAGCTTTTGCATGCCCGGTGCATTGCCGTGGAATGATATTTGCCATAGAATGAGATGGTCCGCCTCCATTACATCCTATTGGCTCTCTCTTGTCACGTGACATATTTAAACGTCACGCATCGATGCGCACAGCAGTGTCAATTTGGCTATCACAGGGAGAGGATCTCTTCACCCTGTGATTGCTGAAGCTGTACGGAGTTCTCATGGCCTCTGTGGCCCGACAGAAGTTCACACATGTACGCAGCTCATACGGCTGCCTCATATACATTTACTGTTGATCCACAGCGCTATCGGGATCCCTATGCCCGATGGCGCTGTCATCAGGATCCCCACGCCCGCAGCTCTACACCCCGTCCCCCGCAGCTGTACTCCCCGTCCCCCGCATCTCTACTCCCCGTCCCCCGCATCTCTACTCCCCGTCCCCCGCAGCTCTACTCCCCGTCCCCCGCAGCTGTACACCCCGTCCCCCGCAGCTGTACTCCCCGTCCCCCGCATCTCTACTCCCCGTCCCCCGCAGCTGTACTCCCCGTCCCCCGCCCCCCGCAGCTCTACTCCCCGCCCCCCGCAGCTCTACTCCCCGTCCCGTTAACGCTCAGGGAGCGGGGAACAGAAAGTAGAGCATCGGGCTGCTGCGCCCGATGCTCTACTTTCTGTCCCCCGCTCCCTGAGCGTTAACGGGACGGGGAGTAGAGCTGCGGGGGACGGGGAGTAGAGCTGCGGGGGGCGGAGGACGGGGAGTAGAGCTGCGGGCGTGGGGCGCTCGCGGGGACGCACACTGATGACAGCGCCATCGGGCATCGGGATCCCGATAGCGCTGTGGATCAACAGTAAATGTATATGAGGCAGCCGTATGAGCTGCGTACATGTGTGAACTTCTGTCGGGCCACAGAGGCCATGAGAACTCCGTACAGCTTCAGCTATCACAGGGTGAAGAGATCCTCTCCCTGTGATAGCCAAATTGACACTGCTGTGTGCATCGATGCGTGACGTTTAAATATGTCACGTGACAAGAGAGAGCCAATAGGATGTGATGGAGGCGGACCATCTCATTCTATGGCAAATCTCATTCCACGGCAATGCACCGGCAATACTGGGAGTTGTTGTTTTGCAACAGCTGGAGGCTCCGTTTTGGAAACAGTGCCGTACCTGATGTTTTTCATTTTTATTGGGGAGGGGGAGGGGGGACTGTGTAGGGGTATGTGCATATGTAGTGTTTTACTTTTTATTTTGTGTAGTGTAGTGTTTTTAGGGTACATTCACATGGGCGGGTTCACAGCGAGTTGCAGCGTGAGACTCGCTGTAAACCCGTCCATGTGAATGTACCCTGTGCAAACCTGTTGCAAAACTACAACTCCCAGCATGCCCTTTGGCTGTCTGTGCATGCTGAGAGTTGTAGTTTTGCAACATCTGGAGGGCCGCAGTTTGGGGACCACTGTGTAGTGGTCTTCAATCTGTGATATTGCAGATGTTGCAAAACTACAACTCCCAGCATGCCCAGAAAGTCCAGGAATGCTGGGAGTTGTAGTTTTGTAACATCTGGCCCTTCAGATGTTGCCGAACTACAACTCCCAGCCTGCCTGGGCAGTCTGGGCATGCTTGGAGTTGAAGTTTTGCAACATCTGGAGGGCTACAGTTTGGACACTTAGCGGTCTCCCAACTGTTCTCCTCTAGTTGTTGCAAAACTAAAACTCCCAGCATGCCCTTAGGCTGTCTGGGCATGCTGGGAGTTGTGGTTTTGCAACAACTGGACGCACACTGGTTGGGAAATATTGTTTCCTAACTCAGTGTTTCCCAACCCGTGTGCCTCCAGCTGTTGCAAAACTTCAACTCCAAGCATGCCCAGACTGCCCAGGCAGGCTGGGAGTTGTAGTTCGGCAACATCTGAAGGGCCAGATGTTACAGAACTACAACTCCCAGCCTGCCTGGACTGTCTGGGAATGCTTAGAGTTGTAGTTTTGCAACATCTGGAAGAGCACAGATTGGAGACAACTGCACAGTGGTCTCCAAACTGCGGCCCTCCAGATATTGCAAAACTACAACTCCCAGCATGGCCAGACAGCCAAAGGCGGTCTGGGCATGCTGGGAGTTGTAGTTTTGAAACTCCTAGAAGCAGCAGTGAATATGACTTTACGGGGATGATCACTGCTGCTTCCACTTGCCTGCCACTGCCGCCTCCACGTGTGCCTGCCGCCGGTCCCCGGTCCTTACTGCTGCGCCGTCCCCGCCGGTCCCTCCGCAGGTATGTGCCACGGCCCCCCGTAGCTCCCGGGATCCTCTTCCCCCGCTCTGCCCAACTTCTAGGAGCAGGCAGAGCAGGGGGATCTGAACTTTAACCCCCCCCCCCCCCCACCTCAGTCAACGATCACTGTGATTGGTCCACAGGGACCAATCACAGTGATGGCTGACCAGGACCTTCAACAGATGGTCCTGGGGGGGTTTGCCGAAGTTGTCCCCCACTGCTAACAGCAGGACTTCTGCCAGTTACCCCATGCGATGCTGCGCATCGCCGGGTTAACTGCATGACATATATAAATGTCATGATGCACAAACTACCTGCACACCATGACGTTTATATATGTCATACTGTGGGAACAGGCTAATTACACGATTTAGGCGGCCGCAAGGCCCCTTTTAGCGCGAGGCCTTAGGCCGCCACCTAAATCGCCTAATTAGAGAGCCGCCTCTGTGTGTACCTTGTATGCAGTGGTGTAGCTTCAGGGGTTGCAAGAATCGCAGCTGCAACCTGGTCCCTACAAGAGGGGGGGCCCATAGGGACCCCTCACCAAAACTAGACTGACTGCTACCTGTTCCCCCTTCCCTGTATAAGCAGAGGCCCTTACAGGTATCACAGTCGAGAAATCAAAACTGCAGCACATCATGTTGTGGGTGAGAGGGCCTTCAGTGATGTCATTACTATATGATCATTCACATGGGTGGAAGGACCTTGACTGCTGTGCAGTGCTCATCATAAGAAGGTAGCCTATAGTATACATGCACACACATATACACATACACTGCAGGTCATACAAACCACTATATACTTCTCACACACATACATCTATATATATATATATATATATATATATATATATATATACAGACACACACGCATACACTGCAGGTCGTGACGTCTGAAATGGGGAAAAAACTAATACCAGCTAGCCCAATTGGCCGATCAGGACCACCGCGACAAAATCGTCCCATAAGCTGGGAGCACAGACAGGGGTGACTTAACCTCCTTCAGTCTGTGCGATGGGAGCTCCTTTTCTGCCAGAAGCAGCTGTTCTAAGGAACATAGGGGGACATGTATCAAAGATTTTACCCCTGTTTTGTGTTTAACTTTTTGTGCAAAATTTTGCGCAAGCTGTTTTTTTGTGTCTTTTTTTGTGTACATTCTGGTGGAGAATTTCTTCCACATGTGTATGTTTCAGTGTACCTTGGAGTGACATATTTAGTATGCACGAATTTATTAACTGCATACATTTCATTTACCCGAAGAAATCGTGCGCAATGACCATATTTTTAACGCGAATATAAGCCATCTTGGACTGCACGTAGTGAGATGCTCTAAATCATCGATTTCATTTTTCAAAGAGTGGAGGTATGAGGAGATTACTATATTTACCTGCAATTTATGAAACTCTTTGCGCTTGATTGAAAAATTTAGCGCATCTGCGCATAATTTAGAATTCGGCAAAAGGGGTAAACTGCTTCTACCATACACAAATAATGATACATGTCCCCCTATGGGGACTAGACAATTGGGAATAAAATGTCCAAAAAAAGTTAATAAATGGGAATAGCCCCTTACCTAATAAAAGTTTGAATCACCCACTTTTTCCCATTTTTAAAATAAAATATTGTAAAAGAAAAACATAAAGATATTTGGTATCGCTATTGTGCATGAATGTCCAAAATATTAAAATATAATGTTAATTAAAGTGCATGATTGATTAATAGTGTGACAAAGTCCAGAATTGGAAATTTTTGTCAGTTCATGAAAACGCAATCAGAAAGCCGCATCAAAGCCAAAATGGTACCAATAAAAACTACAGATTACTATGCAAAAATTAGCCTCATACATTCCTTTATACAAAAAATAAAAGGGTTATAGGGCTCAGAAGAGTGCAATTTTTTGCATCGGGCCCTGTGGTTTCTAGCTACGCCCTTGCTTGTATGCGAAATAAAATAAGCAGGTATGAAGAAGAAGCATATGCCAGGACCTTCCTTATCATATATGATAGCTAGACCAGACCTAAACCCGAGTGCCGACGAACACTTCCATTCATAATTAGTAGTATACTTTGTATAAAATAAGAGATAATAAGGAACCAAACACATCACCATGATCGAATATCAATCCTCATCCAACTAGACTACGCATCACATACCGTATTTTTCGCCGTATAAGACGCACTTTTTCTTCCCCAAAACGTGGGGGGAAAAGTTGGTGCATCTTATACGGCGAATATACGCCCGAGGCTGCTGCGGGTGAGAGCGGGAAGTCAGCGGTAAGTACAGAGGCTGCGGCGGTGCGGTACAGCGCTGACTACCCGCTCCCCACCCGCAGCAGCCTCATGACCGCCGGTGAATTTTTCACCTCACACCGGCTATGTTTATTGCCCTAGGACTGGAACATACAGTTCCGGGCACCGGGCAAGTGAATTACTAATAACTGTATACTAAAAACCAGGGGGCCTCCTGCTGTTCTGAAACTACAATTACCAGCATGCCCGGACCGGCAAAGGCTGTCTGGGCATGCTGGTAGTTGTAGTTTCACAACAGCTGGAGGCCCCCTGGTTTTTAATATACAGTATTAGTTTTTACCTGCTCTGGCCGGCCCCCGCCTGCAGCCGCACACAGGAGCCGGCCCGGGCAGATAAAATCATAGGTTTTCCTATGCCGGACATCGCTATGTCCCGAAAAATCTTTTCGGGACATAAGGATGTCCGCGGGTCACTCACCATTCCCCGGCCGATGCGCGTCCTCCTCCATTCCCCCTGTGGTCTTCCTGCGATCCTCCGCCTCTCTATGGTTGTACGCACGGGACGTCAGTGACGTCCCGTGCGTACAACCATAGAGGCGCCGGAGGACCGGAGGAAGACGCGCGCCGACCGGGGCCTGGTGCGTGACCGGCGGCGCGTAATCTTCAGTGTTCCAGTCACCGCTCCTCCGGTCCCGGCACCTACTGCTATGGTCCATAGGCCATAGTCCATAGGAACTATACTGCCAACCATTGTGGGGGAACTATACTGCCAACCATTGTGGGGGAACTATACTGCCAACCATTGTGGAGGGGGGGGGAGCTGCCTACCATTGTGGGGGAACTATACTGCCAACTATTGTGGGGGGGAGCTGCCAGTGCCTACCATTGTGGGGGAACTATACTGCCAACTATTGTGGGGAAACTATACTGCCAACCATTGTGGGGGAACTATACAGCCAAATATTGTGGGGGAACTATACTGCCAACCATTGTGGAGGGGGGGAGCTGCCTACCATTGTGGGGGAACTATACTGCCAACTATTGTGGGGGGGAGCTGCCAGTGCCTACCATTGTGGGGGAACTATACTGCCAACTATTGTGGGGAAACTATACTGCCAACCATTGTGGGGGAACTATACAGCCAACTATTGTGGGGGAACTATACTGCCAACCATTGTGGGGTGGAGGGGGGAGGAGCTGCCTACCATTGTGGGGGAACTATACTGCCAACTATTGTGGGGGAACTATACTGCCAATCATTGTGGGGGGGAGGGGGGAGGAGCTGCCTACCGTTGTGGGGGAACTATACTGCCAACTATTGTGGGGGGGAGGGGGGAGGAGCTGCCTACCATTGTGGGGGAACTATACTGCCAACTATTGTGGGGGAACTATACTGCCAACTATTGTGGGGGAACTATACTGATATAAAATATTTTACTACAGTATTTGGTTCAGAATCTTTTTTTTCTAGATTTTCCTCCTTTAAAATTGGGTGCGTCTTATATGCCGGAGCGTCTTATATGGCGAAAAATACGGTAATAAATCAAAGTACACAAACTGATAACATTGATCCCTTAAAGGAAAACTCCTGTTTATAACAATGTATCCCTTATCCTAAGGATAGGGAATAAGTGTCAGATCATGGGGGTCCGACCACTGGGACTCCCCATAATCTCCCGAACACTCTCCTCCTGAATGGGCTGTGTTGACCACAGCATGAAGCTGTGGCAACATGTTCCCTCCATGCAGTTCTATGGGAGGGCCAAAGCACAGCACTCGGCAATCTACGGCTCTGCTATAGAGCTGCATGCAGGGGGCCTGTCAGCTGCAGCTTTGTGCTGTGGTGGACATTACTCTTTTCATGCAGAGAGCGGAGGCACAGTGCGGGAGATCACTGGGGGTCCCTATCCTTATCCTTAGAATAGGAGATATGTGGGAGTTCTTCTTTAATAACATGACTATTTTTCAAATTTGACCTGTCTCACTTTTGTACTTTTGTACTTTTGTCATGCTTTAACAAATCCAAATGATTCTGAGAAAGCTTTTTTGTCACACATTGTACTATGTTAGTGGAAAATTTTGGTAAATTCCTTCAGTTATTCTTTGTGAAGAACTCTAGAATTTGGGAAACATTTGGAAAAATTAGCAAGCACCCTGTGGCATGTTCTTTACACATCCTAGCAGAATGAATCCTCAGCCATGCACATGTTTAAGTAGACTGTAGAGCACACTGGGTGCAGGTTCAGTGAACTCATGGTCATGTGACCATGATGTAATTGCAGGTCCTTTACCTGTTCTAACCATGGAGCCTGCACTGATAATGCTGGGCTAGTATTGCCAGTGTAGTATCTGTTCTGTAGTCATTGCTATGTGACTTGCTATGGACTAGTCTCTTCCCCCTCATTTATGGGGTTATTTGTATGTTAAACTGATTTTAAGTGTTGTTTAATAAAGCTTGTTTATTTTTAATCCCATTAACGCCTTCTCTGTTGTATTTATATTTTGCTCTGCGTGGGCTTGGTTACCCTAATTCAGGGGCTGTTTTCCTTGATAATTAGAGATGAGCGAATCGAATCGGACGAATCAAAATTTGTTCTGAATTTCCTGAAAAATTCAATTCGCAAGGAATCCGAATATCACCGCGATTCGATAAAACGAATCACTTCATTAAACTCCATTTAGTGCGGTCCAGGCCAGGGGATCTAAAATGGCGGCTACCACTGTGAGGGGCAAGGAACTCTGGGATGGTGGGAAGGCGGGTAGGCGAGATCACCCTGAATCACATACTGCATGCAGCCTCACATACTGCATCAGCAACCAGCCAGCCCTGTGATGTCACAGCCCTATCTATTCGACAGCCATCGCTGCAGACAGGCATTGCTGGGATTTTTTCCTGAGAGAGCAGACAGTGTCTGTCTGTGTGTGTTACTGAGAAAAAATAACCTGAAGCCCATATTACTGCAGGCAGGCAGATAGACAGGGACAGTAGAGAGAGAGAGAGAACACTTTATGTTGCAACTGTACTAGGGTGTATTACTCTAAAGCTAATAGGGGCCAGTTTCCGTGAGCACTAAAAGACCTAGTCATCTGCTTTTAACAGCTTATTCAGGTGTAACCGTACTGGGGCGTATTTTGCTGTCCTAAGTGTAATATATACGCATTCAGCGCTTTTACATTTTTTCCTGTTAAACTCATAGGGGCCAGTTATTGTTAAAGGTCATAAATACCTGTACACCTGCTTTTAACGCCTAATTCAGGTACAACCATGCTGGGGAAAATGTTCCTATCCGAAGTGTAATATATACGCACTTAGCGCTTTTATGTTTTTTCCTGTTAAACTCATAGGGGTCAGTGTTTGTTAAAGGCCATAAATATATACACACCTGCTTTTAATGCCTAATTCAGGTGTAACAGTACTGGGGCATATTTTCCTATCCTAAGTGTAACACTCAGCACTTTTACGTTTTCTCCTGTTAAACTCAAAGGGGCCAGTTATTGTCAAAGGCTATAAATGCCTACACACCTGCTATTTTTAATGCCGAATTCAGGTGTAAACGTACTGGGGCGTATTTTCCTATAATAAGTGTAATATATACGCACTCAGCTGTTGTAGGTTTTTTATCCTGTTAAACTCATAGGGGCCATTTAATGTTAAAGGCGATAAATACCTACACACCTGCTTTTAACGCCTAATTAAGGTGTAAACATACTGGGGAGAATTTTCCTACAATAAGGGTACGTTCACACGCACAGATTTTTTTGCAGGTTTTCTGCTGCGTATTTGAAAGTGGACGGGCTCTTCTCGGCTGTCCGCAGCAGATTTTCCACGGTGGAATTTACACTGCGGAAAATCCGCAACAGTCCCTACTGACTTCAATTCTTCAATTTTCCGCAGTGTACATTCTGGGCGGAAAATCGGCTGCGGACAGCCGAGAAAAGCCCGCCCATTTTCAAATACGCAGCGGAAAACCCGCAAAAAAATCCGCCAAAATCTAAGTGTAATATATACGCACTCAGCTGTTGTACAAGTATGTCAGGCACAGAAGTACCAGGACGTGCACAGAGGAGTGGCCGAGGTCTAAATTCATCCGGCGCAGGCAGAGGTTGCAGCAGATTAGGGGCACGTGCCAGCAGGAGTCTCAGCGAGAGGCCTAAGCTCCCGGTATCAGCGAGTGGTTGTGTCTCAACCAGAAACCCATCTGCAGTCATTGATTGGTTAATTCTGTCATCTACTTGATCCCAAGTAACATCGGACACTCCCAGTCAACAGTCGGTGGGTTGTACAGCAATTATTTATTTAAATGATATTAAATATTATTTAAAAATGTACAAGTCACATGCAAATTACTGGCGTCGCTATTAGAATAACTGCCGCAGAGTGTTTGGATGTGGCAGCAGGGTCGGGAGACCATATGGTGTCCCAATTGAAGAGATTAAAGATATTTTTTTATTTAATTTTAATTAATTACATTTTTATTTATTTTAATTTTTTAAAATCCTTTTTTGAGGACCCATTGGAGGGCAAGTCTGGTGCCTGTAATTCCAGCTCCAAGTAGTGGAAGTGTTAAGATTTTTAAGTCAAAGAAAATTACAAATCTGGAAAACATTTGAAACCAACTGGTGGCAAAACATTAATCTCAGAGTTCCCCTTGTTTAACAACCTCACTCAGGTTTATGGAACAGACTGTTGCAGAAATTTCTACAACTGAAACTGTCCCCCTTTTATATCAGCCCTTGATGACCTTTTTCACATACAGTCATAGCCGTAAATGTTGGAAATGAAATATTTCTCACAGAAAAGGAGTGCAGTAACAAATGTTTTGCTTTACACATGTTTATTTCCTTTGTGTGTATTAGAACTAAACCAAAATAGGGAGGAAAAAAAGCAATTTGGACATAATGTCACACCAAACTCTAAAAATGGGCTGGACAAAATCATTGGCACCCTTTCAAAATTATGGAAAAATAAGATTGTTTCAAGCATGTGATGCTCCTTTAAACTCACATGGGGCAAGTAACAGGTGGGGGCACACTAAGCATGGACAACAGAAAGAGGAGAAGAGAACTTTCTGAGGACTTGAGGACCAAAATTGTGGATAAATATCAACAATCTCAAGGTTACAAGTCCATCTCCAGAGATCTAGATTTGCATTTGTCCACAGTGCGCAACATTATCAAAAAGTTTGCAACCCATGGCACTATAGCTAATCTTCTAGATTTGCCTTTGTCCACAGTGCACAACATTATCAAGAAGTTTGCAACCCATGGCACTCTAGCTGATCTCCCTGGGCGTCGACGGAAGAGAAAATGTTATCAAAGGTGTCAATGCAGGATAGTCAGGGTGGTGAATAAGCAGCCCCAAACAAGTTCCAAAGATATTCAAGCTGTCCTGCAGGCTCAGGGAGCATCAGTGTCAGTGGGAACTAACAGTCCCCATTAAATGAAACACTATGGCAGGAGACCTAGAAGGACCCCACTGCTAACACAGAGGCATAAAAAAGCAAGACTACATTTTGCCAAAATGAACTTGAGTAAGCCAAAATCCTTCTGGGAAAACGTATTGTGGACAGATAAGACCAAGATAGAGCTTTTTGGTAAAGCACATCATTCTACTGTTTACCGAAAACGGAATGAGGCCTACAAAGAAAAGAACACAGTACCTACAGTGAAATATGGTGGAGGTTCAATGATGGTTCAATGATCCTCTGGCACTTGGTGCCTTGAATGTGTGCAAGGCATCATGAAATCTAAGGGTTACCAATGGATTTTGGGTCACACTGTACAGTCCAGTGTCGGAAAGATGGGTTTGCGTCCGAGATCTTGGGTCTTCCACCAGGACAATGACCCCAAACATACATCAAAAAGCACCCAGAAATGGATGGCAACAAAGCGCTGGAGAGTTCTGAAGTGGCCAGCAATGAGTCCAGATCCAAATCTATTTCCAGGTCTATTGAACACCTGTGGATAGATCTTAAAATTTCTGTTAGGAAAAGGTGCCCTTCCAATAAGAAAGACCTGGAGCAGTTTGCAAAGGAAGATTGGTCCAACATTCCGGCTGAGAGGTGTAAGAAGCTTATTGATGGTTATAGGAAGTGACTGATTTCAGTTATTTTTTCCAAAGTGTGTGTGCAACCAAATATTAAAGGGGTTATCCACCATTAGGTGATTTAAGTACGTACCCTGCAGACAGTAATGGACATGCTTAGGAAGGATCTGCACTTGTCTTGGGGCTAAATATTGTGAGATTACCTCAACACTGTGGCTACCTGTTTGTGTACTGGTATTTCCTGTTTGACTTTTCTTTTTTTGACTACAAATCCCACAATTCCATTTTCCTCCCTCCCACACATCAGCCACCCCACCCATTGAAACATAAATGAGCTACAGCTGTTGCAGATTGATCTCTCTCCCTCCATCCATTGAAGTAGACAGGCTCTCTGTCATCAGCTGACTAGTGAGTTCGGTCTCGGCTGCATTGCAAGCTGGGAAAAATCTGATACCACAGTCATCTTGTATGCTGTTAAAAAGAAATATTGGAGTGAAAATCACAGAAGAGATGTGAGAAAACCGTCACACACACAGGTACAGACACTATATTATGACCTGTATGAACTATATTATAACTTTACAGCCCCTGCAGCATAGTCAAATAAAAAAAAATTCCTGGAATACCCCTTTAAGTTAAGAGTGCCAATAATTTTGTCCAGCCCATATTTGGAGTTTGGTGTGACATTATGTCCAATTAGCTTTTTTCCACCCTATTTTGGTTTAGTTCCAATACACACAAAGGGAAAAACATGTGTATAGCAAAACGTGTTACTGCAATCCTTTTCTGTGAGAAATACTTAATTTTCTCAAAAAATTTCAGGGGTGCCAACATTTATGGTCATAACTGTATAATACTACCTCTTTTATTATAGCACTTTTATCACAGATTTTTGTGTTTTTTGAAGTTTGTATTTTTTGTACTTGAATGTTCTGTTATCAGGGCTGTAGCTTCCATGAGGCGAGTGAGGCAATCACCTCAGGTGTGCTGTTGCAAGGGGGCTCAGCGGTCCAGGGCTGCATTGGCCCTGGCCGCTGCACCTGCTTGCACAGGGAGTCCAGCACACATTACACTGAGGCATTGATTCCCAATTGGGGTGCCAGGACAATCTGGTGGGAAATATGGTGCTAACATTTTTAGATTTTCCTGCCCAGGCCTGCGCACTTGTGAGTCACAGGCGTGCAGGCCGGGCTGGAGGGAAGTCTGTGTGCAGTGTCGGGACGGGTGATGCTGCAGCTCCAATCCTGGTGTACACTCCCTCTCCTGTGGAGCAGCTCTGGACTCTGGATTCTCCCTGGTTCCTCAGCAGAATGATGTGGATGGAGGGAAGGAGCAGGGCGTGCACTGACAGAGGCTTACTCCGCTTACTCCTCTACACCTCTCTGTCAACCCTTGTACCCCTGGACACCCCTCTGCTATCCCGTGCACCCCTCTGTTACCCCTCTACACCTTTCTGTCACCCCTCTAAACCCCTCTAAACTCCTGTACACCCCAGAGTTACTCTGTACACCCCTCTACACCCCTCTGTTACCCCTGTATGCCCCTCTGTCACCGATGTACACCCCTCTACACCCCTGTCTCCCACCTCTCTCACTGTGTGGGGTAAGGCTGGAGGAATTGTGTGTGGGTGAGGCAGAAAGCATTGTGTGTGGGGAAGGCAGGAGGGATATGGGTAAGGCAGGAGGCATTGTGTGTGCTTGTGGGGGGAGGCATTTGAGTAGAAACATTGGGGGAGATTTATCAAACCTTTGCAAAGGAAAAGTTGCCCAGTTGCCCATAGCAACCATCAGATTGCTTATTTCATTTTGCCGAAGCCTTGTTAAAAATGAAAGTAGTAAGCTGATTGGTTGCTATGGGCAACTGGGTAACTTTTCCTCTGCACAGGTTTTGATAAATCTCCCCCCTTGTGCGTTGTGGGAAGGCTGGTGGCATTGTGTTTTTAGGAGGCTGGAGTCATTTGTGTGGAAAAGGGGAGAATAATGCTGGAAAAGTGCAGAGCCTAATACTAATATGTTTGTGTTGCAAGTTCTGCCCTGAAGAGTTTTGGCTGGAACAGATTATCATGATGTCCTGGGCCAGATGGGGAAGAAAAAAAAGAGAATGACTCTAATCAGTGAATATGTCATTTGTGAGTTGCTGCATAAAAGCGTACTATGATCTACCTAAGAAACATATTTAAAAAAAATTATTCGATAAGGTGTCCCGCTAATTTTCTGTTCTCGCCTCAGGAGAAAAAAGAGATAGCTATAGCTATGTCTGTAATGCACATCATTTAACAACGTTTATCACTTTTCTGATCGCTGTTAGAAGAGCCTTGTCGTTTGGAGACTTTGTTTAAAGACATTTTATAATTTATGATAAGTGACTTGTAAATTTCATAATCATGATTTAACATTCTAATAGGCTATAGATAAATAAACACTTATTTACATAAATAAAAAGCTACATAGCTGTCTGGATTGGAGTGTGAATGCGAGAGATTCATAGGATAGCTTTGATATGGAGAGTGCTGTAGAAGTAACACTAGTGTGAAGAAATTCTTACAAAAACATCATAGGTGTCCATAGCCATTAAATCATTTAATTAAAGGGGTAGTCCAGTGGTGAAAAACTTATCCCCTATCCTAAGGATAGGGAATAAGTTTGAGATCGCGGGGGGTCCGACCACTGGGGCCCCCTGCGATCTCTCTGTATGGGGCCCCGGCTCTCCGGCCAGATAGCGAGTGTCGACCCCCCCACGAAGCGGTGGCCGACACGCCCCCTCAATACATCTCAATGGCAGAGCCGGAGATTGCCGAAGGCAGCGCTTCGGCTATGCCATAGAGTTGTATTGAGGGGGCGTGTCGGCCGCCGCTTTGTGCGAAGGTTGACACGCCCCCTTCCCGTGGGCTGTCGGGGCTCCGTACAGGAGATCGCGGGGGGCCCCAGCGGTCGGACCCCCCGCGATCTGCAACTTATCCCCTATCCTTAGGATAGGGGATAAGTTGTTAACCACTGAGTCACCACTGGACTACTCCTTTAAAGTGCTGATTTGACTCTAAGTAAGGTTTGTGTTTATAATGTTAAAGTGTCCAAAATATTTTATCCTTTTTCATTCAGGCTTCAGGTTTCGAGAACTTTTGTAGTTTGCAGAGTTTGTTTAAAGACGTTTTATCATTTATGAAAAGTGACTTGTAAATATTTAAATAATATTTAATAGCCAGGTAAGAATTCCAGAAGGGAAGGTAACTCTTGTCACTACATTCTCATGGCATGAAGGACATTTCCAAAAGATTCTGCATGTCATACTGAATGGCAGTATTATTTCACTAACCCAGCACACTCCCTATGCATGTTATGTCAAGGCAAAGTGCTCTACACCCCTATTGAGGCTCTCTGTAGCCCGGAAATAGCCATTTATAATAGCGATTCACCACAAATAAATTCAGATCAAACTAAATCTTTTCTGAAAATTCGGCGAATCAACTGAATCGAATTCAACTCAAGAACTCAAGAAATAGATTCAGACACCAGACTGTCACGTATGGCAGTGAAAGATGAAGCAGTGCACTCGCCCACAACCTCTTTCCCTTCCTATTGCGTATCTGTCCTAGATGACAGATCCACAAACACGAAGACGGTCCCTGCCTATCTATGTGCTGGAACTTCAGAGTCAAAACAACAAACTACAGAAATATAGAGTCACAAGTCAGGGGATTGTCAGGAATACCAAAAGGAAGACAAAAACTAACAATACAGAGGGAGACAGACAAGTAAACAGTTAAACCAATGTCAGCAAGCCGAATTCTGAACCAAGAGAACCAGAGAAATACCAAATCAGAGAGCAAGGAGAAAATCTAGAAATACAAAGCAAATGTCAAATACAAGAAAGCAGAATATCATACAGAATGCTATCTTCAGAAATATACATCTTTTACTGACCAGGACTAGAAGCACACTGCAGGTTTAAATAGCCAACTAAACAGATGTGGACTCAAAGAGAACACAGCATTGGCCAGAAGTCTACAGCTCCAGATTGGCTAGGGCGTAGCCACAGCAACCAAGCCAAACCAAAACCTTAGAAAGTTTAACCCCTCAGACTAGACTAGGACAAGTCCTTACACAGACCTCTTAATAAATTCAGAACTTATATACCCTTGATCTCTAAATAAACTCAGACCCCATATAAATGAAGATCTAAACACAGAGGCCTACAATAAAGTGATTGTCCAGGAAGGAAGGGCTTTTGGATATGTTGCTGGGGCTGCAGAAAACATAACAAAGGCATAATTATCATGTACTGAAGGTTTCAAGAGCATCCAGCTTTTCAGTTCCTCCGTAGTCTTCTTTTCTGTAGTTCTTGTGACGTGACATGCTGATAAGAACTGCTTGGCTTTGTCATGTTGCCTGCAGCCTCAGCAATTTATCCTAAAAAAACATCCCTGCCCTGACAACTCCTTAATTTAGACCCCAGATCAGAACTCTGACTTTGTTTAGACCACGGGTCAGACCCCTAAATTAATTCAGGCCTCAGGTGACACTTTTAAATTAATGTAGACCCCTGGTCATTAATTCAATCCACAGACCAGACCCTCAAATAAATAAAGTCAGCGCCTCTTTGTAAGAACCCGAAGGGTTAATTTCCACTGAGGCCTTTTGTTACTCTGGTTACTGTGGAAATGCCCTGTTCTCTGGCTCGTCGGCTGACCTTGATGAGAGCACCTGGTCTGGGCCTATTTAACCACATAAGGACCAAGGACGTACGCATACGTCCTAGCTCCCTGGTACTTAAGGACCAAGGACGTACGCGTACGTCCGTGAGAATTTCCGTCCCCGACGTGCGCCGGGCGGGGACCAGACCAGGGTGACAGCTGATATCGATCAGCAGGCACCCCATGCAAATGCCCAGGGGGGTCATCAGACCCCCCCATGTTGGCGATCGCTGCAAATCGCAGGTGAATTCACACTTGCGATTTGCGCCGATCCCGGGTCATACGGTCTATGGTGACCCGGTGACCCAGAAAATAAGGGGGACACCTACAATCCCCCTGAAGGGATAGGAGTGAGGTGGCAGGGGGCCCACCCCTCCTATCCCTGCTTTTGGTTGTCTAGAAGCGACAACCAATAGCAGATCAGGGGCGAGGGGGGTTAACTTTTGGTTTCCCCATTCTGCCCACCCACAAGAGGTGGGGCAGAATGGGCAGACCGACCGGGAATGCCACTGAAGTCCACTTACCCATCGGATGCGGCAGCTGGTGACGATCGGCTGGAGAAGAGGATGGTGACGCGGCTCCCTGGATCCTACGAGTTGCCTAGCGACATCTGGAGGGCTACAGTTTGAGACCACTATACAATGGTCTCTAAACTGTAGCCCTCCAGATGGTGCAAAACTACAACTCCCAGCATGCCCACTGTGCAGTGGTCTCTAAACTTTAGCCCTCCAGATGTTGCAAAACTGCAAATCCTAGTATGCCCAAACAGCATACAGCTGTCTCGGGATGCTGGGAGTTGTAGTTGCTTACCTCCAGCTGTTGCATAAATACATCTCCCTTCGGCGATCAGTACATGCTGGGAGTTGCAGTATTGCAACAGCCGGAGGCACACTGGTTGGTAAAATACTGAGTTAGGTAACAGAACCTAGCTGAAGGTTTTGTAACCAGTGTGCCTCCAGCTGTTACAAAAATACAACTCCTAGCATGCACGGTCTGTCGGTACATGCTGGGAGTTGTAGTTTTGAAACAGTAGGAGGTTTGCCCCCCCCCCCCCCCCCCCCGCCCCATGTGAATGTACAGGGTACATTCACACAGGCGAGTTTACAGTGAGTTTCAAGCTTCAAGTTTGAGCTGTGGCAAATTTTTCGCCGCAGGGCAAACTCCTAGCGGGAAACTCACCTTTACCCCCCAGTGTGAATGTACCCTAAAGATGCTACACTACACTACACTAACAAAAAATAAAGAGTAAAACACTACATATACACCCTCTTACACTGTGTCCCCCCCCCCCCCAATAAAAATGAATAACTTATTGTACGGCAGTGTTTCCAAAATGGAGCCTCCGGCTCTTGCAAAACAACAACTCCCAGCATTTCCGGACAGCCACTGACTTTCCAGGCATAATGGGAGTTTAGCAACAACTAGAGGCACCCTGTTTGGGAATCACTGGCGTAGATACCCCTATGTCCACCCCTTTGCACTCCCAAATCTAGTCCTCAAATGCGCATGGCGCTCTCTCACTTCGGAGCCCTGTCGTATTTCAAGGAAACAGTTTAGAGCCACATATGGGGTATCTCCGTATTCGGGAGAAATTGCACTACAAATTTTAGGGGGCTTTTTCTCCTTTTACCCCTTATGAAAAGGAAAAGTTGGGGGCTACACCAGCCTGTTAGTGTAAAAAAATTAAAATGTTTACACTAACATGTAGTGTTGCTCGCGAATATTCGCAATACGAATTTTATTCGCTAATATCGCATATTCGCGAATTCGCGAATATTCGCGAATATAGCGCTATATATTCGTAATTACGAATATTGGTTATTTTTTTTTTTTTCACAGTACACATCACAGTGATCACCCCTCTCTGCTTCCAGCTTGTGTGGTGTAAAGAAGGCTCTAATACTACTGTGTGAAACCGGCGTGCGAATTTTCGCATATACGAAAATTTGCATATGCTAATTTTCGCATATGCAAATTTTCACACATGAAAAATTTTCGCATATGCGCATTTTCGCATATGCGAAAATAAAACGAGAATATTACGAATATGCGAATATATGACGAATTTTCGTCCATATATTCGCGAATATTCGCGAATTCGAATATGGCCTATGCCGCTCAACACTACTAACATGCTGGTGTTACCCCATACTTTTTATTTTTACAAGAGGTAAAAGGAAAAAAAAGACCCCCAAAATTTGTAATGCAATTTCTCCTGAGTATGGAAATACCCCATATGTGGGCGTGAAATGCTCTGCGGACGCACAACAAGGCTCACGAGTGATAGCGCACTATGTACATTTGAGGTCTGAATTGGTGATTTGCACAGGGTGGCTGATTTTACAGCAGTTCTGACATAAACGCAAAAAAAGAAATACTCACATGTGACCCCATTTTGGAAACTACACCCCTCACGGAACATAACAAGGGGTATAGTAAGCTTAACACCCCACAGGTGTTTGACGAATTTTCGTTAAAGTTGGATGGGAAAGTGAAAAAAATAATTATTTTCACTAAAACGCTGGTGTTACCCTACATTTTTCACAAGGGAAAAATAGGAAAAAAGCCCTCCAAAATTTTTAACCCCATTTCTTATGAGTAAGTTGTTCTGCGGGCGAACTACAATGCTCAGAAGAGAAGGAGCGCCATTGGGCTTTTGAAGAGAGAATGTGTCCGAAATTGGAGGCCACGTGTGTTTACAAAGCCCCCATAGTGCCAGAACAATGGACCCCCCCCCCCCACATGTGACCCCATTTTGGAAACTACAACCCTCATGTAATGTAATAAGGGGTACAGTGAGCATTTACGCCCCACAGGTGTCTGACAGATTTTTGGAACAGTGGCCCGTGAAAATGAAAAATGCACTCCTTATTAAATTCTGTGAGGGGTGTAGTTTCCAAAATTAGGTCACGTGTGGGGGGGGGTCTATTGTTCTGGCACTACGGGGGGCTTTGTAAACGCACATGGCCCCTGACTTTCATTACAAACAAATTCACTCTCCAAAAGCTCAATGGTGCTCCTTCTCTTCTGAGCATTGTAGTGCGCCAGCAGAGCACTTGACATCCACACATGGGGTATTTCCATACTCAGAAGAAATGGGGTTACAAATTTTGGGGGTAATTTACTCCTATTACCCCTTGTAAAAATGTAAAATTTGGGAAAAAAGCAGAAATTTAGTGAAAAAAATCTTTTTTTTTCATTTACACATCCGACTTTAACAAAAAGTCGTCAAACACCTGTGTGGTGGTAAAGCTCACTGGACCCCTTGTTACGTGCCTTGAGGGGTGTAGTTTCCAAAATGGTATGCCATGTGGGGGGGGGGGGGGGTTCTGCTGTTCTTGCACCATAGGGGCTTCCTAAATGTGACATGCCCTTCAAAAACCATTTCAGAAAAACTCAATCTCCAAAATTCCATTGTCGCTCCTTCCCTTCTGAGCCCTCTACTGTGCCTGCTGAACACTTGACATACACATATAAGGTATTTCCTTACTCCAGAGAAATTTGGTTACAAATTTTGAGAGGATTTTTCTACGTGAGCACAAACGTGAGTTTTCATCTTCCTTCAATTCTCCTCTTTTACTTGACTCTTTACCTGTCTATAATAACCAACCTGTTAATGAAATGGAGCCCATGCAAATAGGGTCAATTCGTAACCCGGAGGAGTGCAGAAGATTTCGTCAACTAAACGGCCTGTGTTTTTACTGTGGGGAGAATACACACTTCATCTCCTCCTGTGTCAAGCATCCACGTCCAAGTGGCAAGTGGCACAGGTATGTCATGCCTCTCAGAGAGCTACGCCTGGCAGAGTATTTCTGCATTGTTTCATCTAGTGTACAATCTAACCTAACTTCTAAGAGTATTGTAAAGCCTGTTTTCCAGCAACCTCTGGCTAATTCCACGTATTGCGGCACCATAGGCAATAAGATTGTCAAGAACATTCATGCAGACTTGCAGTCAGAGGGAAGTAGTGAGATTCTGGAGGATGACTGTGAGGACACCAATGAATGGTGTGATTTGGAGGATGAGGATACAGATGAGGACATTGATGGTCCATCTGTATCCATGTGTAGACCTTTGTACTCTCAGATGGTTAAGGGTCCAGTTGCCCCTTTTAAAAGGGGGGTACTGTAAGAACCCAAAGGGTTAATATGCACTGAGGTCTTTTGTTACTCTGGTTGCTGTGGAAATGCCCTGTTCTCTGGCTGGTCAGCTGACCCTGATAAGAGCACCTGGTCTGGGCCTATTTAAGCTGGCAGCCTGCTCCCATACCTCACCTGCGAAAGAGCTCATACTCCTAGCTAGCGTGTGTACAGTATCCTGTATTTCTGGCATATTTGACCCATTGGCTCCGCTTTCTGACACCTCTTCTTTCTCTGCGATTTGGCTTTTCTGTTATCTCTTGGTACTGGCTCGGCTTGTGGACTGTGACATATTGTGTGTGTATGTTTAGTTTATATTTCTTAAAAAAAGTAGGTAGCTACAACCAAGACAGTGATTATATGGGATATTTGCCAGACAAGTATTAGCGTGAAGGTTGTGTAGCTCATACAAACTGGATAAATATATGAAAATTGTGTATATACAATGTATATACTGTGTACGTGTTTCCTCAAATCTGGGCTTATGTATTGTATACTAGAATTGTGTATATACAATTTATATACTGTGTACGTGTTTCCTCAAATCTGGGCTTATGTATTGTATACTAGAATTGTGTATATACAATGTATATACTGTGTACGTGTTTCCTCAAATCTGGGCTTCTGTATTGTATACTAGAATTGGGTTTGTGTGATATGGATAAATGTGTATGGACCATATAAATATGTGATGATGTCTATATGGATTTTTTGTGTATGTGTGTGTGTGTGTGTGTAAATGTAATGTGTATATATATATATATATATATATATATATATATATATGTATATGTAGATGTGATATTAAAAAGATTGTAGGAGATTCAGTGTGATCATAAAACATTTATTAAATACAGTTATAATCACCTACCCCCGCAGGGCCCTTGCAGGTGGCAGGAATTAATACAGATATATAAGTAAAATATAGGTTAAAATATGAAAATAAAATAAAAATACCGTATTTATCGGGGTATACCACGCACCGGCCTATAACACGCACCCTCATTTTACCAAGGATATTTGGGTAAAAAAAGTTTTTTACCCAAATATCCATGGTAAAATGAGGGTGCGTGTGTGCGCGTGTATACCCCGATATACCCCCAGGAAAGGCAGGGGGAGAGAGGCCGTCGCTGCCCGCTTCTCTCCCCCTGCCTTTCCTGGGGTCTAGAGCGCTGCTGTCAGCCCTTCTCACCCCCTGGTTATCGGCGCCGCTGCCCGTTCTGTCCCCCTGACTATTGGTGCCGGCGCCGATAGCCAGGGGGAGAGAAGCAGCGCCGACAGCCAGGGGGAGAGAAGGGACAGCGGCACCCATTGCCGGCGCCGCTGCCCCGTTGCCTCCCCCCATCCCCGGTGGCATAATTACCTTAGTCGGGTCCGCGCTGCTGCAGGCCTCCGTCGTGCGTCCCCAGCATCGTTGCTATGCACGGCGCGGCGCACTGACGGAGGCTTTTTCAATAACTGTGATGATCTGTTGGAAATGTGCTGCTTTTACAACCACAGCTTTTCTGTAACTGGTGGATTTTCTTAGCTGTAAATGGAACAAGCACTGAATCTCATTAGTAATTAGGGATCTGGATGATCCTGAAAAAGCACTGAATCTCATTAGTGATTAGGGATCTGAATAATCCTAAACTTTAGCAAAGGAACCAAAGTGTGGGTATATATGATCCAATACCCACATTTTGGTTCCTTTGCTAAAGTTTAGGAATATTTCAGATCCCTAATCACTAATGAGATTCAGTGCTTGTTCAGGATGATCCAGATCCCTAATTACTATTGAGATTCAGTGCTTGTTCCATTTACAGCTAAGAAAATCCACCAGTTACAGAAAAGCTGTGGTTATTAAAGCAGCACATTTCCAACAGATCATCACAGCTATTGAAAAAGAGTCAGATGAACGTCTCGAAACGCGTCTAGCCTCTACATATACTAGCAATCTATTATACCACACTCACCACCATAGAAACCAGGATCTTCACAAATCAACTTGCAACTGCTGGAGGCCCAAGTGAGCGGCCCACTGTTACATGCGTAGCAATACAGGACATCAGCACTGTTACCTGCGCTTCTACACAGGACGCCAGCATCCACTGCCGACCTCCCTTACATCATCACTCCCACAGTCACCTGTTGAAGCCCGGACATTTCACATTGGTCGGACGCCAGCTGTGCCAGTCCGGCACCACAGGACCATGCGGAGAAGTGAGGCTTTCCCTCCAGACGGGCACATACAACTGTACTAGACGGTAGCCGAGCCAGCTCGTCAGACTGCATAGGGACACCGCCTGGGAGGTCAGGTAAGTGGTGCTGTGCACCATTGCATATTGCTAACCCACTGTACTACCAATGAACATAGGAGTATAACTCCATTATATCACCAACGGTGGTAAAATACTAACTATTACTGTACCACCAATGAGCATAGGAGTAGAACTCCAATATACCACCAACTACGTACTACCAACTGCTGCTTATTTATTTTATATCCTGGACATTTAACAATAAGCTGGTTTACTTTTATTATTATTTTTATTTTATTTTCATATTTTAACCTATATTTTACTTATATATCTGTATTAATTTCTGCCACCTGCAAGGGCCCTGCGGGGGTAGGTGATTATAACTGTATTTAATAAATGTTTTATGATCACACTGAATCTCCTACAATCTTTTTAATATCACATTTACATATAAATATATATATATATATATATATATATATATATATATAGAAACATTACACACACACACACACATACACACTTCTATACACACATTAAAATCCATATAGACATCATCACATATTTATATGGTCCATACACATTTATCCATATCACACAAACCCAATTCTAATATTTAATACAATACATAAGCCCAGATTTGAGGAAACACGTACACAGTATATACATTGTATATACACAGTTTATATTTCTGTTAGTGTGTGTGATTCCATACAGTGTCCCAACCTCCATCTGTATTGTATGTTTATTTTGTTGATGTTTTACTCCCTGTACTTATATCAGTCACCGTGGTTGTGGACCCGTCACCTAGGGCAGGTACGCAATTAGGCAAGGCAACTGGGAGTGAGTGAGTTCAGGGATTCACTCTTCCCTGCCCATATGTGACACCCTTATTAATGTGGACCACAAAGTAGACCCCTCAATTTAAACTCCAGACTACATAAAAAATACACTGAAACTGAAAAACCATACTTACATAGTTACCCTCCTCACTAAAACATTACTCTTTAGCTTCAAGCACCATGTACATGGTTCTTGTGCTGCCAGTGACAGAGTGATGTGTACACCACCATACAATACATCCATTAGGTCCTAGTGCGTGGGATGAGAAGTGTATGTATAAGTTATTGTCTCATAAACTAGATAATGGTTGATTCAATGGGAGAAATAGGTAAGATCATTGGCACTTTGGGAAGCCATAGACCACTCTAACCACTCATATTATACTTTGTTATGGAATGTAGCACACTGATAACACCATTAAGGGATGTGTATATTAAGTGTATGGCAAGTTTATTGTGGATCATATGCTTGACCTCTATATTTATCTATGTTTTCCTAAGTGTAGTTTAGTTTGCATGGGACCTACATAGGCAATCTAGCCTCATCAATGGCAAACTGGTACTGCAAAGGGTCCTTCACATGTTTCCTAAACTATACCGATGTGGGATAAACTTTGTAGTGACAATAGTTTCATTGACTTCTGTCTTGGCAAAGTTTAAAAAGCTTTAACAATAACAAACTTGGGCAACATATGTAAGATTAAAATGTCATTGCTACGATAAATGTCTCACCATAAAGTGAACACAGGGTTATTTTAAAGGATGACTAGACAATTGCTTTAGCTACACAATGAATTAAATCAGTTACACCCACTGTGTGACTCATTGCATTCCTGTAGAGTCAAACATTACACTACAGCAACGGTTACATCCCAAAGAAGTAATTTCCACTGAATATTGGGTGAAACGTTGCATCACTCAAATCACTCAATAGATTTATCCAGTTAAATTGTGAAATTGTGCAGCACTAGTTTTCATCTGGCTCTGAAATCAAAGAACAAAATGTTTACGCAAATATTATTTTACAAACCACATGATTGATAGGTTACAATTATAGCCAGAATAGAATGAGGGATTATCTTGAATTCATCTTATATTGTTGTGGAGAGAAAAATATCCTATTGGTCAAATTGTAGATAATAATAATGGGGTTTGTGAACATAATAGCTATCCTATCCTATCCTAAAAAAAATATATATATATATCATTATGTGTGAAAAAATGTGTGGGGTTCCCCCTATTTTCCTTATCAGCCAAATACTAAGCAAGCAGCAACAGCCTGAGGTTAACTGGGTGGCAAGGACCACAGTTTCTGCCCTCTCCAGCCTAACCACTGAAGGACGAAAGGCGTATCTGTACATCCTTGTCCTACTCCCCCTCTATAATGCAGGCTCAGGAGCTGAGCCCGCATTATAACGGGGTGGTCCCGGCAGCTGATAGCCGTGGCTAATGCTGGACATCACCAATCGCTGTGATATCTGGTATTAAAGGGGTACTCCACTGGAAAACTTTTTTTTTCTTAATCAACTGGTGCCAGAAAGTTAAACAGATTTGTAAATTACTTCTATTAAAAAATATTAATCCTTCCAGTACTTATCAGCTGCTGTATGCTCCACAGGAAGTTCTGTTCTTTTTGAATTTCTTTTCTGTCTGACCACAGAGTTTTCTGCTGACACTTTCATCTGTATCAGGAACTGTCCAGAGTAGGAGCAAATCCCCATAGCAAACCTCTCCTGCTCTGGACAGTTCCTCACATGGACAGAGGTGTCAGCAGAGAGCACTGTGGTCAGACTAGAAAGAAAATTCAAAAAGACAAGAACTTCCTCTGTAGTATACTGCAGCTAATTAGTACTAAGTAATAAGTATTAAGATTCTTTAATAGAAGTCATTTACAAATCTGTTTAACTTTCTGGCACCAGTTGATTTAAAACATTTTTTTTTCCAGTGAAGTACCCCTTTTACCCCTTACACGCCTTAAACAAAGTTGATAGTGGTGTCTAAAATGTTTAAAAAAAAAAAAAAACATCCCTGCAGCTCAGTGGAGCTGATTATGACCACTGCCGTGAAAATGCGCTATCTCAATCAGCTGAGGAGATGGCGGTAGGGCCCTTACCTGCCTCCTTGATGTCCAATTGGTGGCTCAATGCTCCAGGAAGCCTCAGCAGCAATCAGTGTTAATTAACGCCTTCCCTAATAAAAGTTTTAAATATCCCCCCCCCCCTTCCCATTAAAAAAAATATGTTAACAAAAATAAACATTTACATATATGGTATCGCCACATGTGTAAATGTCCGAACTGTAAAAATATAACATTAATTAATCCGCACGGTCAATGATGTATACGTAAAAAAAAATACCACAATCCAACATTCCGTATTTTTGGTGACTTTGTATACCCTAAAAAAATGTATAAAAAGCGATCAAAAAGTCCCATCAAAACAAAAATGGTTCAGCTAAAAACTAGAGATTAGGTTGCAAAAAATGATCCCTCATATAGCCCCGTATATCGAAAAATAAAAAAGTTATAGGTTTCGGAAGAAGTAAAGCAAACTCAAACCTATATAAGTTGGGTATCATTTTAATTTTATAAGGTGTCATTTTTACCAAAAAGTGCTCAGAGTTGTATCAGAAGCCCCAAGAGTTACAAAATTGCTTTTTTTTTTACAATTTTGCCCCACAAATATATTTTTTTTAGTTTTGCCATAGATTTTGTGGTGAAATTATTGATGTCATTACAAAGTAAAATTGGTGGTGCAAAAACAAGCCCTCATATGGGTCTGTAGGTGCAAAACTGAAAGTGTTATGATTTTTAGAAAGTGAGGTGTAAAAACCAAAAAAAAAACTGATGTTCTGAAGGGATTACATAATGTACCCCTGTGGTGTGTACCAGGGTTATAATTGAGTGTTAGTATTTTTGGGCTACTGCTAAGTCAACATCATAGTCCTCCAATCCAAAGTAGTCCTCTGCATTCATGTATCACGCCCATAAAGTGCATAAAGCAGTGTTTCCCAAGCAGGGATTCTCCAGCTGTTGCTAACAACCCCCAGCATTCCTAGACAGTCAAGGGGGTGTCTGGGCATGCAACATCTGGAGGCTTCCTATCTGGGAAACACTGTTGTGTTTGAGAATTGCAGTGTAGCTCCATTGAAGTGAGTGAGGCTGAGCTGCCATACCATACAGAACATGTGGACAGGTATGGCACTATTTCTAGTAGAGAGCAGCCATGTTTTCATAATTCTGGATAATCTCTTTAATAAAACAATAACACCATTAAGTTATGTTAGCCATATCTAAAAGTTCTGCACAGTAGCATCCAGATAATTGTAGAACTTGCCTACTTGCAATGTGCACATCAGACCACTGCATTGTGACATCTCAGGAAAATAAAAGTGTTCAGTGTTTTCCGTCAATTAGTTCAACGTGTCTTGTGTTAAGAGGATGTTGTTTACTTCTCAATAAGAAGTATGCAGTCAAGAACAGACTGAAATACACTGGAGAACAACATGTGCCTTTCAGATATCGAAGGACCATGATGTTCTATCAATTAATTTAAACTTCACTACTAAAAACTACTGAGTTCTAAACCACCTGAGGTAAATATATTCAATCTAAAATCATAATAGGTAATTTTAACCCATTAATGACTGCTAGATTTCACACATGCGTAATGGCTAATGTGTAATTTACAGTACCATTTGTCAAATTAGCTGTGATGTGCAGAGACATCTGGTCTTGTCATATCTATCTAATGTTCATTTAATGCTATATAGAAGATGTCTAAAGAAGATGCCTATTTAATAATGTGTCCCTAAAAAATTGAGAAGGAGATAACAATATGAATCCTTGATGGCTTTGTCCATAAAGGGGTACTCCACTCCCCAGCGTTCAGAACATTTAGTTCCAAATGCCAGAAGAGGGCTTCGGGGTCAAAATGCCCCCTCGTGATGTCACGCCCCGCTCCCTAAATTCAGGTCTATGGGAGGGGGTCTGACGGCTGTCACGTCCCCTCCCATAGACTTGCATTGAGGGGGCGGAGCATGACATCATAAGGGGCAGAGCGTGACATCACAAGAGGTCATGGCGACCCCCAAAGCCCGCTCCCAGCGTTCGGAACTAAATGTTCTGAACGCTGGGGAGTGGGGAACCCCTTTAAATGGGTTTTCCAATCCGCAGGATAGATTATGAGTAAAAATTGTTGGAAGTCCAGCTGTTGAGACTCCCACTAATCAAGAGAACTGGGATCCTATGTCTCCTCTGTTTAATGGAGTAGTGGTGGGACACAAGAGCTTCAACTCCATTTATTTCTATAAGCTTGACAAAGATAGCCTAGTACAGCACTAGTGGGCAGCTTTCACTAAACAGATACTCATTTTTTGCCTTAAAGGGGTACTCCACCCCTAGAGATCTTATCCCCAAAGGACCCCTTGCAATCTCCGGCCCGTCACCTGGCATTCTGAACACTGGTTTCAGGTGGCCATGGTCGTCATATCCTCTCCAATCTTTAACATAAACTTGGCACTCCAATTGCAATTAATTAAAATTTTTATTATGCAGTCCTTATTTAAAACAATTGACGTTTCGGTCCTACCCGGACCTTCATCAGAAAATACCAGACTGCTGAGGAGGTTACATGAGATAAGGAATAGATGGCCAGATGCTGTACTGTTAGGAAAAAAAAGCCACAGTCACCCAGGTGATCACCAGTACAAGTGTTGGGAGCTCCTTTGGTTAATACAATTAGTTTCCAACCTAATAGGTTATTGGAACTGTTGTTGAGAACCTAAGGATTTAGAGTACCATTGGATCCTCTGAGACTGGATTTGTCGGTTGAATGCTAACTTATCATTATGAGACTATATTGTAGGGATTGAGATTTTAATTCACTATCAATACTCACCTTCAAATAATAAAATAATAATAATTTTTTTTAGTTGCAGTGTAAACCAATATACACCGGCAGCCAAAGGGTGTTTCATCATATCGGGTAACTTGTACTGAACTTCTTCCACATAATGGAGGCAAAGAACTTAAGCACTTCTAACATCACATTACCTGAGGGAGATTATGGTAGATATGTGGTGTATAAATGTTTACTTGAGCAGTTCCTGGGGGGGCTCACTGTAATATATGGTATAAAAATGGGTGCAATTCAGTGTAATATACAATACTCTCCAAAAGAAAAAGGCTCACACTGAAAATAGAATGCACACCATTATATCTCTAATGCAATAGCTTTATTGCAAATTACAAAACAATCAAGTTATAACTTTAAAACCATTTAAAAAGGCTCCCTTAAGAGCCACAACACAACCTCAGAGCAGGGCCATGACCTCCTGCTCTGAGTGAATGACCCCGTCCCACTGGTAATCAAATTACAATCAGTGTCAGCTCCGTGTGGCTATAGACATGCAGGTGCATACATGGACAGGATAAGCACTCCTATGATAACAATGATTACTTAATGTCACAATAGCAATACAAATAATACTATACTGGTGCAATGCTGTCTTCTACAATACCACAATAGCACAGCTATATTCCACAGAGACCAGCGACACAGGTGCTACAGCAGAGGACGGGATCAAAGAAACCCACGCGTTCCGTCGCAAGCGACTTCCTCAGGGGTCCCTAAAGACTTTGAAAAAATTATGTAGGTTTGCTCCTGAAAGGACAAGAGTTGAGCAAACTTTTGAAGAGTTCGGTTCGCTGGACTCGCCAAACTTTTCGGAAATCACAAGTTCGGTTCTGCTCGGCTCGGTTCGACTCTACCAGCAATGAAATAAACCCCTAAACACATTTATAACACTATGTTTACCTAAAATATAAATGAACTGACACTGGTATATGAAAACTATTTTCTATCACAGGATGCACTATATATACTGAAACAGTTAAAGACAAAATGTACTGATATGTAGTGAGACACTTAAAGACACTTAATTGCTGGATGGTATCCTTAAAATCAGTCCTTTTCCACTGCAAAGGGGGTTGGATGCAAAAATATGTGCAGTATGCAACAATATAACAAGTTCCTCGGAGTAGATGAAAGTGCAACAATGTTCAGTGTATTACAATTAGTGTTCACTGTTGCTAGTTTCTCAGTGTCTTTATATCAGGACAAATAGCTGGCAGTTTTGCAGTACATTACCGGTCACTGCAGGTGGGCTGCCTCCGGGTCCCCGTGCTGGCAGGTGTCAGTGATGGATGCTTGTAGAGGTGTCACTGACTGATGGAATGTTCCGCCGTAGAGGTCAGGTCTGCAACAGACTGGGGATGGATGTCTCTACCTCGTGAGAATGGCGTGGGATCTATTGGGATCATACTGGTCCGGTCCGGAGACGACCCTGCCGATCTTGCCGCTCCAGTCCATAGCGGACTTCTAGTCCAGAGTGGACTTGCAACGAGCCGGGGCAATCCAAGTACATCCTGCAGGTGCCGGCACTGACGTCACATGCCACTCTCACGAGGTAGAGACATCCATCCCCGGTCTGTTGCAGACCTGACCTCTACGGCGGGACATTCCATCAGTCAGTGACACCTCTACAAGTATCCATCACCAACGCCTGCCAGCGCCGGGACCCGGAGGTAGCCCATCTGCAGTGACCATCTCAGTGCTTTATCCATTCAGCTCCACGGCAGATCCACGCTCTAAGGACCGGTAATGTACAGCAAAACTGCCAGCTATTTGTCCTGATATAAAGACACTGAGAAACTAGCAACAGTGAACACTAATACACAGTGTAATACACTGAACATTTTTGCACTTTCATCTACTAAGAGGAACTTGTTACATTGTTGCATACTGCACATATTTTTGCATCCAACCCCCTTTGCAGTGGAAAAAGACTGATTTTAAGGATACCACCCAGCAATTAAGTGTCTTTAACTGTCTCAGTACATATCAGTACATTTTGTCTTTAACCTTTTCAGTATATATAGTGCATCCTGTGAAAGAAAATAGTCTCCATATACCAGTGTCAGTTCATTTATATTTTAGGTAAATTTATCTCCCTCTCGCAAGGGGCCCCTTGTGAGGTGGAATTTTTATCAGCCTCTTATATCACTATTTTTAATAAAATTATATACTTTATTATAATTGAAGCACGATTCTTGGTCCTTTAATTATAGTTTAAATTATTACACCTATTATACCTTCATTGAGGTCTGGGTATTTTTGTCTTTTTGTTTATTTAACATTGGCACCATAGGTATAGGTGCATTACGCGTTTGTCCTCGGTAGGTTATATAGTTGTGAGCTGCACATACTATTTCTTTTTTTTCTAGTGATTACATTTATAACCCTGCCTAACACCTCTAAACTTCTGTACAACACTGTTAGGAGTCTATTCAAGTCATTTTAAAGGGTTTCTAAGGCTCAGTTATGGTGACATGTGGTAACCCATGGTAACTATTACAGCTTGCCCATTTTTTAGGCTAATTTAAAAAATTATGCCTTTTTTGGGAGTAGAAACAGGTTCTTAGTCTAACAAGTGAAGAAGATGGCATGGATTTTTTCCAGCGTGCCAAAAATTATCACTTTTTTGGGAGAAGCAACAGGTTCTTAGTCTGGCAAGTGAAGAAGCCGGCATGAATTTTTCCAAGCGTTCCAAAAAATATCTCTCTTTGGGAGTAGTAACACGTTCTTAGTCTAGCAAGTAAAGAAGACGGCATGGCTTTTTCCCAAAGTGCCAAATTGATCCCTTTTGTGGGAGTAGTAACAGAATTGACGTTTAAAATAGTGAAGACTGAAGAAGAAATAGCTCTTGTATGAAAAGCCGAAAAAAATATTCCTTTTCTTGGGATGATGGGTTGTGTATGTGTAGGCCTGGAGTGGATTGGTGTTACTAGTAGTAGCCTGCGTTCTAAAAAAAGATCTCTTTTTGGGAGTAGTAACACGTTCTTAGTCTAGCAAGTAAAGAAGACGTCATGGATTTTTCCCAGCGTGCCAAAAATTATCCCTTTTTGGGAGTAGTAACAAGTTCTCAGTCTAGCAAGTGAAGAAGCCGGCATGGATTTTTTCAAGCATTCCAAAAATAATGCCTTTTTTGGGAGTAGTAACAGGTTCTTAATCTAGCAAATGAAGAAGACAGCATGGCTTTTTCCCAACGTGCCAAATTGATCCCTTTTGTGGGAGTAACAGAATTGACGTTTAAAATAGTGAAGACTGAAGAAGAAATAGCTCTTGTATGAAAAGCCGAAAAAAATATTCCTTTTCTGGGGATGATGGGTTGTGTATGTGTAGGCCTGGAGTGGATTGGTGTTACTAGTAGTAGCCTGCATACAGCAGGTGGGGGCTGAATGATGTTAATAGCATACAGCATGAGATGGAAGACAAATGTTTATAGCATACAGCATGAGATGGCAGCCAGATATCACTAGCATACAGTATGAGATAGCAGACTGGTAGTGGCAGGAAGGTGGTGGGCTGCTGGCTAACAGATGTTACTATTGTATAGCATGAGATGGCGGACACATGTCACTAGCGTACAGCATAAAATGGCGGACTGATGTCACTAGCATCCATCAGGGGTGGTGTTAGTACTGCCTAATCAGTGGCATCTGGCACAAGAGGTTTAAATTCCTCACTGATCCATGCCTGATAAATTCTTTTTTTTAATTCTTTTATTCTTTATAAATTTACATATTAACAACCCCAACTTGGGTACATTAATGACACATATAAAATAGTTAATTTATCCCATACCAACCCCCCCCCCCTCCCCCACCACCGAAGAGGGGGGGGGGGGGAGAAAGAACTCTTGGCTATATTTCAAAAAATCTAAATCAGTAAAGTGAAACTCCCCTTTAAATTGTTCAAAGGATTTTAACCTATCATTCTCTATTATGTCATTTAACTTTTTAACACCCCTAGTTACCCAAAAGAAGGGTTACGGAATAGTCAAAAATTCTTCCAACCTGGTATTGAACCAGATGGGTATAAAACCCAGAGCCCCATTAATGCCTACCTTCTTTTTGAGTAGGTACCACCCATTTTTGTACATATCAGCATAAGTGAATTGTTGATCTCGTGCCCTGGATTCCACCAGTTCCAGGGGGCTATAGTTACACTTTATCCCCCTTGCGCTATTAGCCAGATTTTTACCCAAGTACGAGTTAGCACCCATTTTAATCCCATCTAAAATTCTTGATAGAAAATAATGTTGGAAACATGGTGGCGCCATTCCACCTTCCCCAGCTGGAGAGCAGAATACACTATACTTCAGTCTGGCCCTATTTCGGCCCCATAGACACCTGTTAAGTAACGACTCAAGTCTGTCGAACCATACCTTGGAAATCCAGATTGCAGTTGCATTCAGTATATACAAAATTTGAGGGAGTAAGACCATCTTTATCAGGGCTGCTCTGTCTGCCATTAAGAGTGGAAGTTTGTGAGGATTTAAATTCAACTTCTTATAGTCTGCATAAATACATAAAGTCACCATTTCTTTGTATTATTTTTATAAAATATTCTCATCATATTTATGTATCGTTGTCCCATTCCCATTTCCTCCATTGTCCTCCATAAGAATCTCCTGTCCACCCTGTTGAACGCTTTTGTCGCATCGAGAGACAGGTGGAGCAGAGGATACCCTCGAATTTCTAAAGGCTAGAAAAAATCACATGCAAAACTGCCGGCGTAGCCTCTGAGCGCCATACACTTGTGCCTAACCCGATACCGGATTTCCAGATGCAACTATCTCCATTGAGCGGTGAGTGCACGTACGTGCCCCTCATTTTTATCTTATATTGATACTTCATACATTTGTATGTGCACCCCGCAGGAGACATTGATATAGGTCGTCAAAGACGAAATTGCAGGTCGTGGAAGGTGAAGTTGCTTACTGTGTGCTCTCCCCTTTCCTAAGTCCTTTGTGTCTAGAAAAAGTCTATTCAATATTGTACCATATATTACGACCTGGGATGAAACCCGTTTGGTCTCGATCTACTAACCCACCAACCACCGCGGAAAGTCTCCTGGCTAGTATCTTGTCCAGGATTTTATTGTCTGCTTTCAAGAGTGAAATTGGATTGTACAATTCTTTGTTTCTAGGATCCTTTCCTTTCTTCAGTATTAGTATAATGTCTGCCTCTGACATCGAGACCGGTAGGTCCCCCGTCCGACAGGATTCATAAACTGTTTCCCAAAGTATGGTGAGGCCGTCCGGGCTTGGGGTTGAGCCATTTGGGGAAGACTGAATTACCTTGCCAACTTCCTGTAGTGTAATAGGCTTTCTCATCTCCTCCTTTTGATCATCAGAGAGCCTTGGCATATATCCATTTTAAAAAAAATAAATAATCAAGATCACCCTCCATAGGATAATCCTGGGAAGTATAAAGACCTGAAAATATTCCAAGAGAGGGCTCAATCTCTGACTCCAAATTGGTTTTGTAGCCTGAATCTAGACGCAACGCCTCAATCCTAGACCTTCCTGTCCTTACTTTCATCATACCAGCTAAAAATTTGCTAGGCCTACCTCCGTCTGTAAAATACCTATGGCCAGAAAAAAAGACCTGGTATTGCGCCTTTTCTAACAGAAAGAATCGTAAGGCTTCCTGCTTCTCCTTGAGCGATTCTGACAGACTTGGGTTGCCACTCTTGGCTATTTGATCCTCCAACCCCTTAACTTCTACACGAAGAAGAGCTTCCTTCTCTCTGAATGATTTTTTTTTATTATTTGAGATTTCCTTAAACAGGCCACCTCTCATGAATGCCTTTAGGGTGTCCCAAATAACTTGAGGACTAGTTGAACCCTTATTATTCAACCAGAACAAAGAGATCTCCTGTCTAATAAAATCATCTTTTTGATGAGGGGGAGAGCCAATGGGCATTTAGTTTAAAAATTCTTACATGAGACGCTCCTCCCACATCCAGGTCTATATCTGATGCTAACAATACGTGGTCAGAGATGGAACGTGGGTCGGTGGAAATTTTCCTAAGGAAACTATAACTATGTGAACTATGGCTTTTCCTCATACAAAGTTCTCCACATATCTACCCACCCAATCTCATTGATGAATCTAGCTAGCAAGGTATTAAAGGGAGGGGGGCACCTACCCAGACTCTTCCTATCCAGATTTGGGTTCACAACTGTGATTAAGTCACCCATTAGAAACAAGGGAAGTTCTCTCTTGTCTTTTAAGAAATTAACCAAAATTACCTCTAAATAAATTTTTTACACTAACATGCTGGTGTTGCCCTATACTTTTCATTTTGACAAGAGGTAAAAGGCAAAAAAGCCCCCCAAAATTTGTAATGCAATTTCTCCCAACTACGAAGATACCCCATATGTGGGTGCAAAGTGCTCTGGGGGCGCACAACAAGGCCCAGAAGGGAGAGTGCACCATGTACATTTGAGGTGATTTGCACAGGGGTGGCTGATTGTTACAGCGGTTTTGACAAGCGCAAAAAAAAAACCCACATGTGACCCCATTTCGGAAACTACACCCCTCACGGAATGTAATGAGGGGTGCAGTGAGAATTTACCCCCACTGGTGTCTGACAGATCTTTGGAACAGTGGGCTGTGCAAATGAAGAATTTTGTCCAGCCCAATGTTCCAAAGATCTGACAGACACCAGTGGGGGGTAAATGCTCACTGTACCCCTTGTTACGTTCCTCAAGGGGTCTAGTTTCCAAAATGGCATGCCATGTGGGGGTTATTTTGCTGTACTGGCACCATAAGGGCTTCCTAAATGCGACATGCCCCCAGGGCAAAATTTGCTCTCAAAAAGCCAAATATGACTCCTTCTCTTCTGAGCATTGTAGTTCGCCCGTAGTGCACTTCAGGTCAACTTATGGGGTACCTCCATACTCAGAAGAGATGGGTTTACAAATTTTGGGGGGTATTTTCTGCTATTAACCCTTGAAAAAATGTGAAATTTGGGGGGAAACACACATTTTTGTGAAATTATTATTATTTTTTTTACATATGCAAAAGTTGTGAAACACATGTGGGGTATTAAGGTTCACTTTATCCCATGTTACATTCCCCGAGGGGTCTAGTTTCCAAAATGGTATGCCGTGTTTTTTTTTTTGCTGTTCTGGCACCATAAGGGCTTCCTAAAGGTGACATGCCCCCCCAAAAACCATTTCAGAAAAACGTACTCTCCAAAATCCCCTTGTCGCTCCATCCCTTCTGAGCCCTCTACTGCGCCTGCCGAACACTTTACATAGACATATGAGGTATGTGCTTACTCGAGAGAAATTGGGCTACAAATACAAGTAAAAATGTTGTCCTTTTACCCCTTGTAAAAATTCAAAAATTGGGTCTACAAGAACATGTAAGTGTAAAAAATGAAGATTGTGAATTTTCTCCTTCACTTTGCTGCTATTCGTGTGAAACACCTAAAGGGTTAAAACACTTACTGAATGTCATTTTGAATACTTTGGGGGTGTAGTTTTTATAATGGTGTCATTTATGGGGTATTTCTAATATGAAGACCCTTCAAATCCACTTCAAACCTGAACTGGTCCCTGAAAAATACTGAGTTTGAAAATTTTGTGAAAAATCGGAAAATTGCTGCTGACCGTTGAAGCCCTCTGGTGTCTTCCAAAAGTAAAAACTCATCAATTTTATGATGCAAACATAAAGTAGACATATTGTATATGTGAACCCAAAAAAATTTATTCGTAATATCCATTTTCCTTACAAGCAGAGAGCTTCAAAGTTAGAAAAATGCAAAATTTTCAAATTTTTCATCAAATTTACGGATTTTTCACCAAGAAAGGATGCAAGTTACCACAAAAATTTACCACTATGTTAAAGTAGAATATGTCACGAAAAAACGATCTCGGAATCAGAATGATAACTAAAAGCATCCCAGAGTTATTAATGTTTAAAGTGACAGTGGTCAGATGTGGAAAAACGCTCCGGTCCTTAAGGCCAAAATGGGCTCCGTCCTGAAGGGGTTAAAGCATACCTGTCATATTGCAAAAAAAGTTATATGTTACTCAGGACCCAATCCTGATCATGTGCATATAATTTTTATGTTTTTCGGACCTAAATATCCAGAGATATAAGCATTTTTCTGCTGGTGAGTTACTTTTTCATTGTGCAGGCTGGAGGGGGCGTGTCAGTCGGTCTCCCTCACAGGAGCAAGCCTGTGCAGTCAGCCAATTAGTACTCTCTACTCCGTAACCCTTTCCTCTCTGGTTTTATGCTGTGTCATGTATCAGAGGAAGATACTTGGAGCTTGCCTGCTGTAATCAGAAGACATTATGGTGAATTCATAACAGGATAAAATGTATAAATATAAGAATAGATCTTTATAAAATTAGTGCAAGGATTTTTTAGATAAAAGTACAGCATTTTTATGTTCTATCTGTTTTATCTTCTCCTAGTAAAGCTGGATGCTAATCAGCATAGCTGTCACTATGTGTGTCATTCATCTTTCACAGCTTCCTGAATGTCTGATCAACTTCTTTGTCATTCAGGAGTCTGGGAAAGCTTTGACTATTTCAGCATGCTGGGAGTTGTAGTTTAGTAACAACTGAAGCTGCAATGTTTGTAAATAACTGTGTTAGAGCAGTGTTGCCTCCAGCTGTTTTAAAACTACAGCTCCCAGCATGTCCATACATCCTTTATCTGTAGTTTTGGATACACAACAGAAATCTCCTATACTGGATACCAGTATGCTTTACGGCCGGTATCCAGTATTCTGTAAAATCTAGACTAGTCTGTCTGGCTAAAAGACAGGTGACCCCTAGTGGTGGCTATTTTGAGCTTGAATTTCAGGTGAAAATTTTTTTTTTTTTTAAAGGTGTATATTGTGAAATGTCATATTATAATGAGTCCTGCAATATCTGAAAAGTTTTTAACAATGACAGTGCCTCTTTAAATTTGTTTGGTGATTTGAGAACAAAAGTTTTTTGTGTGTGTGATATTCGCACAACACTTGCATCTTTGGTGGCCACATTTGTAAGCACCTTTTAGAAGTTTTTTGGAATATTTAGAGTTTTTAAAGTGACTTGGTGCTAGAATATTTTTCAGGGTGCGTGCTCTTTTAAACGTAATACAAGGTTTGGTAGGTAAGAAGGGACGTAGGTACATATCCTGCAATAGGATGTGCCAGTGTTTTTCAAAAACTTTTCGGATTTTGGGATGGTCACTTGAATAGGTGGGGATGAAATTGCACTGCCAATCGACTCCTGTGTCTTTTTGACTTTTTGGGGCAAGGCATTCGTCTTGTGTGAGTAGACTTGCGCGCTGATTCGATGTTTTGATTAAGAATTTTGGATATTTTTTTGCTTTGAATCTGTTGGCTATAATTTTACTCTGTTTCTTATAGTCTTCACTTGTAGTGCAATTCCGTCTTATTCTTTTGAATTGTCCATATGGCACGTTCACCAGGCACTTCTTATAATGATTACTATTAAAATGTAAATAGCTATTGCTGTCCACTTTTTTTTTTTTTAAACGACTGGGTGATAATTTTGTTGTCTGTGGTGTGTGTTACTACCACATCTAAAAATTCTGCACTGTTAGGAAAAATGGATTGGGTAAAATTAAGACTCAGCTGTTATTAATAATAAAATCAAGGAACATCTTTAGTTCTGTGTTGTATCCGTTCCATATTATAAAAAATAATGTCTATAAAACGCTTATAAAAAAGACAATGTTTAAAAAGTGGACAGCTATAGATGAGGGATTCCTCAAAAAGTCCTAGAAAAAAAGAGATTGGCAAAACTGGGGGCAAAACGCCTCCCCATCGCTGTGCTCCAATGCTGTTCATAAATAAACTTATTGAATTCGAAATAATTTTGATTTAAAATGAACATAGTTGAATCTAGAACAAATTTAGTCTGAAGAGTAGGCATGGCTGGATCAAGGGAAAGAAAATGTTCAACTGCTTTTGTCCCCAGATCATGATCCATCACTGTATATAGGGAGGCAATATCCATAGTCACAACGATGCAATCACAGCAACCTATTAATGTTACTTCAAATCCAACAGTTTCTGCTGTCTATTGGTTACTAACAGAACCTCGTGTCCATTAATTCATAAAATTGTCTATTGATAGACACTTGTTACTATCAATTTATGACTTCTATTCATCCATTCGGTTTATCACACATTTTACTATTGCACTACTTGTTTGTTTATTTGTTATTCATCATCTTTTGCAATTTTTATTGATATTTTGTTCTTATTTGTTCTATATATCTGCATCCCGGAAAGCTGTGTCCCACAAGCCTCACTTTCAGTCAGTGGCAGTTCCCAGATGTCAATCACCTGAACATCCAGTTGTGCTTCAAGCCTCATTCCAATCTGAGGATAAATCTTCGTTCTTTTGAAAAACTAGGATTACTAATGTGCCTTGTGTAATTTAACATTTTCTTTATTTTAAACCTATTCTCTGCATTTTGGCGCACACTATTCTTTTAATACTGTACTATTTTGTGAATTTTATGAAATCTTGTTACTTTTACCCACCAAATTCTGGTGTTTTTTTGGAATGTATATATATCCTTTCGCAACAGTGTCATGTTGTACCAATCTGAAGAAGGGTGTATAATGAAACGCCTCATTGGTCAAATAAATAAAAAAAACAAAATTTATCCTAAAAAGATTAATCGACTGATTTCATGATAGTATCAGAGGACCCTCTGCAACGGCTAATTTGTAGATTCTGTTTTTACGGCGCAATGAAGTAAATCTGAATGGGTATTGCAGAATTTTTTTTTCTCTGGAAACATTTTTGTGCAGGTAAAGCAATTAAAACACGGTGCCTGTGTATAGAGCGCTCTGTAGAGACATGTCTAGTTAGTTTAATGTAATGTTAAGGCTAATGAGCTAGAAAAGTTACATGGGCTGTATGGGCTGAATTAATAAGCTGTAAGGTATGTGTATCGCTAAGTAATCTACATAAGCTAATTAGGATTCACTTAATCAGGCGACTACTTGTGTAACATAGATCCTATTAACATAGCAATTATAAACTAGGGCCATATTAATTGGGCCTTTAAAGGCCAAGTCTTCCTTTCTCTGACAAGGTCATTAAAAAAATTATATATTTTCATAAATTAGGCATAGAGACTTTTCTCTACAAACATAGAATATAAAAATCTCTGTTTTCCATGGAAACAATTTTGCACAAAACATGTCAGATTGATGTAATAAACATATTCTTCACTATGGAAAGTTTATTCTGTCTATAAACAGTTATTCATACTGTGATCCCTCTTAATTTATCGGCTGATCCATGATTCACTTTTGTCCCAAATGTGTAATTACTCGGGGTTCCTGCACTTGTGTAGCCATCACTCTATACACTATTATAGGAATCCAGCACAGGTGAAATGTGACATGGCACTGCTCTAGTCAGGTGCTTCTCAACACTCCCCTCCACTGGTATGGTCACCTAATCCTGCAGTGTAACATGGTGCTGATATGTAAACTAGCAAGTTCATAGGATACAGCAAACAGAGGAAAGCGAGAAAATCGTGCAAAAAATGGGTGATTCTGTTTATAGTGTTGAATGAATTTCAAATACCACCAACAGTTACACAGGACTGGTTTTTATTCAAAAGAGTCAAAATGATACAGGACAAAGCGTTTTGGTGCACACTCGCTCCTTCCTCAGGTCCACATAAATTTACTACAAGACACATATACAAATAAAGTAATTAGTATACAAAATGTTGTAAAAATACTGGAAATACTGCAACCTTAAAATATTGCCTTACTCTGCAGGCTTAGAATAGAGATGAGGGAATCGAAGATGACAAACTCGAATTCGTCACGAATTTTATGAAAAATTTCATTCGCAACGAATGTGAATATCACTGCGATTTTATTGCGCAAATCACTTAATTAAACTCCATTTACTGTGTTCCAGGCTCCAGGGCGTCTAAAATGGTTGATCCACATGTCAGCACATTGGGCAAGGAATGCTGGGAAGGCGGAAAGGCAAGTCGGGAAGGCAGGTACGCGGGATGACCCTGAATCACATGCAGGATGCAGCCTATCAGCAGCCAGTAACCCCTGTGATGCCACAGCCCTATATATCCAGCAGCCATTTTCCTACTCATCATTTCATTCATTACACTGCAGAGAGATAGGACGGACATCGCTGTGTGTGTTACACAGAAAAGCTTTTTGCAGCAGCGTTTCACCTCTTAGTCACCTCAGCCTTCTGTAGGACACAGAGCACAGCATTTTTGCACAGAAATTAAGGGGCAGAGAGCTGTGTGTTGCCTCAGCTGCAGAAACATTTTCAGAGGAGGGAGAAATAATTTTTTTAGGGCAAATTTGTGTCTTTGTTCCACAACAACTGGTCTGCGGGTTATACTTGTCTGTAGACGGTATAATCCATTCCCAGCAGTCCATTCCTAATAGTATTTGAAAGAGTATTTTTGCAATTTTGGGTTTAGTACACAGTGACTGTGTGCTCCAGCATGGTTGTGTACTGCTGGTGTTGTGGGAAAATTATTATTATAATTTTTTTTTTTTTTTTTGCGTACTGTAGCACATTTTTCAGCAATCATAAATGCATACCACATACCTACATCTAAGTAGTGTACTATTTTGTACCTGTTAATCTGTCAAGGGCCTAGATACTGTGAAAGTCCAGGCAGAAGTACTCACCAGCTGGTGTTGTACCCAGATACTTTTTTTAGTGTACTGTAGTGCATTTTTCTGCCCTCAAAAGTCCATACCACATACCTACATCTAAGTAGTGTACTTTTTTGTACTTGTTAATCTGTAAAGGGCCTAGATACTGTGAAAGTCCAGACATAAGTACACACCGGCTGGTGTTTTTACTCAGATACTTTTTAAGTGTACTGTAGCACGTTTTTCTACCCTCATAAGTTCATACCGCATACGTACATCTGAGTAGTGTGCTATTTTGTACCTGTTAATCTGCCAAGGGCCTAGATACTGTGAAAGTCCAGGCAAAAGTACTTACTGGCTGGTGTTGTACTCAGGCAGCAGGAGCCGCAGTGAGAGGCCTGAGCTCCTGGTATCAGCTAGCGGTTGTGTCTTGACCAGCAACCCATATGACATCATCGATTGGTTAACACAGTCATCCACTTCATCACAAATGGCATCTGATACTCCCAGTCAACAGTTGGTGGGTTAATCAGACACAACCCTCAGTTGGCATGGCCTGGGAGCAGTCCCTGTCCTCCCATTGCCTCTGTCCTATGCTGTCCCCTCCCCTAAAGAAGTATCTTATGCTGTGGGTTCACCGTCACTATTCAGTGAGGACGATCTAATAGAGGACAGTCAGCAGCTACTGCCCAGCCAAGAAGTGGAGGAGACATCTGCCGCTTCCCCCACTAGGCAGGTAAGTAATGATGAGGAAAAAGATGTGGGAGGCGGTGTTGCCAGCGTTCAGGGTCCTGAAGCAGACACTGTTGAGGAACCTGAGGAGGACATCAGTGACGTGCAGACACTTGTTGATGATGATGAAGCCGATCGCAATTGTTTCAGGTTGCCTGTGAGGCAGCAGCTGAGCCAACATGGTGGTAGCATGGTTGGTAGTCAGCATGGTGGCAGAAGTAGAAATTCTACTCAGCATTGTGGCAGTTTTTCATCAAGCATCTGGAGGAGGTTCACATAGCCACATGCAAGATATGTCGGCAGAAGGTGAAGAGTGGCCAGGGTCCCAATGTTGGCACCACGGCCCTGCATCAACATATGCTTCGCCACCAAAAAGAGGCCTGGGAGAACCATGGCTCTGATGTAGTGGTCAAGCCTGCTGCATCACCCAGTGGCACGCCGCTCCCTCTTTCAGTCAGCAAAGGCTCCACCACCTCAGCCGAAGGGAGCTGTGTGTCATACCCTCTTTCTGTCGCTCCAGATGCTCCTGCTCCTCCTACTTTTAGTCAAACTTTCTACCAACAATCTATCGGCGAAGACATGTCCTTGAGACAACAGTATGTGCCCACTCATCCAATGGTTCAGAAGCTGAATGTGCTCCTGTCTACGTTGCTGGTGCTTAGTGTTGAGCGGCATAGGCCATATTCGAATTTGCGATATTTCGCGAATTTATGGACGAATATTCGTCATATATTTGCAAAATTCGCATATTCGTAATATTTGCGTTTTTTTCCGCATATGTGTAAATTTGCATATGCGAATATTTGCATATGTGAAAATGTATGAACTTTATAGCAAGTATACCAGTGTAACTTGATAAAAGCAGCAGAAGGGAGGGATCAATATTTGCAAATATTCACATATGCGAATATTCGCATATGCGAATATTTGCCCGGCGGTCTCACACAGTAGTATTAGAGCCTTCTTTAGACCACACAAGCTGGAAGCAGAAAGGGATGATCACTGTGATGTGTACTGTGAAAAAACAAAAAAGCGAACATTCGTAATTTCGAATATAAAGTGCTATATCCGCGAATATTCGCGAATATGCGATATTCGCGAATAAAATTCGAATTGCGAATATTCGCGAGCAACACTACAGCTGCAGTACCTCCCTTTTCAAGTGGTGGACTCTGCACCTTTCAGAGAACTGATGGCTTGTGCCTAGCAAAAGTGGAGAGTGCCAAGCTGTCATTTCTTTGTGAATAAAGCAGTACCAGCACTGCACTATTTTGTAGAAGAGGAGGTGGGCCAGTCCTTGAGCCTGTCGGTGTGTACGAAAGTACACGGCAGCACGGATGTCTGGAGCTGTAACTATGGTAAGGGACAATACATGTCCTTTTCGGCTCACTGGGTGAATGTGGTTCCTGCACAGCCACAACCCCAACTTGGACAGGTCACGCCACTTCATCCTCCACGCTCTCAGACCATTGGTCCTGTGAAAGTGTGCGACTCGGCTTCCTCATCCTCCAATGTGTCCTCAGCCTCCACTGCCCAGACAAATCTCAGTGGCCCTTTAGCATACTATGAGTGAAGGTCACGGCAGTGTCACGCCGTTCTTCACATGGATTGCCTTGGCCAATGGAGTCACACGGGAGGAACTGCTTAAAGTCATTCGTAAAGAAATCGATTGGCTTACTCCACATAAACTGGAAATGGGAACCATGGTGACCGACAACGGGAAGAACATCTTGTCTGCGCTGCGACAAGGAAGCCTGAACCATGAGCCCTGCATGGCACACGTGTTCAATCTGGTTGTCAAGCGGTTCCTGAAGTGGGGGCCTCATCTGCAAGACATCCTAATAATGGGAAGGAACCTTTGCATGCACATCAGCCACTCTTATACCGCAAAGCACACCCTCCTTGAGCTGCAGCATCAGAACGGTATCCCCCAACATAATCTGATTTGCAATGTTTCCACACATTGTAATTCTACCCTCCATATGTTGGACCAACTATACGAACAGAGAAAAGCCATCACTGATTTCTTGATGATCCAAGCGGATAGGGGTACTCCTCTGTGCAACTTCAATGTGAACCAGTGGCTGCTGAAACATGACACCTGCCATTTGCTCAGGCCCGTTGAGGAAATCACATTATTAGTACGTTGCCAGGATTACTGGATGAACAACGTCATTCCACTGCTTCATTTCTTACAACACGTTGGAAACGATGGCTGGTCAGGGCACTGGAGACGTGGTGCCTACATCTCACGGCCACATGAGACCTGTGGGGGCTGAACTGGAGGAGAAGGAGGAGGGGCACAGCGGAGCAAAGGTTAGGTTTTGTCAAGTGGGTGGTTTTTCTAGTAATCTGACAGGAGAGGAGGAGCAGGAGCAGCCAGATGAGCTAGAGGGTTATGAGGAAGGCGAGACAGAGGACCCAGACACACCGTGGCATTATGAAGTGGAGATAAAGACAGGGAGTCCCTCTGAGTCACTTCCACAAATAGCACTATGCATGCTCACTTGCTTGCGAAGTGACAGCCGAACTGTCACCATTCGGCAGCGGGATGACTTCTGGATCTCCACCTTATTGGACCCTCGCTACCACCACAAAATAGGGGCCTTTTTTACACCCACTGAGAGGGAGGACGAAGTGACCTACTACAGAGGAATCCTATGTAGTCAGTTGGCGGATGCCTATCGGCGCCATCGTCCATCGTCTCACAGGTCTGAATCAGTCCCCCTGTGCTCACCTTCCACTGCCATGGCTGCTGGGGAGGGAGGGGGTGGCAGGAGCAGTACCAGCTCCATCATCAGCAGCCTGAATCTACAGTCACTGATGAGTACCTTTCTTCACCCGCATAGTGAAGCAACTCATGAGCAGCAGGTAGACCTGGAGTAGGAGCTGAACCAGCAGGTGGTGGCATACTTTGACATGCCCATGCCAGCACACGTTGAAGATCCGCTGGACTTCTGGACAGCCAAACTTGGTTTGTGGCCACAACTAGCAGAGTTTGCCCTGGAAAAGCTGCCTTGCCCGGCCAGTAGTGTGCCATCAGAGCGGGTGTTTAGTGTGGCAGGGGCCATAGTCACCCAAAGTAGAACTCGTCTGTCCATGAAAAAAGGAGACTGACCTTTGTGAATATGAATCAGGCATGGATCAGCCAGGATTTCCACCCACCAATGCCTGATGCATCAGAGTAGATTGACCATGGTGCCACACAAACATTTCACAAATATGGAAATATGTTTAGTGCCAAACAGATTTAAGGCGCTTCTCCCCAGTTACAAACATTCGTCCGCATCAGACCTTTTTTCACCCATTTTTCACCCAGTCACTGGGTACTGGTATTGCCATCCACCGCACCATGTCACCGGGTCACTTTCTGGACTCCTGATGCTGCCACCTCCAGGCTGTCTCATTCAGCCACTGTATGGTCTCCTCATGCCTCAGCCACCTCCAGGCTGTGCCATTCAGACATTATATGGTATACTCATGCTTCAGCCAACTCCAGGCTGTGCCATTCAGACACTATATGGTCTCCTCTTGCTACAGCCAAATCAAGGCTGTGCCATTGAGAGACTACATGGTCTCCTCATGCTTCAGCCAACTCCAAGCTGTGCCATTGAGCCACTATATGGTCTCCTCATGCTACAGCCAACACCAGGCTGTGCCATTCAGACATTATATGGTCTCCTCATGCTTCAGCCCAACTCCAGACTGTGCCATTCAGCCACTATAGGATATCCTAATGCTTCAGCCAACTTCAGGTTGTGCCATTCAGCCACTACATGGTATCCTCATGCTTCAGCCACCTCCAGGCTGTGCCATTCAGACACTGTATGGTCTCCTCATGCTTCGGCCAACTCCAGGCTGTGCCATTCAGCCACTAAATGTTCTCCTCATGCTGCCACAATTTCCAGGCTGTGCCATTCAGCCACTATATGGTCTCCTCATGCTTCAGCCAACTCCAGGCTGTGCCATTCAGGCACTATATGGTATCCTCATGCTTCAGCCACCTCCAGGCTGTGCCATTCAGACACTATATGGTCACCTCATGCTTCGGCCAACTCCAGGCTATGCCATTCAGCCACTAAATAGTCTCCTCATGCTGCCCCAATCTCCAGGCTGTGCCATTCAGCCACTATATGGTCTCGTCTCATGCTTCAGCCACCTCCAGGCTGTGCCATTCAGGCACTATATGGTATCCTCATGCTTCAGCCACCTCCAGGCTGTGCCATTCAGACACTATATGGTCTCCTCATGCTGCAGCCAACTCCAGTCTGTGCCATTGAGACACTAAATGGTCTCCTCATGCTTCAGCCCAACTCCAGGCTGTGCCATTCAGCCACTATAGGGTATCCTCATGCTTCAGCCAACTCCAGGCTGTGCCATACAGCCACTATATGGTCTCCTTATGCTACAGCCAACTCCAGGCTGTGTCATTCAGACACTATATGGTCTCCTCATGCTTCAGCCCAACTCCAGGCTGTGCCATTCAGCCACTAAATGGTCTCCTCATGCTGCCACAATCTCCATGCTGTGCGATTCAGCCACTAAATGGTCTCCTCATGCTTCAGCCAACTTCGGGCTATTGCATTCAGCCACTATATGGTCTCTTCCCATGCTTCAGCCACCTCCAGGCTGTGCCATTCAGGCACAATATGCTATCCTCATGCTTCAGCCAACTCCAGGCTGTGCCATTCAGACACAATATATTCTCCTCATGCTTCAGCCAACTCCAGGCTGTGCCATTCAGGCACAATATGCTATCCTCATGATTCAGCCAACTCCAGGCTGTGCCATTCAGACACAATATATTCTCCTCATTCTTCAGCCAACTCCAGGCTGTGCCATTCAGACACTATATGGTCTCTCTTCATGCTTCAGCCAACTCCAGGCTCTGCTATTCAGCCACTATATGGTCTCCTCATGCTTCATCCACCTCCAGGCTGTGCCATTCAGCCACTATAGGGTCTCCTCATGCTGCCACAATCTCCAGACTGTGCCATTCAGCCACTATATGGTCTCTTCTCATGGTTCAGCCACCTCCAGGCTGTGCCATTCAGTCACTATATGGTATTCTCATGCTTCAGCTGACTCCAAGCTGTGCCATTCAGACACCATATATTCTCCTCATGCTTCAGCCAACTCCAGGCTGTGCCATTCAGCCACTATATGGTCTCCTCATGCTTCATCCACCTTCAGGCTGTGTCATTCAGACAATATATGGTCTCCTCATGCTTCAGCCAACTCCAGGCTGTGCCATTCAGACACTATATGGTCTCTCTTTATGCTTCAGCCAACTCCAGGCTGTGCCATTCAGATACTATATGGTCTCTTTTCATGCTTCAGACACCTCCAGGTTTGTGCCATTCAGGCACTATATGGTATCCTCATGCTTCAGCCAACTCCAGGCTGTGCCATTCAGGCACAATATATTCGCCTCATGCTTCAGCCAACTCCAGGCTGTGCCATTCAGACACTATATGGTCTCCTCATGCTTCAGCAAACTCCAGGCTGTGCCATTCAGACACTATATGGTCTCTTAATGCTTCAGCCAACTCCAGGCTGTACCATTCAGACACAACATATTCTCCTCATGCTTTAGCCAACTCCAGGCTGTGCCTTTCAGCCACTATATGGTCTCCTCATGTTTCAGCCACCTCCAGGCTGTGCCATTCAGGCACAATCTATTCGCCTCATGCTTCAGCCAACTCCAGGCTGTGCCATTCAGACACTATATGGTCTCCTCATGCTTCAGCAAACTCCAGGCTGTGCCATTCAGACACCATATGGTCTCCTCATGCTTCAGCAAACTCCAGACTATGCCATTCAGCCACTACATGGTATCCTCATGCTTCAGCCACCTCCAGGCCTCTGCCATTCAGACACTATATGGTCTCCTCATGCTGCCACAATCTCCAGGCTTTGCCATTCAGCCACTATATGGTCTCTTCATGCTTCAGCCAACTCCAGGCTGTGCCATTAAGGCACTATATGGCATCCTAATGCTTCAGCCAACTCCAGGCTGTACCATTCAGACACAACATATTCTCCTCATGCTTTAGCCAACTCCAGGCTGTGCCTTTCAGACACTTTATGGTCTCCTCATGTTTCAGCCACCTCCAGGCTGTGCCATTCAGACACTATATGGTCTTTCTTCATGCTTCAGCCACCTCCAGGCTGGTCCATTCAGACACTATATGGTCTCTCTTCATGCTTCAGCCACCTCCAGGCTGTGCCATTCAAACACTATATGGTCTCCTCATGTTTCAGTCAACTCCAGGCTGTGCCATTCAGACACTTTATGGTCTCTCTTCATGCTTCAGCCAACTCTAGGCTGTGCCATTCAGCCACTATAGGGTCTCCTCATACTGATGCCACCTCCAGGCTCTGTCATTGTGCTTCCATGTGACAAGTGACTCCTTGTTAGATTTGGTTCTTTGTACCCACACGCCGGGACCCGGGACACTAAAACTTGGGAGTTAAAATTTAAATGTCTAAATCCTCAATTTTAATTTCAAAATCTTAAATTTCAACGGTCTCCTCATGCTTCTGCCACCTCCAGGCTGTGCCATTCAGACACTATATGGTCTCCTTGTGCTTCAGACAACTCCAGGCTGTGCCATTCAGACACGATATGGTCTCCTCATGCTTCAGCCAACTCCAGACTGTGCGTTTCAGACACTATATGGTCTCCCCACGCTGCCACAAACTCCAGGCAGTCATTCAGCCACTATATGGTCTCCACATACTGATGCCACCTCCAGGCTCTGTCATTGTGCTGCCGTGTGACAGGTGACTCCTTGTTAGATTTGGTCCTTTGTAGCCACACGCCAGGGTCCGGGACACTAAAACTTGGGAGTTAACATTTCAATTTCAAAATCCTCATTTTCAATTTCAAAATCTTAAATAAAAAAATATTACATTTAAATGGTCTCCTCATGCTTCAGCCAACTCCAGGCTGTGTCTTTCAGACACTACATGGTATCCTCATAATTCAGCCAACTCCAGGCTATGCCATTCAGCCACTATATGGTCTCCTCATGCTGCCACAATCTCCAGGCTGTGCCTTTCAGCCACTATATGGTCTCTTCTCATGCTTCAGCCACCTCCAGACTGTGCCATTCAGACACTGTTTGGTCTCATCATGCTTCAGCCACCTCCAGGCTGTGCCATTCATACACTATATGGTCTCTCTTTATGCTTCAGCCAACTCCAGGCTGTGCCACTCAGCCACTATATGGTCTTGTCATGCTTCAGCCATCTCCAGGCTGTGCCATTCAGACACTATATGGTCTCTCTTTATGCTTCAGCCACCTCCAGGCTGTGCCATTCAGACACTATATGGTCTCCTTGTGCTTCAGACAACTCCAGGCTGTGCCATTCAGCCACTATATGGTCTCCTCATGCTGCCACAATCTCCAGGCTGTGCCTTTCAGCCACTATATGGTCTCTTCTCATGCTTCAGCCACCTCCAGACTGTGCCATTCAGACACTGTTTGGTCTCATCATGCTTCAGCCACCTCCGGGCTGTGCCATTCATACACTATATGGTCTCTCTTTATGCTTCAGCCATTTCCACGCTGTGCCATTCAGACACTATATGGTCTCTCTTTATGCTTCAGCCACCTCCAGGCTGTGCCATTCAGACACTATATGGTCTCCTTGTGCTTCAGACAACTCCAGGCTGTGCAATTCAGACACGATATGGTCTCCTCATGCTTCAGCCAACTCCAGGCTGTGCCATTCAGACACTATATGGTCTCTCCTCATGCTTCAGTCAACTCCAGGCTGTGCCATTCAGACACTTTATGGTCTCTCTTCATGCTTGATCCAACTCCAGGCTGTGCCATTCAGCCACTATATAGTCTCCTCATACTGATGCCACCTCCATGCTCTGTCATTGTGCTGCCATGTGACACGGGACTCCTTGTTAGATTTGGTCCTTTGTACCCACATGCCGGGGCCCGGGACACTAAAACTTGGGAGTTAAAATTTCTATTTCAAAATCCTCAATTTCAATTTCAAAATATTAAATTTGAATGGCCTCCTCATGCTTCTGCCACCTCCAGGTTGTGCCATTCAGACACTATATGGTCTCCTCATGCTTCAGCCAACTCCAGGCTGCGCCATTCAGACACTATATGGTCTCCCGACACTGCCACAAACTCTGCATAATACATTGCACAGTAACACAGGGGGAACATTTGGACATCTAGAAGCCAAGTCTGTATGGTTTAGTATATAATGAGGCCAGGGGGATGTTTGACCTTCTGTTTAAAGAGTCAATGAATCATTCAGAGTGTCTTCAAGTGGAAAAACACAGAGAGCTAATTGGTGTGAATGTAAAGTTCCTTCCTGATTTTGCTGGGATAAAAGCAGCAAGGTACTTGTATTGCTGGTGAAGACTGGAGGATCTTTACTTACCAGTTTGTAGTCCTGGCAGGCTTTCCTGTGTGTTGGCACAAGTGACCAGATGTTGTTGCGCTGTTATATGCGCGAGCACCGCCACCTAACATGTGCGGCGCTAGCATCACTTCCGGTCTTGCGCATAGATGTAATCAACAGCTAGGGTGGCAGAGAAAGTGTGGCTGGCTCGTGTTGGCACTGGTATCGCTGCTGTAATGCGCCTGTAGTTAAAGCAGACGTGCTTAGATCTGGTAGTGTGCACAAAGGGATGGAAATATTTGGATGTGATAATGATACTGTGTGTGGACCTGATGATATCTTAATAATAATAATGTGTGTTTGGGCACCGAAATGAAGGAATAACGGTGAAAAATGAATATAAAAATGAAATGAAAAAAATATATATAACGATAAAAATAATGTGAACGTGAATCTGAAGTTAAGAGAGATGGAGAATGGTATGAGCAACGGATGTGAATCTGAAATTGAGACAGATGGAGGGAAGGTAAGACATATACTGTGATGTAGTGGATATAAGAGTGGTGGGACTGATGGGATCAATCCAGGGAAGATAACTATGCTGCTGCAGTAGAGGCTGGTGGCGGTGACCACTTATGTAATACAAAAAATGGAAGGGAAGGGGAGGCTACCTACAGAACAGGATGGATACACTGGGTTCATAATTATATGCATTCATTTAGACCATGAGGAAGGCTTCTTTTTTACTTAGAGCTGCTTGTCTGTTGTCTAGGTCTGCTGAGATTTCCTCAATAGGGGTAATGTTCAGACAAGAAAAGTCTCTATTGTGATCTTTGGTTATATGTCTTGAAACGCTATGTTTCAAATATCCGATATGACAATTGTGTTTTGACCGTTGAGCCGCTTTCTCAGGGTCTGGGTGGTCCTTCCGATGTAATAGGTACCACAGGAGCAGTCAATCAAGTAGATTATGTATGAGGACCCACAGTCCATCCGTGTTTTTATTTCAAAGGTTGAAATAATATTTTTCGATGTAAAAGATTTTCTTCCATGGTGTATTATCTGGCAACATAAACAGCCTTTGCTGCCACATTTATAAGATCCTGGGTTGAAGGTGGTGGATTTTTTTGGTCTCTCTTTTCTTAGGCGGCTAGGGGCAAGGATGTTCTTAATCATCTGTCCCCTATGGAATGTTAATCCAGGTCTTTGAGGAATGAGATTTTTCAAAACTGGATCAGTGAGGAGGATACCCCAGTGTTTCTCTAAGATCTTTTTTATCTGTTGGTGTTCCTGGTTATAAATGGTGATGAAATTGTAAATGTGTGTATTGGACAGATTTTTTTCTTTTGGTCGTTCTGATAGTAGGAGGGTGGTTTGTTCTCCTGCAAGGTTTGATAAGAAAGCATCCTTGAGGATGGTTGAAGGATAACTTTTTTGTAGGAATCTTTTCTGAAGGGTCATGAATTGTATTTTGTAATCGGATATATTTGCACAGTTCCTCCGTATCATTCTGTATTTACTAAAAGGTATATTTGAAAGCCATATTTTATGATGGGCACTATGCAAGTCTAAAAAACTATTAGTGTTAACTTTTTTTTAAATGTGTAGTAGTGGTGATTTTCCCTTGCTGGTGACTTACATTGAGAACACAGACGTGTCCACTCTGTCTGCCTCTATCACATGGGAAATAAGCCTCGGCGCTCCTTTACCAGATTAAATAGAATGAAAATGTTCTTGGATTCTGATAAAGAGCTGCCTGGCCGTTTTCCCAATGTAATAGTACCCACACGGGCATATTACCACTTATATTACGAACGCTGTCCTACAGGTTATTAACTGATTCACTACCAGCTGGCTCCCTCCTAAATTCAGGGTTTTACATCCCATATTGAATTTACAAAAATTACAATTATGACAAGGGAAAATACCTTTCGGTACCATTTTTGTTAGCCAGCTGTCATCTTTCTCTTTTTCTTGTACTTTCAGTTTGTCACATATGTGTTCTTCATATATGTTATTAGTGGTTTTCTATTTGCTATTTCTTTGATGTCTGGATCGCTTTCCAACATGTACCAATTTTTCCTTATGGCTCTCTCAACAGCCTGGTTATTAGAGGTATTTTGAAATGAAAGAGCACACCTTCTATCCTCTTTTTTATGCTTAATCTTTGATTTCAGGCTATCTTTTCTTTTGCATGGTTTACTTTGTCCTGGCTCTCTTCTATACATTTTTTAGGATATTTCCTCTCTAATAGTCTGTTCTTTAGGTCCTGCATCTGTTTTATATATGATTCTTCTTCACTATTTATACTTTTAAAATGGACAAGCTGTCCAAATGGTATCCCATTTTTCACACTACCGGAGTACGAGCTATCACAGTGTAAGATAGTGTTCCTTGCTATTGTTTTTCTGTATCCTTCCGTTTTAATAATGTTGTTCTCAATTATAATTCTTACTTCTAAGAACTCGAGTGTTTTATTTCCATAACAACTGGTGAAGCTCATATTCATATTGTTGATAATAAACAAAGTACTGAACAAACCTGTTAAATTGCTCTTCATAACTTTCCCATATCATAAGGATAATCAGACGAATAATTGAATACATTGCAAGAATGGGTTGGGTTAAGTGAGGAGAACACATATCTTCTTTCGAAAATGGCCAGGAATAAATTGGCATATGTACAGGACACACGTGTCCCCATCAGGGTCCCAGATGTCCTGTCTATAACATGTATCCTCATATTTGAAAGTACTGTTACTGAGCACAAAATTGAGCGCCTTACTAACAAAGCGCTTAAATTCTCTAGTCTTATCTGTGCTCTCAAGGAACTCTTCGATTTCATGTACACCCGCCTGTACACCCACATCCCTTGATGTCAACAGATACTAGCGGATAACCTGGCTGGCAAATAAAATTCTCCATTATTTCAAGTAACTCATATGTATCTTTTATGTATGAAGGGATGGATGGTAACAGGGGCCTTAGTAACCAGTCTAAATATTGTGACAGTGCCTCAGTCACTGAGCGGATCCTCGCAACTATAGGTCTTCCGGGGGGTCGGCTTGGTGACTTGTGTACTATTATAGGAATGATGTTGTGGCCACGACATCATGAACGGGGCGTGGTTGTGATGTCACGAGCCTCCACCCCGCATTGCCAGTCATTCAGCACGGAGCTATGTTCGCTCCGTGCACCGGATGTCTGGGGTGCCGCAGCCGAGATGCTGACCCATCCACTCCCATAGACTTGCATTAAGGGGATGGGGTGTGACACGGGGGGCGGAGCTGTGACGTCACGATACTCCGGCCCCATAGTTGTGAGGCTTCAGACTTGACGCCTCCAGCGCTGGCAAGCAGCTCACACAGGTGGATGCTGCCTGAGAGATTGTGGGGGTCCCCAGCGGCGGCACCACCGCAATCAGGCATCTTATCCCCTATCTTTGACTCACCCAACCCCCCCCCCCCCCCCACCCCCACCAACACACGCACATACTGCCATGGCTGGTGATGTCAGTTTTTATACTGACATCCGGGATCCTTTAACCCCTTCAGGACGGAGCCCATTTTGGCCTTAAGGACCGGAGCGTTTTTTGCACATCTGACCACTGTCACTTTAAACATTAATAACTCTGGAATGCTTTTAGTTATCATTCTGATTCCGAGATTGTTTTTTCGTGACATATTCTACTTTAACATAGTGGTAAATTTTTGTCGATACTTGCATCCTTTCTTGGTGAAAAATCCGTAAATTTGATGAAAAATTTGAAAATTTAGCATTTTTCTAACTTTGAAGCTCTCTGCTTGTAAGGAAAATGGATATTACGAATACATTTTTTTTGGTTCACATATACAATATGTCTACTTTATGTTTGCATCATAAAATTGACGTGTTTTTACTTTTGGAAGACACCAGAGGGCTTAAACGGTCAGCAGCAATTTTCCGATTTTTCACAAAATTTTCAAACTCAATATTTTTCAGGGACCAGTTCAGGTTTGAAGTGGATTTGAAGGGTCTTCATATTAGAAATACCCCATAAATGACCCCATTATTAAAACTACACCCCCCAAAGTATTCAAAATGACATTCAGTCAGCGTTTTAACCCTTTAGGTGTTTCACACGAATAGCAGCAAAGTGAAGGAGAAAATTCACAATCTTCATTTTTTACACTCACATGTTCTTGTAGACCCAATTTTTTTATTTTTACAAGGGGTAAAAGGACAAAATTTTTACTTGTATTTGTAGCCCAATTTCTCTCGAGTAAGCACATACCTCATATGTCTATGTAAAGTGTTCGGCGGGCGCAGTAGAGGGCTCAGAAGGGAAGGAGCGACAAGGGGATTTTGGAGAGTACGTTTTTCTGAAATGGTTTTTGGGGGGCATGTTACCTTTAGGAAGCCCTTATGGTGCCAGAACAGCAAAAAAAAACCACATGGCATACCATTTTGGAAACTAGACCCCTCGGGGAATGTAACATGGGATAAAGTGAACCTTAATACCCCACAGGTGTTTCACGACTTTTGCAAATGTAAAAAAAAAAAAAAAATTTTACCTAAAATGCTTGTTTTCCCAAATTTTTTTTATTTTTAAAAAGGGTAATAGCAGAAAATACCCCTAAAAATTTGAAGCCCAATTTCTCCCGATTCAGAAAACACCCCATATGGGGGTGAAAAGTGCTCTGCTGGCGCACTACAGGTCTCGGAAGAGAAGGAGTCACATTTGGCTTTTTGAACGCAAATTTTTCTCTGGGGGCATGCCGCATTTAGGAAGCCCCTATGGTGCCAGGATAGCAAAAAAAAAACCACATGGCATACCATTTTGGAAACTAGACCCCTCGGGGAACGTAACAAGGGGTTAAGTGAACCTTTATACCCCACAGGTGTTTCACGACTTTTGCATATGTAAAAAAAAAATTTTTTTTTTACCTAAAATGCTTGTTTTCCCAAAAATTTTACATTTTTAAAAAGGGTAAAAGCAGAAAATACCCCCCAAAATTTGTAACACAATTTCTCCCGAGTACGGCGATACCCCATATGTGACCCTAAACTGTTGCCTTGAAATACGACAGGGCTCCAAAGTGAGAGCGCCATGCGCATTTGAGGCCTAAATTAGGGATTGCATAGGGGTGGACATAGGGGTATTCTACGCCAGTGATTCCCAAACAGGGTGCCTCCAGCTGTTGCAAAACTCCCAGCATGCCTGGACAGTCAACGGCTGTCCGACAACACTGGGAGTTGTTTTGCAACAGCTGGAGGCTCCGTTCTGGAAACAGTGGCGTACCAGACGTTTTTCATTTTTATTGGGGAGGGGAGGGGGGCTGTGTAGGGGTATGTGTATATGTAGTGTTTTTTACTTTTTATTTTATTTTTTGTGTTAGTGTAGTGTAGTGTTTTTAGGGTACAGTCACACGGACGGGGGTTCACAGTAGTTTCTCGCTGGCAATTTGAGCTGCAGCAGAAAGTTTGCGGCAGCTCAAATTTGCAGCCAGATACTTACTGTAATCCTCCGCCCATGTGAGTGTACCCTGTACGTTCACATTGGGGGGGGGGAACATCCAGCTGTTGCATAACTACAACTCCCAGCATGCCCGTTGGCTGTCGGTGACTGCTGAGAGTTGCAGTTTTGCAACAACTGTAGGCACACTGGTTATGTATCACTGAGTTTGTGACCTAACTCAGTGTTTCACAACCAGTGTGCCTCCAGCTGTTGCAAAACTACAACTCCCAGCATGTACGGTGCATGGTGTACGGTGACTGCTGAGAGTTGTAGTTTGCAACAGCTGGAGGCACACCGGTCGTGAAACACTGAGTTAGGTAAAAAAAAACTGAGTTTCACAACCAGTGTGCCTTCAGCTGTTGCAAAACTACAACTCTCAGCAGTCACCGACAGCCAACGGGCATGCTGGGAGTTGTAGTTATGCAACCAGCAGATGCACCACTACAACTCCCAGCATGCACTTTAGCTGTTTGTGCAAGCTGGGAGTTGTAGTTATACAACAGCTGAAGGTACACTTTTCCATAGAAAGAATGTGCCTCCAGCTGTTGCAAAACCATAAGTCCCAGCATGCCCATAAGGGAATGCTGGGAGTTGTGGTGTTCTGCCTCCTGCTGTTGCATAACTACAGCTCCCAGCATGCCCTTGTTGCATGCTGGGAGCTGTTGCTAAGCAACAGCAGGAGGCTGTCACTCACCTCCAACGATCCAGACGCTGCAAGTCAGTCCCGCCGCCGCAGCTGCTCCTGGGGCCCCGATCCCAACAGGGGCGCCGGGGATCGGGGTCCCCAGCACCCAGGGTCGTCTTCCCGCACCCGCTCACGTCCTCCAGAAGAGGGGCGGAGCGGGTGCGGGAGTGACACCCGCAGCAGGCGCCCTGATTGGTCGGCCGGTAATCCGGCCGACGAATCAGGGCGATCGTGAGGTGGCACCAGTGCCACCTCACACCTGCAGGCTCTGGCTGTTCGGGGCCGTCAGAGACGGCCCCGAACAGCCAGTAATTCCGGGTCACCGGGTCACTGGAGACCCGATTGACCCGGAATCGCCGCAGATCGCTGGACTGAATTGTCCAGCGATCTGCGGCGATCGCCGACATGGGGGGGCATAATGACCCCCCTGGGCGATATGCCGGGATGCCTGCTGAACGATTTCAGCAGGCATCCGGCTCCGGTCCCCAACCGGCTAGCGGTGGGGGCCGGAATTCCCACGGGCGTATGGATACGCCCTCGGTCCTTAAGGACTCGGGATTCAGGGCGTATCCATACGCCCTATGTCCTGAAGAGGTTAATACACTATAGTTATAAACTTTAATGAACTGTAACTGATAACAAATGTAAAAGTGTACGTCCAGTGCTTTTAGAAAAAAATGTCTACAGTGCAGCACTGTACACAACAGTAACTTTTCTAAATTAACTTGGTTTAAAATTTGGTACCAGAATAGCTTTCGAAGCAAGTGTTTTCCCCACTCCCTACCACATATCACTGTGCATTTTGAAACTGAGCTTTTCCCTCAGGCTCCCTAGCACCCATCTACAGTGTGAGACCCATCAGAATGTAATTCTATAGCACTGATTCTCACATTGAAGACAGATGGGGGGAGATTTATCAAAACCTATCCAGAGGAAAAGTTGCTGAGTTGCCCATAGCAACCAATCAGATTACTTCTTTCATTCAGAGGTCTTTTGAAAAATCAAAGAAGCAATCTGATTGGTTGCTATGGGCAGCTCAGCAACTTTTCTTCTGGACAGGTTTTGATAAATCTCCCCCATGGTGTATAGACGCAGAGGGTAGCCATGTCTCATATTGTAGGAGGGAAGGGAAAATGGGGACTCGGGAAGCTATTCCATCGCTGAATTCAAAACTAAAGTGATTTAGAAAATGACTGTAGTACACAGTGCACCCCACATTTTTCTAACTGGTGGGGGCCTCAGCACTGGCACCTTGACAAATGAAAACTTTTGACATGTCTCTGATACTTTAAAGGGGTACTCCGGTGGGCAAAAATTTTCAAATCATCTAATGCCAGAAAGTTGTAGAGATTTGTATAACTTCTATTTAAAATTTAATTTAATCCTTCCAAGTACTTATCAGCTACTGTATACTATAGAGAAAGTTGTAGAGTTCTTTCTTGTCTGACTTCAGTGCTCTCTGCTGCCACCTCTATCAGTGTCAGGAACTGTCCAAAGCAGAAGAGGTTTGCTATGGTGATTTACTTCTACTCTGGACAGTTCCTGACACAGAGGTGTCAGCAGAGAGAACTTTCTGGCACCAGTTGATTTTTTGGTGTAATGGAGAAGTATTTAAACAAGGGATATAAGGGAGGACACAGCAGCAAATCAAGCAGTTAATAAATTGGGTTAGGGACTGGTCAGAATATAGTGGTGGGTGGAAAAGATATCTGTGTGGGGAGGAAGCAGTGAGTAAGGAGATCCATGTGTTACAAACCAGCAGTGAAAGCAAATGTTGCTCTCAAAAAGCCAAATATGACTCCTTCTCTTCTGAACATTGTAGTTCGCCCGTAGTACACTTCAGGTCAACTTATGGGGTACCTCCATACTCAGAAGAGATGGGGTTTCAAATTTTGGGGGGTATTTTTTGCTATTAACCCTTGCAAAAATGTGAAATTTGGGGGGAAACACACATTGTAGTGTTTTTTTTTTTTTTTTTTACGTATGCAAAAGTCGTGAAACCCCTGTGGGGTATTAAGGCTCACTTTATTCCTTGTTACGTTCCTCAAGGGGTCTAGTTTCCAAAATGGTATTCCATGTGTTTTTTTTTTTGCTCTCCTGGCACCATAGGGGCTTCCTAAATGGGACATGCCCCCGAGCAAAATTTCCTCTCAAAAAGCCAAATATGACTCCTCTTCTGAGCATTGTAGTTCGCCTGTAGTGCACTTCAGGCCAACTTATGGGGTACCTCCATACTCAGAAGAGATGGGGTTACAAATTTTGGGGGGTATTTTCTGCTATTAACCCTTACAAAAATGTGAAATTTGGGGGGAAACACACATTTTAGTGAAATTTTATTTTATTTTTTTACATATGCAAAAGTCGTAAAACACATGTGGGGTATTAAGGCTCACTTAATTCCTTGTTACGTTCCTCAAGGGGTCTTGTTTCCAAAATGGTATGGCATGTGTTTTTTTTTTTGCTGTTCTGGCACCATAGGGGCTTCCTAAATGCAACATGCCCCCCAAAAACCATTTCAGAAAAACGTACTCTCCAAAATCCCCTTGTCACTCCTTCGGTTCTGAGCCCTCTACTGCGCCCACCGAACACTTTACATAGACATATGAGGTATGTGCTTACTCGAGAGAAATTGGGCTACAAATATAAGTATACATTTTCTCCTTTTACCTCTCGTATAAATTCAAAAATTGGGTCTACAAGAACATGCGAGTGTAAAAAATGAAGATTGTGAATTTTCTCCTTCACTTTCCTGCTATTCCTGTGAAACACCTAAAGAGTTAAAAGGCTGACCGAATATCATTTTGTATACTTTGGGGGGTGCAGTTTTTATAATGGGGTCATTTGTGGGGTATTTCTAAGATGAAGACCCTTCAAATCCACTTCAAACCTGAACTGGTCCCTGAAAAATAGTGAGTTTGGAAATTTTGTGAAAAATTGGAAAATTGCTGCTAAACTTTGAAGCCCTCTGGTGTCTTCCAAAAGTAAAAACTTGTCAATTTTATGATGCAAACATAAAGTAGACATATTGTATATGTGAAAAAAAAATTAAAATATTTTGAATATCCATTTTCCTTACAAGCAGAGAGCTTCAAAGTTAGAAAAATGCTAAATTTTCTAATTTTTCATAAAATTTTAAAATTTTTCACCAACAAAGGATGCAAGTTACAAATTTTTTTTACCACTATGTTAAAGTAGAATATGTCATGAAAAAACAATCTCGGAATCAGAATGATAACTAAAAGCATTCCAGAGTTATTAATGTTTGAAGTAACAGTGGTCAGATGTTCAAAAAATGGCCGGGTCTTAAGGTGTAAAATGGCTGGGTCCTTAAGAGGTTAATTGTATGTTCACCAATGCCAGAAGTCCAGCAAGCAAAATGTGGGAGCTTAAAGGGGTACTCCCCTGGACAACATTTTATTTTTTAATCAACTGGTGCCAGAAAGTTAAACAGATTTGTAAATCACTTCTATTTAAAAATGTTAATCCTTCCAGTACTTATTAGTTGCTGTATGCTCCAGAGGAAGTTATTTTCTTTTTTAATTTCCTTTCTGTCTGACCACAGTGCTCTCTGTTGACACCTCTGCCCATTTCAGAAACTGTCCGGAGCAGGAAAGGTTTGCTATGGAGATTTGCTCTGGACAGTTCTTAAAATGGATAGAGGTGTCAGCAAAGAGCACTGTGGTCAGACAGAAAGGAAATTCAAAAAGAAAGGATCTTCCTCTGGAACATGCAGCAGCTGAAAAGTATTGGAATGATTAAGATTTTTAAGTAATTTGCAAATGTGTTTAACTTTCTGGCACCAGTTGATTTAAAAAAAAAATGTTTTCCAGTGGATTACCCCTTTAAGGCCTTGATAATAGAGGAACACATTGATGTAGTTGGTGTCACTGACATATGGCTAGCCTCCACACATGACTGGGCTGTGTCTGTATGTTAAAATTGATATAAATACAAGTGTGAAAGATGCAATAGAGGTTGATAATCGTGAGAATGTGAAAATCTTTGGGTAGAATTACACTGAAAATTTTAGGGGGCAAAAAACAATAGACAACCATGAGAGTGGTTATAATATGAGATTTTAATTTCATGGAGCAGTTTGTGGGGATCCAGACAAGAAGTCATGCTCTGTTGGATCTGGTTGGAAGGATAAGGGATAAGCTTCAGATCTTTATGTGGGATACGTTTTTCACCACTGGACTACTCCTTTAAGTGGGGTTGGGGTCACCAATATGTCACTTTTGACATGTTGTCCAGGCATGTCAAATTGTTGATCACACTATGTCTCACTCATGTGGAAAAAATATTTGTGGGGCTCATAAAGTACTACATGGCGGAGTATATAAGGGATAATAGTATTATAAGTGAAAGCCAGAATCGTTACATTAAAGGGGTACTACGGCACTAAGACATCTTATCCCCTATCCAAAAGATAGAGGATAAGATGCCAGATCGGGGGGGTCCCGCTGCTGGGGACCCCGTGATCTTTCATGCAGCCCCCAGTTACCATCAGCATGTTTGCTCCGGGCCTGATGACTGCCGACCACGGGGCCGGAGAATTGTGACGTCACAGCTCCGCCTCCATGTGACGCCCAGTGGCGGGACCCCCGCGATAAGGCATCTTATCCCCTATCCTTTGGATAGGGGATAAGATGTCTTAGCACCGGAGTACCCCATTAAGGACAGAAGTTGCCAAACCAAGCTAATTTGCTTTAACCCCTTTAGGACTCAGCGTTTTTCCGTTTTTGCATTTTCATTTTTTCCTGATCACCTTCTAAAAATCATAACGCTTTCAATTTTGCACATAAAATTCCATATGATGGCTTATTTTTTGCGCCACCAATTCTACTTTGCAGTGACATTAGTAATTTTACCAAAAAATCCACGGAGAAACAGAAAAAAAATTCATTGTGCGACAAAATTGAAGAAAAAATTTCATTTTGTACATTTTGGGGGCTTCCATTTCTACAAAGTGCATTTTTTCGGTAAAAATAACACCTTATCATTATTCTGTAGGTACATACGGTTAAATTGATACCCTACTTATATAGGTTGGATATTGTCGTACTTCGAAAAAAAATCATAACTACATGCAGGAAAATGTACACGTTTAAAATTGTCACCTTCTAACCACTATAACTTTTTGATTTTTCCGTGTAAGGGCCGGTATGAGGGCTCATTTTTTTGCGCCGTGTTCTGAAGTTTTTATTGGTATCAATTTTGCATTAATTGGACTTTTTGGATGACTGGACGACGTGATGACGATGAAGGAGAGCGATGGTCATGCAGCAGAGCATGAAGAGGATGGTCTTGAGAAGCGGGGACAGATGAGTGACACTCACCTGAGCACATGGGGCACATTAAATGGCTATCCGGCGGCAGATGAAGCAGTTTGCACTGCCAGAGAGCCGTTTTTGCGATGGCCCCTACAAAGCATTGTATGTTGATGCTAGACTTGTGCACTAGAAAAATTTTCGTTTAATTTCGTTTCGTTTTTTCGTTTAGGAAAAAAATTTTGGTTTGGCAATATTTTCGGTTTACATTTTTCGGATACATTCGGTATTCGTGTTGTTTTTTTCGGATACATTCGGTATTCGGGTACATTCGGTAAATCTTTTTAGTCTTTTTTTGGACTTTAGCGATCCTAATAAATAATGGAGATACCTTTTTTATTAAAATTTCGCAGGGTATCATAAAAAAATCATAATAAAAAAGATACAGTGGTGATGGAAAAAATTGTATCTAACGAAACGTATCTTTTTTATTATGAAATGTTTTTTCATTTTTAAACAGGGATCAATTTATGTGAGCGGGTAAAGCACAAAAAATGGAGCCGACAATAATAAAAATGTAGTGTGTGCGTGTTTTTCACTTTTTTTTTTTTTAAACATTTTTTAGGTAGTACTACTACTCCCAGCATGGAACACACTCTTCCATAATGGGAGTAGTAGTTACCTTTACTAATTGACAGATCGCAGGGGTCCCTTGCGATCCTCCAGTATAATGTATAGATGCGGTGGCTGCTCTTCTATGGTCCCCTGCACTCACGTATATATACACATATTCATATTTCCCGCAGAGCTGTGATTGGCCAGATGGTTCCAGCCAATCACAGCTCTCTGTGAGAAATAGGAATATGTGTATATATACGGCCATGCAGGGGACCATAGGAGAGCGGCCGCTGCATTCATACATTATACTGGAGCATCACAACGGGCGTCAGGAGTGATACCCACAGTGATCTTCCCTTTACTACAAGTACTACCACTCCCAACATGGAGTACACTCTGCTCCATGCTGGGAGCTGTAGTACCTGCATTAATAGACAGATCGCAGCGGGTGTCAGAAGTTACACTCGCTGCCATATGTCTATTAATGCAGGTACTACAGCTCCCAGCATGGAGCAGAGTGTGCTCCATGTTGGGAGTATTAGTACCTGCAGTAAGGGACAGATCCCAGGGATGTCACTCCTCCTGACACCCGCTGCGATCGTCCTTATGTGAATGTCGGGATCAGCTGTTCTCAGGGCTACAGAGCCGGGAGAACAGCTGACGCTGAGCTGTAGGTATACATCGTATATCTACTGCCCAGCAAGAACTTACAGTGAGCCTGCAATGTGTTTACAGTATACACATTGCTGGCTCACTTAACCCCTTGCTGAGCTGTGCGCTATGCGCAAGCCCAGCAAGGGAAGAGTTAACTTACACTGCTGGACAGTGTAGGTTAACCCTTTGGGCGGTATACACTTTATACAGCTATCTATAGATAGCTGTATACAGTGTATACAGAAGACGAAGTCCAGCTTACTTCCCTGAGTCCCGGGCTGGGTTCGTGTAGCTCCGCCCCTAGTGATGACGTCATTAGGGGGCGGAGCTACATAAGGGAACAAGGCTAGTTAATCTGAAGCTCTGTTCACATTGTACGTTTTGTATAATGTGAACAGACCCTTCTGGCAGTGTCTACCCAGACAGGGAGACTCCAGCTGTTGCTAAACTACAACTCCCAGCATGCCCAGACAGCCAAAGGCTGTCTGGGCATGCTGGGAGTTGTAGTTTTGCACCAATTGGTTGCTCCCTGTTTGGGTAGACATTGCATCATGGGTGCTCTCCCCAGCGGACAGCGCCAAAAATGTCATAACCAATTTTTTGTGTTTTTTTTCTTCTCTTTTCAGATCCGTGTATGCAGAGGATTACTGCGGATTCGATGGATTACGGCAGATTATTTATTTTTTCCTTTAATAAAATGGTTAACGAGGGCTGTGGGGGAGGTTTTTTTTAAATAAAATAATTTTTCCAATGTGTTGTGTTTTTTTTTATTTTTATAGAATTTTCAGGGTTAGTAGCGGAAGCTGTCTTATTGACGGAATCCATTACTAGGCCAGGGCTTAGTGCTAGCCCCAAAAACAGCTAGCGCTAACCCCCAATTATTACCCCGGTACCCACCGCCACAGGGGTGCCGGGAAGAGCCGGTACCAACAGGCCCGGAGCGTCAAAAATGGCGCTCCTGGACCTAGGCGGTAACAGGCTGGCGTTATTTAGGCTGGGGAGGGCCAGTAACAATGGTCCTCGCCCACCCTGGTAACGTCAGGCTGTTGCTGTTTGGTTGGTATTGTGCTGAGAATGAAAATACGGGAAACCTATGCGTTTTTTTTTTTTTATTTAAATAAAAAAAAATAAAAAATAAAAACGCATAGGGTTCCCGACATTCACATCAGGACGATCGCAGCGGGTGTCAGGAGGAGTGACATCCCTGGGATCTGTCCCTTACTGCAGGTACTAATACTCCCAACATGGAGCACACTCTGCTCCATGCTGGGAGCTGTAGTACCTGCATTAATAGACATATGGCAGCGAGTGTAACTTCTGACACCCGCTGCGATCTGTCTATTAATACAGGTACTACAGTTCCCAGCATGGAGCACAGTGTACTCCATGTTGGGAGTAGTAGTACTTGTAGTAAAGGGAAGATCACTGTGGGTATCACTCCTGACGCCCGCTGCGATCCTCCAGTATAATGTATGAATGCGGCGGCCGCTCTTCTATGGTTCCCTTCATGGCCGTATATATACACATATTCCTATTTCTCAAAGAGAGCTGTGATTGGCTGGAACCATCTGGCCAATCACAGCTCTGCGGGAAATATGAATATGTGTATATATACGTGAGTGCAGGGGACCATAGAAGAGCAGCCGCTGCATCCATACATTATACTGGAGGATCGCAAGGGACCCCTGCGATCTGTCAATTAGTACAGGTAACTACTACTCCCATCATGGAAGAGTGTGTTCCATGCTGGGAGTAGTAGTACTACCTAAAAAATGTTTAAAAAAAAATGTGAAAAACACGCACACACTACATTTTTATTATTGTCGGCTACATTTTTAGTGCTTTACCCGCTCACATAAATTGATCCCTGTTTAAAAATGAATAAACATTTCATAATAAAAATCATACATTTCATTAGATACAATTTTTTCTATCACCACTTTTTTTTTTTTATTATGATTTTTTTTATGATACCCTACGAAATTTTAATAATAAAGGTATCTCCATAACTTTTTAGGATCGCTAAAGTCCAAAAACAGAATAAAAAGATTTACCGAATGTACCCGAATACCGAATATATCCGAAAAATCAAACTATCTGTATCCTTTTTATTAACTTTGTTATCAGAATTTATTCTTCACGTCGTTTACGGATAACGAATGCATTCGTTATTTACAGGTCGGGAAATAACGAATGTATTTGTTACTTTGCTATTCGTATTATCGTGGCTATTCGGGAATGTTCAAAATATGTTCTCGTGCATTCGGATGGGTCCGAATGCACGAAAACGGTAAAATTTGTTAATTTAGACATTCGTGCCGAACCGAATTTCACATGTCTAGTTGATGCTGCCTTCAACATACGTATGTTGATGCTGCCTTTAACATGCGTATGTTGAAATGATTGTATGTCGGGGCCATCGTAAGTCAGGGGATTACTGTATATTGCCATGTATTAAAACAGGCATGGACTTACGGCCTCACCTAGAATATGCTGTTTAGTTTTGAGCACCACATAGAAAGGATGCACTGGAGCAGGAAAAGGGTACAAAGGTGGGCAACTAAACTAATAAGGGTCCTGTTTAGAGCAAACCTGTCAGATTCGAGAAAAAAAATATGTTACTTAGCACCTAATCCTGACCATGTACATCTAATTTGTATGCCTCTATCACCTATAGAGGCATACATAGTGGAACAGGGGTTACTGGAGAAGGCGGCAGTAGCAGTCAATTAGTGCGGACTGTTGGTGGGAAAATAAGCTACTCAGTGGTGTGGCAGTTTTTCATCAAGCATCCGGAGGAGGTTCACATAGCCACATGCAAGATATGTCGGCAGAAGGTGAAGCGTAGCCAGGGTCCCAATGTTGTCACCACAGCCCTGCGTCAACATATGCTTCACCACCATGGGAGAACCGTGGCTCCGATGAAGTGGTCCAGCCTGCTACATCACCCAGTGGCACGCCGCTCCCTCTTTCAGCCAGCCAAGGCTCCACCACCTCAGCCGAAGGGAGCTGTGTGTCATACCCTCCTTCTGTCGCTCCAGATGCTCCTGCTCCTCCCACTTTTAGTCAGCCATTCCGTCAACAATCCATCCGTAAAGCCATGTCCAAGTGACAAAGTATGCGTCCATTCATCCAAAGGCGCAGAAGCTGAATGTGATCCTGTCTATGTTGCTGGTGCTGCAGTCCCTCCCTTTTCAACTGATGGACTCTGCACCTTTCAGAGAACTGATGGCTTGTGCCGAGCCGAGGTGGAGAGTGCCAAGCCGTCATTTCTTTGCGAAGAAGGCAGTACCAGCCCTGCACAATTTTGTGGAAGAGAAGGTGGTCTAGTCCTTAAGCCAATCGGTTTGTACCAAAGTGCACGGCAGCGCTGATGTCTGGAGCTTTAACTACGGTCAGGGGCAATACATGTCCTTTACGGCTCACTGGGTGAATGTGGTTCCTGCACAGCCACAACCCCAACTTGGACAGGTCCAGCCGCTTCCTCCTCCACGCTGTCGGCCCGTTGGTCCTGTGACAGTGTGCGACTCTGCCTCCTCATCCTCAACCATGTCCTCAGCCTCCACTGTCCAGACAAGTCTCAGTGGCCCTTCATCATACCATGTGTGCAGGGTGCGACGGTGTCAGTCTGTTCTTTACATGGTGTGCCTTGGCAAAAAGAGTCACACAGGGGAGGAACAGCTAGAAGTCATTTGTAAAGAAATCGGTGCATGGCTTACTCCATAAAAACTGGAACTGGGAACCATGGTGACCGACAACGGGAAGAACATCTTGGCTGCACTGCGACAATGAAGGGTGAGCCATGCGCCCTGCATGGCACACGTGTTAAATCTGGTTGTCCAGCAGTTCCTGAAGCGTTCCCCCCATTTGCAAGACATCCTAACAATGGGACGGAAACTTTGCATGCACTTCAGCCACTGGTACACCGCAAAGCACACCCTCTTTGAGCTGCAGCATCAAAATAGTATCCCCCAATATAGTCTGATTTGTGACGTTGCCGCACATTGGAATTCCACTCTCCATATGTTCGACCGACTGTACGAGCAGAGAAAAGCCATCACCTATTTCTTGATGTTAACCTGTGACACCTGCCGTTTGCTCAGGCCCTTTGAGGAAGCCACATTATTAGTAAGTCGCCAGGATTACGGGATGAACGAGGTCATTCCACTGCTTCATTTCCTACAACAAGTGCTGGTCAGGGCAATGGAGACGTTGAGCCTACATCTCACGGCCACATGAGCCCTGTGGGGGCTGAACTGGAGGAGGAGGATGAGGGGTACAGTGGAGCACAGTTTAGGTTTCATGAGATGGGTGGTGCTTCTAGTCATCTGACAGGAGAGGAGGAGCATGATCAACTAGAGGAGCTAGAGGGTTATGAGGAAGGTGAGACAGAGAACCCAGACACACCGTTGCAGTATGCAGTGGAGATGGAGCCAGGGAGTCGCTCCGAATCATTTGCACAAATGGCATGATGCATGCTCAGTTGCTTGCGTAGTGACGGCCGAATTGTCAACATTCGGCAGCGGAATGACTTCTGCTCTCCACCTTATTAGACCCTCGCTACCGGCACAAAATGGGGGCCTTTTTTACACCCACAATGCGTTTCGGAGGGGCTCCCACCTTCGTCAGGTCCGGGAGCCCCTCCGAAACGCTTTGTCCATACCTGATCCTTTTTATGACTATATAGTAAAAAGTGATCATAAACCACAGCACCTTCTCCGACTGCTAATTCCACTACGCCGGTGTAGCGCTGCAGCGCCGAAACTGTTACCCGCGGGAAGAATAGGAAACCCTTGCCGGGATTCCTACTTCCCGAACACGCTACTATATTGCTACCAACCGTCTCTGACGGGACCGACAGCCAGCTGCTCCCGGCACACCTACAGAGAAAGATACCTGCTCAAGGCTCTCTATCAGCGTTGCCCCTGAACTTTGTGCAACCAACAAAGGTGAGCAGGCTCCTATCTACCTGTCTATCTACCATCTGTTATCCACGGATAACCAGCACTATTAGCGCCGCATCTGTCTCTCTTTTTTCTCCCCTACATATCATTCCAAGAACTACTTGGCTTATGTATGCTGCTGGGCTTGGTCCTTACATTTTTGAATGTTATCACTAGCTTACATACATGCTTAATTGAGATTTCAACATTGATCTTTTAATGTAAGGGGATATGAAACCCTCTTGTGTACTGCTGATGCCTGCTCCTGACTGTGTGTTTCAGTAACTACTTGGCTTACTGATGCTGCTGGGCTTGGGCCTTAAATTTTTGGATGTTAGCACTAGCTTGCATACATTCTTAATTGAGATTTCAACATTGATCTTTCAATATAAGGGGTTATGAAACCCGCTTGTGAACTGCTGATGCCTGCTCCTGACTGTGTGCTTCAGAAACTACTTGGCTCACTGATCCTACTGGGCTTGGACCTTACATTTTTGGATGTTAGCACTAGCGTACATACATGCTTAATAGAGATTTCAACATTGATCTTTCAATCTTAAGGGTTATGAAACCCTCTTGTGTACTCCTGCTGCTGACTTCTCCTGTCTGTGTCATTCAGCAACTGCATGGTTTAGTGATGCTGCTGGGCTTGGGCCTTACATTTTTGGATGGTAGCCGTAGCTAACATGCTTCTTCAATAGAGATTTCAACATTCCCCTTTTAATGTTAGGGGTTGTGAACCCCTCTTGTGTACTCATGCTGCTGCTTGCTCTGTCTGTGTCATTCAGCAACTACATGGTTTAGAGATGCTGCTGGGCCTAGGACATTACCTGTCTAGGTACCATACATCTTCAATTGAAATTTCCAAATTCATCTTTTATTCTTAGAGATTGTGAGGCCCTATTATCTCCTCATCTGCCGCCAACTCCAGGCTGTGCCATTCAGCCACTATATGGTCTCCTCATGCTGCCAACGCCTCCACACTTTGTCATCCAGCCACTATATGGTCTCCTCATGCTGCCAACACCTCCACGCTGTGCCATTCAACCACTATATGGTCTCCTCATGCTGCCAACACCTCCACGCTGTGTCATTCAGCCACTATATGGTCTCCTCATGCTTCAGGATCATCCATGCTGTGTCATTCAGCCACTATATGGTCTCCTCCTGCTGCCAACACCTCCATACTGAATCATTCAGCCACTATATGGTCTCCTCATGCTGCCAACACCTCCATGCTGTGTCATTCAGCCACTATATGGTCTCCTCATGCTTCAGCCTCATCCAAGCTGTGTCATTCAGCCACTATATGGTCTCCTCATGCTACCAACACTTCCACGCTATGTCATTTAGCCACTATATGGTCTCCTCATTCTGCCAACACCACCATGCTGTGTCATCCAGCCACTATATGGTCTCCTCATGCTGCCAACACCTCCACACTATGTCATTCAGCCACTATATGGTCTCCTCATGCTGCCAACACCTCAACGCTGTGTCATTCAGCCACTATATGGTCTCCTCATACTGATGCCACCTCCAGGCTCTGTCAATTTGCCGCTCTGCGGCAGTGATTCTAAAAGCGATGCCGGTAATCTGCATGTCATTCTGAATGACAGTATTATTTCACTACCCCAGCACACTCCATATGCGTGTTAGAACACAGCAAAGTGTTCTACACCCCTATTGAGGCTCTCTGTAGGCCAGAAATAGCCATTTTTAATATAGATTCGCTGCCAATAAATTTGTATCGAACCAATTTTTTTCGAAAAATTTGGCGAATCGGCTTAATCGAATTTTTCTAAAGTTCGCTCATTTCTACTTATAGGGGCCAGTTAGGGTGAGCATAAAAAGCCATAGTCACCTGATTAAAGTGCCTAATACAGGTTGCGTAGCGGAGCTTATTGTCCTCTCATAAGTGTAGCCTGTTCGTACATAGGTGGTGTACGTTTTTTTTTTCCTTGTAAAACTAATTTGGGCCTAGTTACTGTGAAAGGCCAGCCAAAGCTATACCCTTGTCTTTGTAGCCTAATATAGTTTGAAGCGGAGCGTATTGTCCACATCTCATAAGTGTACCCTGTGCTTACATAGGTGGTGTAGGTTTTTTTTCCGTGTAAAATTAATTTGGGCCTAGTTACTGTGAAAGGCCAGCCAAAGCTATACCCTTGTTTTTGTAGCCTAATACAATTTTAAGCGGAGAGTATTGTCCACTTCTCATAAGTGTAACCTGTGCGCACTTAGTTGGTGTATGTTTTTTTTTTCTGTAAAACTAATTTGGGCCTAGTTACTGTGAAATCCCAGCCAAAGCTACACCCTTGTTTTTGTAGCCTAATACAGTTTTAAGCGGAGCATATTGTCCACCTCTCATAACTGTAACCTGTGTGTACATAGGTGGTGTATATTTTTTTCTTTCCTGTAAAACTAATTTCGGTCTAGTTACTGTGAAAGGCCAGCCAAAGCTACACACTTGTTTTTGTAACCTAATACAGTTTTAAGCAGAGCGTATTATCCACCTCTCATAAGTGTAAACTGTACATACACCAGTGTATGTTTTTTTTTTTTCATGAAAAATGAAATTTGGCCTAGTTACTGTGGAAGGCCAAACAAAGCTACCCACTTGTTTCTGTAGCCTTATACAGTTTGTAGTGGAGTGCACAGTCCTTTTATAAGTTTAAACTGTACGTACACCCACGGGGTGTCCTTTATATATTTTCCTGTTAAACAAATTTGGGCCTAGTTACTGTGAAAGGCCAGCCAAAGCTACCCACTTGTTTCTGTTGCCTTATACAGTTTTAAGCATAGCGTATTGTACACCTCTCATGAGTGTAAACTGTACATACACCTAAGTGGTGTACGTTTATTTTTTTTTTCTGAAAAACTAATTTTGGCCTAGTTACTGTGAAAGGCCAGCCAAAGCTATCAACTTGTTTCTGTAGCCTTATACAGTTTGTAATGGAGCGCATAGTCCTCCTATCATAAGTTTAAACTGTATGTACACCTACGTGGTGTCCTTAATATATTTTCCTGTTAAACTTATTTGGGTCTTGTTACTGTGAAAGGCCAGACAAAGCTACACACTTGTTTCTGTAATCTAATACAGTTTTAAGCGTAGTGGAGCACATTGTCCTCCTCTCATAAGTGGAACATACACGCACTCAGGTGTTGTATAAGTATGTCAGGCAAAGAAGTGCAAGGATGTGCACAGACGAGTGGCAGAAGCCTAAATTCATCAGGTGCAGGCAGAGCTCACAGCAGAGTAGGGGTGTGTGGCAGCAGGAGTCGCAGCGAGAGGTCTGAGCTCCCAGTGTCAGCTAGCAGTCGTGTCTCGACCAGCAACTTACAGCCGTGATTGATTGGTTCACTCGGTCATCCACTTCATCCCAAGTGCCGTCCAACACCCCCGGCCAACAGTTGGTGGGTTCCTCAGACTCAATCCTCAGTTGGCATGGCCCTTATGCTGCTTCTGTCACCTCCAGGCTCTGTCATTGTGCCACCATATGGTCTCCTCATGCTGATGCTGCCACCTCCAGGCTCTCTCATTGTGCTGCCATATGGTCTCCTCATGCTGATGCTACCACCTCTATTAATTCCCTTCTTGGCAAGTGTTACTCATCCTAAAAAGGGTGGCCCCACACAGGAACCTCACCCTATTTCCAAATAAAAACTCTGGGAAATGGCAGTGTTTTTAAGTGGAAATAGGGAGAGGTTTCTGTGTGGGGCCACCCTTTTTAGGGCAAGTAACATTTGCCAATAAGGGAATTAATAGGGCGAAAGTAGGGCCTTAATGGGGACGTTTTTACCCTCACCTGTTACAATGGACCATTTGTTGTTCCCTTCCACCTTTTAGAGGTCTTTGCATCGCATGAATACTAGGTGGTATAGGTGGCACATGGTGTTTATTGCATACCTTTCTTTTTGTTAGACTTAAAAAAAATATTGCGTCCATGTAGTTTATCCAAACAATAATGTTAAAAGTTAAATTTTATATAATGCATATCCTCAATACTGTTCTGATCCTGCCACCCGCCTGATGCCACACATCTGATGACAAGTTCTCCTTCTTTCACCCACCTTCGTCACGGGGTACTGGTATTAACACCCACTACTCCACTCTAACAAAGTGTACCAAAGTGCCAGGCAGCGCCGACGTGTGGAGCTGTAACTACGATCAGTGACAATACATGTCCTTTACGGCCCACTGGGTGAATGTGGTTCCTGCCCAGTCACAACAGAAACTTGGACAGGTCACGCCACTTCCACCTCCACGCTCTCAGGCCATTGGTCTCAGGCGACTCGGCCTCCTTATCCTCCACTATGTCTCAGCCTCCACTGCACGGACAAGTCCCAGTGCCCCTCCAGCAAACCATGTGTGCAGAGCACGGCAGTGTCACGCTGTTATTCACATGGTTTGCCTTGGCGAAAAGAGTCACACAGGAGAGAAACTGCTAAAATCATTCATCAATTAATCGAATCATAGCTTACTCCACGAAGACTAGAAATGGGAACCATGGTGACAGACAATGGGAAGAACATCTTGTCTGTGCTGTGTCAAGGAAGCCTGAGCCATGCGCCCTGCATGGCACATATGTTCAATCTGGTTGTCAAGCGGTTCCTGAATTGTTCCCCCCATCTGCAAGACATCCTAACTATGGCCAGGAAACTTTGCATGTACTTCAGCCACTCATACACCACAAATCACACCATCATTGAGCTGCAGCGTCAGAAGGACATCCCCCAACATAGTCTGTTTTGTGACTTTTCCACACATTTGAATTCCACCCTCTATATGTTGGACCAACTATACAGACAGAGAAAAGCCATCACCGATTTCTTGATGATCCAAGCGGATAGGGGACTCCCCTGTGTAACTTCAATGTCAACCAGTGGCAGCTCATATGTGACACCTGCCGTTTGCTCAGGCCCTTTGAGGAATCCACATGATTAGTCAGTCGCCAGGATTACAGGATGAACTATGTCATTCCACTGCTTCATTTCCTACAACACCCCACTCATGTTGGATGAGTGGACAAGTGTTGGAAACGATGGCTGATCAGGTGACTGGAGATGTGGCGCCTACATCTCACATCCACATGAGCCCTTTGGGGGCTGAACTGAAGGAGGAGGGGGAGGGGGACAGTGGAGCACAGGCAAGGTTTTGCGAAATGGGTGGTTTTTATAGTCATCTGACAGGAGAGGAGGAGCAGGAGCAGGCTGCGGAGCTACAGGGTGATGAGGAAGACGAGACAGAGGACCCAGATACACCGTGGCCATGTGGTCTCCTCATCCTGCTGGCACATTAAATGAAACATAAAAAATGTTAAATCTATATAAAATGTTCAATTTAAATTTAAAAAAATATCTTTAATCTTTTCAATTGTGAGACCCTATAGTCTCGTCAAGCTGTTGCCAACTCCAGGCTGGGTCATTCTGCCACATTTTGGGCTCCTCATGCTGCTACCATCTCAAGGCTGTGTCATTGTGCCACCATATGGTCTCCTCATGCTGTTGGCACATTAAATGAAACTTAAACATTTTTAAATCTATATAAAATCTTCAATTTAAATTTTACTAAATATCTTTAATCTTTTCAATTGTGGGGCCCTATGGTCTCATCAGGCTGCTGAAACCTCTAGGCTCTGTCACTGTGCCGCCATGTGACTCCTTGTTATATTGGGTTTTGTGGTCATACAATATAAGTTCAAAGTAATTGCTTCGGGCACACGGGTCATTAAACTTGGGAATCTAATCAAAATCTTATTTTTAAATTGTAAAAAAATCGCTTCACCACTCTTTTCAATTGTGAGGCCCTATGGTCGTCGTCACATATTACCTGGGGAATTACCACAAGAATCCAATGGAGCGAAAACAATAAACCATAACTGATTAAAGGAAATATTCACACTTTCACAGTCAGGAAGGGTGTGTTGAGAGGCAGGGGCTGGAACAGGTGGTAGCTCACCTCGTGGTGGACCGCCAGCTCGATGCTCACCAGAATATGCCCTCAATTTTTTTTTTGTTAAAATGTTTTAATAAATTCAAATTAGATTAAATAAAAATTACATAAAAATCTCTTTAATCTCTTCAATTGTGATGCCATATGGTCTCCCGACCCTGCTGCCACATCCAGACACTCTGTGGCAGTGATTCCAATAGCGATGCCTGTAATCTGCATGTCATACTGAATAACAGTATTATTTCACTAATACAGCACTCCCTTTGCATGTTACAACAAGGCAAAGTGTTCTACACCCCTAATGAGTCTCTCTGTAACCCAGAAATAGCCGTTTTTAATAGTGATTCGCTACTAATAAATTTGGACCGAACCAAATTTTTTGGGGAAAATTCGGCAAATCGGCCAAATCGACAACCCTTCTTTACTAAGAGCTGTGAATTTGTGGAACAGTCTACCTCAGGGACTTGTTACAGCAGAAACAATTGAGAGCTTCAAAACAGGCTAAGACAAAGTCTTATAACAAAACCATTAATTAGTGTCGGTAGAAGTAGAGAATCACATCCCCTTCTCCCTAACACTCCTTCCCTTTATCCATCTATTCCCCTCCTTGGTTTAACTTGATGGTCATGTATCTTTTTTAACCGTACTACGTAACTATGTAACAAGAAACATTAATTCCCTGATAAAGTGAACATTCAAAGCTAAAAGTAAAAGCTACAAATAAACTAAGCAAGATTGCTTTTAAACTCTGTTTCTTTAATATTGCCACTTTACAGTGGTTTGGATTTAATAGTTGGCAAAGTTTTAATTTTGTGGTTTTGGAGGCCGGCCGCAGTGAGTTGTTTCTGGCTGAAAGCAATTGACTTCTTAGTATGGTGTTAGAATACTGAGACAAGTAAGACATTGGCTTTGTTCTCAACTTGCTAGCAAGGCCTAGTACTTATAAAACGGACCTGCGTGTATCTTTTACTGCTAATTAGAAATAAAATTGCCACCTGCCTCTACGCAAACTACAGTCAAGTCCAAGTTGAAACTGAGAAGGGAGCTTCAAATGTCTAAAGTAGCAATGAAATGAAGTATGACAAACGTGGGTTAGACATTAAGCTTAAAGTGGTGCAAGACTATTTTCTCATGTCAATTTGTATGTGTCAATTGTACAAGTGTCAAATGTATGAAGTTTCTCAAGTTTCCTTCACTAGATACTGATTTTCTAGACACGTGTAAATGGGACTCTATGGTGGAAAAAAGAAAACCAGCGTGAAGACTTGTAGATTTTTACTAGGTACCATTAATGCAGACACCAGTCATTACAAGTCATTTGTAGGGATACGCCAATGTTGCATTAACAAGATATGCTTAAAAAAGACTTGCACTGGGAATGACCGGAAAGTGGTCAAATCTGTCATTTGCTAGGTTTTTCTTTTGTTTGTTTTTTTAAAGCCCACATCTCCAAAAAATAAGTTTGTGTTAGACTAAAAACAATTATGTGAATATTTAAATTATGTACTAAATATATACCATATAAATTAAAAATTATTGATATAAATTATGTAAAAAATACTCCTAATGCTTACATACAGTGCCCTGATGCTTACATACAGTGTTAACTTCCTCCTTGGTGGTCCCATAGGGATTGGGGAGCCGGAACAATCACACAGTTGACCTTGTTATTACCATTGACCTTGACACCAATTATTTTTGGGGGACTTCCAATGTGAACTTAACCTGTAAAGCCAGCAGACAGTAACTGAGTTTACTTATTTCAATACTTATTTCAATTCTCTGATGTAATCTGTAGGATCAATCCTCAGCCTTAACATTATAAAAGCGAGCTAAAAGATATGGTTTACAAACCATATGTAAGTTACAATCTTTGGTTAGCTCCTTTCGGGAGTATGGTGCGGTGTCTGGAGTATCTGGTAGTTGTGATGGACTTTATTGATTGCTCTGATGTCCCTCATTTAACTGTTTAAAGGTTGATATGTATATCGATCACAGTATTTAAACATTAAAGGGGTACTCCAGTGGGAAAAAAATATTTTCAAATCAACTGATGGCAGAAAGTTATACAGATTTGTAAATTATCTTTAAAAAATCTTAACCCTTCTAGGGCTTATCAGCTGCTGTATACTCCAAAGGAAGTTGTGTAGTTCTTTCCTATCTGACCACAGTGCTCTTTGCTGACACCTCTCTCCATGTCAGGAACTGTCCAGAGCAGGAGCAAATACATGGACAGAGGTGGCAGCAGAGAGCACTGTGGAAAGACCTACACAACTTCCTGTAAAGCATAAATAGCTGATAAGTACTAGAAGGGTTAAGGTTTTTCGAATTTTTTTCAGAGTACCCCTTTAACACCATAACGAGGAGCACCGTAAATGTACGTCCTGGTGAGGTGGCACTTAACGCACCAGGACGTACATTTACGTCCTAAGCATAACCGCGAGCATCGGAGCAATGCCCGGGTCATGCGCGGCAGGTCCAGCGATCTCGCGGATGTCCGCCATTAACCCCTCAGATGCCGTGATCAATACAGATCACGGCATCTGTAGCATCGCAGCGCTGCCGCGGCGATCCGGTCATCCAGCACGGCAGACGGAGGTCCCCTCACCTGCCTCCGCTGCCTTCCCGGCGTCTTCTGCTCTGATCTGCCTTCACGCAGACCAGAGCAGAAGATGACCGATAACCCTAATCAGTGCTATGTTCCATACATAGCACTGAACAGGATTAGCAATCGAGTGATTGCTATAAACAGTCCCCTATGGGGACTATTAAAGTGTAAAAATAAAGTAAAAAAATGTGAAAAACCCCATCCCCCAATAAAAACTTAAATTGTCCCATTTTCCCTGATTTACCCCCAAAAATTGTTAAAAAAATATTTTATATACATATTTGGTATCGCCGCATGCGTAAATATCTGAAATATTAAAATAAAATGTTAATGATACCGTATGGTGAACGGCGTGAACGTAAAAATAAAAAAAAGTCCAACATTTTTATAACATTTTATTCCCAAAAAAATTTATTTAAAAATGGATTAAAAGTTCTATATAAGCAAATATGGTATCAATAAAAAGTACCGATCACAGCGCAAAAAATTAGCCCTAATACCGCCGCTTATACAGAAAAATGAAAAAGTTATAGGTCTTCAAAATAGGGGGATTTTGAACGTACTAATTTGGTTAAAAAGTTTGCGTTTTTTTAAAGTGCAACAGTAATAGAAAAATATATTATCATGGGTATCATTTTAATCGTATTGACCCAAAGAATAAAGAACAGATGTCATTTTTACCGTAAATTTTACGGCATGAAAACAAAACCTTCCAAAATTAGCAAAATTGTAGTTTTCTTTTTAATTTCACCACACAAATAGTATTTTCTTGGTTGCACCATCCATTTAATGGTGAAGTGAGTGATGGCTTTACAACGGATAACTGGTCACGCAAAAAACAAGCCCTCATACTAGTCTGTGGATGAAAATATAAAAGAGTTATGATTTTTTGAAGACGAGGAGGAAAAAACAAAAACGTAAAAATTAAATTGTCTGCATCCTTAAAGGGTTAAAGGCTGCTTACCCCTCTGCACCCCGATATATATTTGCAGAGTGTCAATGGGTTGCTGGAGAAGCCTGAGGCCTTATCTCGGCCTCTGCATCTTTTATTGAACAGCCTTTCACAGGCTTTAGAAATAGAGCGCCAATTATATGGATCAATGTAATACAATACTATTACATTGACTTATGTAAGCCATTAACTGAAGGTCTATAATAGACCCCTTGGGGGCAAAACATTTTTTTAACAAAAATGTAATTTAAAAAAATCCCCCCCCCCCCTTTTAAAAATTTAAATCTCCCACCTTTTCCCATTTTCCTAACAAAACACTGTAAACAAACAAATAAATAAATGTGTTTGGTATCACTGCATGCATAATTTTCCAAACTAATAAAGTAATACATTCCTGTATGGTCAAGGGCATCAACACAAAAAAAAATTACAAAAATGTATTATTTTTTTGTCAGATCACATCCCAGAATAAATGTAATATGATCAAAAAAGACCGAACTACACAAAAGTGGTACAGTTAAAAACGGCAGCTCATTGCATAAAAAATTAATTATAACACAGCTCTGAAGGTGGAAAAATTAAAAAAAAGTTATAGGGGTCAGAACACAGAAGTGAGCAAATTTTTTCCTTTTTTTTCCCCAAGTAAGCCCTGATACTACTTTTTCAATGATAGAATTAAAGTAATGTGTATTAGAAGGTTAGGAGGAAGAACATTTAAGCCCCAAATCTAATTTCGGGGGTTGTGAAGGGGTAAATGTTTACCTGCCACTTAACTTTTTTGTTGACTGCTGATTTTGTTCCAATGCTGACCATAAATATATAATAGATAATAGTCTGCCAAAATTGACAATTCTAGCCCTTTCAGCTTACCATCTAAAAATACACTGAATGATTTTTCAAGATGGACAATGGAAAATGAATGTCTGCAGAAAATGTTCTGAATTTATTTGTCGTGGTCATGGAGCTGTATGCTTCACAGGAAGTTATATCGTTCTTTTATGCCTGACCACGGTGCTCTCTGCTGACACCTCTGTCTGTGTCAGGAACTGTCCCAAGCAGGAGAACTTTGCTGTGGGGATTTGTTCCTGCACTGGACAGTTCCTGACACAGACAGACAGAGGTGTCAGCAGAAAGCAATATGGTTAGGCAGAAAAGAACTATACAACTTGTGAAGCATACAGCAGCTGATAAGTACTGGAAGGATTAAGATTTTGAAATAGAAGTAATTTTAAAAATCTGTTTAACTTTTTGGCACCAGTTGATTTAAAAAAAAATACCCCTTTTGAAGTGTACTTGTTAGAAGCAGAAACTTTTTATATAATGCAGATAATATTATATGTATATTTGTAATCATTATTAGTTACAAATGTGTATATTTTTGTTCCTGTAGCTTCTATCTTTGTGTCTCTGTGCAGCGACAAAATACAGGAAGTCTGGGTGGACAAGTAGGGCTCTGTGCACCAAGGACAAGAAGGGCTCTGTGCAGTGAACTCTGTGACATGCTTCCAGCTCACTCAGCAGGATGATTGACAAGCCAGGAGCCTTTAGAGAGCCCTACATGTCCCACCCAAACTTCCGGTATTTTGTCTCCGCACAGAGACACACAGGGACAGCTTTTTTTTCACCCCAAAAATATACCAATTTGTTTTAACCAATGTAGACTTCTTCTTGAAGTCTTGAACTCATTCTGACTCTACAGAGTCTTTAAATATATCTGTCTGGTGATCTTGCATGGTTTACCTCTGCAATTGTTGCACCAAATAAAAAAAATGTCATGCAGTTTGTCAATCCAGACAGTTTACAGGGCTGCTACCCTGGCAAATGGTTGGTGTACCTAGCCCTGTATCTTTAAGTAGACCAACAACAAGCCCCCTCCCCTAAACCAAGAGGGAGGGGCTAGTCTGAAGATGGACAATTTCTAAAATTAAATTGATCATTTGTCTGTCCCCGAAAACTGCCCCTGATGGGGAAAGGGGGATAACAGGGCAGTATGAGATGAGATGTGACAGACACATCTCATCTCCAACATGAATGACTGATCTTCATAAATACTATTGAATTCACACTTTCTACTATTTTATTATAAGATCATTATCTTTAATAATAATTGCAAAAAAATTCAAATGGTACACAAAACAATAAAATATACAAATAGGCACCCCTTATCCCTATGCATTTACAAAGAGAAAAAAGTGGAGCATTAAGGGAGCAGGTTGGACCAAAAAGGAATTTACAGAGAAAGGTGTGGAGTTTACAGAGGAAGGGGTATGTCTTAAAAATGAAAAGGTGTGGTCTTCTTTAATCTGGCATTTTTATCTGGGACAAATTCTGATTTGCTAGATATAAGTGAATTAACTAAACCTTTGGTTTAACATAGCCTCATCTGTTTCACAAACAATGGGGATGATGGTAGTATCATGGTGTAAGAAGGCTTGTTCCCTCAGGACCTAAATACTCCTCATTAAACAAGAAACCATAAATTCTGCTTTGTGCAAGGAGAATATCTATTTACCTCGAAGGTTGGGTTTACATTGAGGAATTTCCGACCAAGAGCGACCAGTGCTATGCTAGAATTACACAAACATCACAGACCCCCCCCAAGCTCTACCGCAAGAATGGTGTTGTGTGCACTGTGCAAGAATTCCATTAACAGCAATGGGACTCTGCTACACCAGAATTTTCTAATGGAATTCCGCTCAGATATTCCATAGACTGAGCTCAGTCTATGTAAGCAAGCATAAAAAGATAACTTGGTTATATCTTCAGAGAAAACACTTGAATAACTTTTCAGTTTAATGCATTTCTGACCCACGAAGTACATTTACGTTATAGGGCAGGTGAGGGAGAATGGTACGGGCCCGGGAGCAGGGCCCCAGCCATACCCAGCATATGTTGCCATGTGTCTGATATCTGCTGGTAATCTAATCAGTTTAATGATGGACATTGGAGCGATTTCTGATGGCAATCATTTAACTGAATGGATGCTGCAATCAATGGTGATCGCAGCATCTAAATAGATTTTAGATGCTTTTTTGGTGCATATGCATTACATTGATCTGTATAAGCAATCAAACACATGCTTACAATAGACCTCTGGGGTGGCACTAAAAAAAGTATAAAATATTTAAAAAATATTTTTTTTAAATCCATCTCTAATAAAAAAAATTATATGATTAAAGAGTACCTGTCATCAACTAAAACTTTTTATATGTTCTTCCTCAAGTAAAGTTATGTATATTTGCAATTTATCTTGTTTAAAAATAATCACTATTTACATGTGTTTTTTACCTTTGAAATTGTGTCCACTAGGGGTCTCTGTTCTGCAGTCCCCGCATAGCCTTCGGACTTGTGCCGGACTGGTACAAGTCCAAAGTCCAGAAGTGAGGGTGGGGCGGGACATGAGCGCTGCCCTGCACAGCTTTCGCTCCCTGCCTGTCAATCAGGCAGGCGGGAGTGAACTCTGTGCTTTGTCAAAACAGTTATTCTGTGCACGACAGGCAGATCTCCCTTCTCTCTGAATGCTTCCTGCTGTGCATAACGGAGAGGAGGGGAATGACAGCCTTCTTGCCGTGATTGGCTCCCTGTTTTACGCACGCTCCTGAGCCCAAGCACAGCATAGAATAGGGAAGGGCGAAAGTGTTACTCGGCAGGCTTCAGATTATGTCACACCTGCCAGGTAACGCCCCCTTCAGCACAAGAAAGCTCACAGGCAGTGAGCAAGCTTTATAAGAGGATTACAAAGGAAATACAGATCGAAACTGAAAAACAAAAGCTCCAAGGGACAGCTAATGAAGAGGGGAACATAACAGTGCCAGAATATACACAATACACATGGTGGCAGGTACTATATTAAATATAATAGTAACATATTTTTCCAAAAATTTAGATTCCCTTTGTGTTTATACATTTTATTTAAGATCAAACAATATTAGGTGTGACAAATCTGCAATAATACAATACATCTGGAAGAGCACAAATGCTTTTTCATATGTTTTCATTGACAGTATTAAACTCCAGAAAGGGAGTATTACTCTTTCAAAAAGTTATTTTTGTAGCCCTTTTATGTGGTGAGTGATTTTATCCCTGTTCTATACCACTGTAAATATTAATAGTGGAATGGCCCCATAGGATTTTCTCAATTCCAGAAAACACTGACTTTTGATTGCACAACCTTTACCTTGATGGTTACAAGCATAGCCCGTTGTCGGCCACACCAGGATCAAAGATATAAAATTGCCTGTTGAGCAAAGCAGCACTCAGTCATTCTTCAGTTCCTTTAATCTAGGTTTTGACATAAGAGACAAAGAAACACCACCAAACCATAAACCCCCTTTCTCTTTGTTGATCACGTTTCCTGGAATAATTTATAAACTGGCTGCCTGAAATAGCAGAAAGATGCAGATGCTTCTGACATCTTGTATAAATGCTGACAACCAACGATACATGGACTGTATAATATTTAATGTTATGTGTAGAGAGCACAGTATAACCATAAAATGCATTTATTGTATCAGTACATTCCATTGCTGTGATTATACAGTGAAAAGAAAAAAATATAATTTTAATGATAGGTTTATTTGAACAGTGAGAGACAGAATTACAACATGAAAATCCAGAAAAAGTTATGAATTGTTTGCATTTTACTGAAATAAGTATTTGACCCCTTTGCCAAACATGACTAAGTACTTGGTGTCAAAACCCTTGTTGGAAAGCACAGAGGTCAGATGTTTCTTGTACTTGGCCACACAGCTCAGGAGGGACATGGTCCCATTTCTCTTTACAAGTCATCTCAAAGTCATTAAGGTTTGAAGGCTGATAGTTAAATGCGGCGCTCAGTTTGACAGAGCGAAGAGCTCTCTGGCCTGTCAATCCCGCAATATCGAGGGTGGCCACAAGAGGCAGAACATCCTTCTTCTGTGCTCCAGCATATGAATGACACCATTGTCATGTGCAACAGCACAGACCGGAGAACCGAAGAAAAGAGAGGCCGTGCAGTGGACTACAGGAAGCAGGTGAGTATTTTTTTTTACAATGGGGGCTTTCCCTACAACTACATAAAAGGGGCTACTGTTGCACTACAAGTACCTAAAGGGGGCTGCTGCACTTCAACTATCTAAAGGTGGCTGCTACACTGCAAGTACCTAAAGGGGGCTGCTGCACTACAACTAACTAAAGGGGCTGCTGCAATACAACTATTTTAAAGGTGCTGCTTCATTACAACAACATAAAGAGGGCTGCTGCACAACAACTACCTAAAGGGAGCTACTGCACTACAACTACCTAAAGGGGGCTGCTGCAATACCACAACATAAAGGGGGCTGCACTACAACTACCTAAAGGGGGCTGCTGCAATACCACAACATAAAGGGGGCTGCATACAAGTACCTAAAGGGGGATGCTGCACTTCAACTACCTAAAGGGGGCTGCTACACTACAAGTACCTAAAGGGGTCTGCTGCACTATAACAAACTAAAGGGGGCTGCTGCGCTGCAACTAACTAAAGGGGCTGCTGTGCTACAACTAACTAAAGGGGCTGCTGCACTACAACAACAAAAAGAGGGCTAGTGCACTACAACTACCTTAAGGGAGCTTCTGCACTAAAACTACCTAAAGGGGGCTGCTGCATTACCACAACATGAAGGGGACTGCTGAACTACAAGTACATAAAGGGGGCTGCTGCACTTCAACTACCTAAAGGGGACTGCTACAGTACAAGTAGCTAAAGGGGGCTGCTACGCTACCACTAACTAAAGGGGGCTGCTGCACTACAACTAACTAAAGAGGCTGCTGCACTTCAATTTCATAAAGAGGCCTTCTGCACTACAACTACCTAAAGGGGACTGCTGCTACTTCAACTTCATAAATGGGCCTGCTGCACTACAACTATTTAAAGGTTGCTTCTACTCTAACCCTATCTAAATACTAATGCTTGTGGGAAAATTATCTCATAAAAGGTTTGCTATGTGCTCAAAACCACATTATTAAAGAAATAAGCAAAAAATTGAAGTGGCAAAAAAAAAAGTGTATCTATAGACTAAATCCCCAATAAAGTATATCTAAAGTGAATGACAAAGATATATAAAGAATACAGAGTATCAAGTGTAGAAAATCCAAAAGGAATATAATGCAAAAAATAAAAAGATCAAAAAAAAAAAAAAATAATAATAATAATAATAATAATAATAATATATATATATATATATATAGAAAACAAGTAAAAAACTAAAAAATGAAATAATAATGAAATAGAAAAGAACATTTTAAATGAAAAAAAATTTACAAAATAAAAAAATATTGATATAGGATAATATACTCAAAACCCCCTACACTGTAGGACCCCCACTCATCTGCACCACTAGGGTACCCGACAACTGGCAGTCAAAGGGGGAGTGAGACACTTGGTCCCGTTAGGTTCCTCCATGCCTCCCTCAACCCCTCTACAGATGACTTGGGGTGTGCCCGCTATTTCAGCAGCACTAGTACCTAGTACTGGGCATGTCACTCTGTCCTGAGGGAGTCCAAATTGGGGTGAATTATACCCAGTATAATTAATACTGAATTCAACATAATAAAATCCCAAAAAATTGTATATTAAAAAATAATATATAAAAAATGTAATAAACAGAAAACCAAAAAAATTATATTAAAATAATGATTTTCACACGCCGCCAACGCCATTACAGATCAATAGAGCCGCTAATGGTCTTCTTCTACAAATAATGTGTAAACATGGTAATCTTGTGTAACACAGGAGTTGCATATCAGGATTAATTAAAAATGAAAATGGAACTGTGTGTTTCCCTTACGTCCTAACCAGTAGCACAGATGGGGTATTCCACCCCCCGCGAACTGGTAGGACAGATGGAAGTTTTATTGAACCTAATTAAACAATCAGTAAGACACAGCCACAACCCCCTGTATAAGTAAGAGGGTCATCCTCTGCCTCATTGTGTTTTTTTCTGTCCTCCCGGACAGTGGGACAGATGGTGACCCCCTTACTCCTGTTGGAGGGGGGGGGGGGTTTCTTACTTGCAGTTCTGGGCTTAGTTTGCGCCCATCTGCTTCTATCCTCGGAGCCGCGACTCCAATCGCGGCCCCGGCCGGAAGTGCGTCAGCGGCGTCTGACGTCACTTCCTGTTTCTCTCTTTCGCTCCCGGCTCGGTTTTTTGCGCCGTTTTTGCCAATAATGCGGCGAAACCGAGCGAGGAGCCTCTTCTATAACCCTCTAACAGACAGGGTTCCTTTTCCTCCTGTTTTTTGTAAGACAGGATTTCTTTTTTCTGCAACTCCGCCTTGTGGGCGGAGTCTTGTTTTTGGCGTTTTGTTTTCAGCCTCCTAGAGCGCAGAGCTGTTGGTACTTCCACAGTCCTGTCTTTTTGAGTCTAGTAGTGCATCCTTGCGGATACTACTGTTTCCTTATCTCTCTATCTTACCTAGTCTCTTGCTGAGAACTTTGGGTATTTTGGGTAACGCTACATTATCTAATCCTCCTCTCATATTTACCTAGATATGTCGACCGAGGGCTCAGGGGATCGTGAAGGCTTGGCAAAAAGATCCGCCAAGCGCAAGCACCTCTCTTGCCATGACTGCAACACTCCCCTGGAGGATAATTATGAATTTTCCAGGTGCCCTCCTTGTAGGGCTAAGTCTCTACCTTCCCATCAGACTGAACCTACAGTCCAGGATATGTATGTGTGGGTCTCCTCTAACATGTCGGCTATGCAAGCCTCTATTGAGGAGCTGAAACACGTTGTCTCTCAGAAACGCGCCAGACCTTCTTCACCTCCCAGAATGGAGATGTCTGTGGATCAGGAGAGAGAAGATTCCAAGTCCTCCTCTTCGGATGAGGAGGTCACTGCATCTTATTTTTTTCCGCTGGAAAAGACCCAGCGTCTTCTGAGATCCATCCGGTCGGGGGACCAGGATGTTGATCCCGGGGAAGCCTCTACCTCCGCCTCTAAGGGACCTAGGGTCTTTAAAGCGGATGATACCCTTCTGTCCGTGCTTAGAACGGAATGGAAAAAAACAGAAAAGGGTCCGGTCTTAACTAAAAGATTTAAGACCAAGTTTCCTATACAGGAATCTCAGCTTTCTTCCTGGGGCCCTGTCCCTAAGGTTGACATGGCAGTTGCCAAACTGTCCAAGAGGACAGTGGTCCCTGCCGAGGATGGGTCTTCCTTGCAGGATCCAATGGATCGGAAGGCTGACTGTGCCATGAGGCGCTCCTACTCCACTGCTTCTGCGTCTGCATCAGTGGCGATAGCTTGCTCTGAGGTAGCAAACTTTTTGAAGACCCGTCTTTCTAACATCCAGTCGGATTTGGACCAGTGGGTTCCTAGAGATGAAATTCTTTCATCCTTCAAGACGTCCAATCTGGCCGTTGATTTTTTGTGTGATGCTTCCACCCAGCATCTTAAATTGGCCTCCAAGTCTATGGCCCTGGCTTCCGCTGGACGACGTCCTCTATGGTTAAAACCTTGGAAGGTTGACAACTCTTCCAAGAACACCTTATGTGCTATGCCTTACGAACCCGGCATTCTTTTCGGAGCTGAGCTGGACCGCATTATGGAGGGACTTTCTGACAAGAAAGGCAAGTCCCTTCCTTATTCCTCCTTTCGTGGTCGAGGCCGGCGTTCTGGGGGCGGATCAGCCCCCCAGCCTAAGCCTCAGAGAGAATGGGGTAATCAACGCCGGGGCGGAAAACGCTCCCGTGGCTCCAAAGACAACAGAAAGCTCTGACTGCGGGCTTCTACGAAGCTCTGGGTTCCTTGCCGAGGTGACCTTTCCAGTTTCCCATCCTGCCCCCCAGATTCCAGTTGGTGGTCGTCTTCACCACTTTTCAAGCGCCTGGTCCCTCCACATTCAGGATCCTTGGGTCCTGAGATTAATCTCGGAAGGTTATTCGATAGACCTCGAATCAATTCCCCCATCCAATTATGTGGAGACAAGAGTTTTTTCACCAATCAAACAGGGGGCGCTAGAAACCTACATTCTGGAATACATCCAGAAGAATGCCTTAGAGGAAGTTCCTCTTTCAGAGCGGGGGTCAGGAATTTATTCTCCAGTCTTCCTAGTTCCCAAGGTAACAGGAGACTGGCGGATGATTATAGATCTGAGATATCTCAATCAGTATGTGAAGCACAAACGCTTTCGTATGGAAACTATTCAATCTGTGGTCAACCTCATCTCGCCAGGGGATTACCTGGCTACTCTGGATCTAAAGGATGCTTACCTTCATATTCCTATTCATCCGGTATCCAGAAAGTATCTAAGGATCGCAGTTCAGGTAGGGGGAGTTCTAAAACACCTCCAGTTTGTAGCCCTCCCGTTTGGAATTTCTTCGGCCCCACACACATTTACCAAAGTGGTGGTAGCGGTAGTCGCTGCTCTAAGGCTCCAGGGGCTCAGCATCGTTCCCTACCTAGACGATTGGCTCCTCAGAGCTCCTTCTTCTGCGATCCTGTCCCAACATCTGCAACTAGCAGTATCCTTCCTTCACCAGTTAGGGTGGATAGTTAATTGGGCCAAATCCAATTTCCTCCCAACTACCTCAGTGAGGTTTCTCGGCTTCATAGTCGACTCAATCTCCATGACACTCTACCTCTCTCCCGAGAGGAAATCTCGGGTGCAGGAATCGGCCCTTTTTCTCTCTGTACCCCGGAGAGTTTCCATTCGCACTCTCATGCGGATGTTGGGACTTATGTCCGCTACCGTGGATGCGGTTCCTTGGGCTCTTTGGCATCTACGCCCTCTTCAATCAGAGGTGCTCGCCACTTGGAATCTCAGGCCCTCGGGCCTAAACAAGTGCCACTCCCTGTCTTATCGAGTCAGGTCCTCTCTCAGATGGTGGTCTCACCTCGAGGACGGCAAGTCAATGATCCAACCCCCTTGGATCATACTTACTACCGACGCGTCCCTTGTAGGTTGGGGAGCGCATCTCTTGGATCTGTTAGTGCGGGGATCTTGGTCTCCTCAGGAGAGAGGGTTAACCTCCAATCTCCTCGAGATTCGAGCCATCAGATTAGCACTCCTCCACTTTGCTTCTCTTCTTCAAGGGAAAGCAGTAAAGATCCAATCCGACAGCATGACGGCTGTATTGTACATCAACAAGCAGGGAGGCACTCGATCACAAAGCCTCCTCAGAGAGGTGGGTCTGATCTTGGATTGGGCAGAGAAGAACCTAACCCACCTGTCGGCAGTTCACATTCGGGGATCTCTCAATGTGATCGCCGACCGCCTGAGCAGAGGACTTTCAACTGGAGAATGGTCTCTCCATCCAGAGATGTTCAAACAAATAATACTCAGGTGGGGCATGCCAGAAATAGATCTTATGGCAACAAGGTTCAACACCAAAGTGGTGAGATTTTGTTCCCTGTACAGGGAAGACAACCCAGTAGCAATCGATGCTCTCTCAACCCCATGGAGGTTCAGGCTGGCCTACATCTTCCCTCCAATTTCCTTGATCCCAAGGGTATTGATGAAAATCAGGCAGGACCAAGCCTCTGTCATAGCCATAATTCCATTTTGGCCCAAGAGAGCTTGGTTTACCCAACTCTTGCAAATGAGTCGGGGACAATTCTGGAGGCTTCCCCCAGAGCAAGCACTAGTGTCGGGGGACACTCACAGCTGCTCAAATCTTCAAATGTTCAACCTGACAGCCTGGAGGTTGACCAGTCCCTTCCACATCTAGAAGGGCTTTCTAGTGCGGTCTTGAATACCCTCTCGCATTCCAGAGCGGAGTCCACTAACAGAGCCTATAAAAGAATTTGGACAACTTTTCAGTCTTGGTGCTCCAAGAAACAACTACCTGGACAGAATCCAGCTGTTGCCACAATCCTCAACTTTCTCCAGGAGGGATTACACAAGAATCTATCTCCTTCCACACTCAGAGTGCAGGTATCAGCCATCTCTGCCTTTCTCAATAAACCATTGTCTCAAGACCCACTAGTCAAAATATTCTTGAGGGGATCCTCAAGGTTAAAACCTACAATTATACAACCTGTCCCAGCATGGGACTTATCGATGGTGCTCAAGGGGTTAGCATCTCCCCCCTTTGAGCCCTTGGAGGAGGTGGACATGAAGTTTGTCACCATTAAAATAACTTTTTTACTGGCAATCACTTCAGCCAAAAGGATTGGGGAACTTCAAGCGCTCTCGGCACTTGAACCATATACTAAATTTTTGCCGGATCGAGTGTTACTCAGATTCATGCCATCCTTTATACCTAAGGTTCCATCATTCCAAAATATAAATCAAGTTATATCCCTGCCAGTATTTTCTCCTCCTCCATCCTCCAATGAAGATAGTTCTCTTCATTGCCTAGATATCTCGAGATGTCTCCAGATCTATATAAGAAGATCTTTGGAGTTTCGGAAGGATGAAAATCTGCTAATTCTCTTTTCAGGACCCAAAAGAGGTCTTAAAGCTTCAAAGCCCTCCATCAGTAGATGGGTAAAAGATGCCATTCGTATTGCCATGGTATCCCAAGGTAAGGAGCCTCCTGAGTTTGTAAAAGCTCATTCCACCAGGTCTGTATCTACTTCCTTTGCGGAAAGGAGTCTTGTTCCCTTGGAACATATATGCAAAGCTGCTTCCTGGAGTTCACTCTCCACATTTATCACCCACTACAGACTTGACAGTAGATTGGCCGATTTTTCCTCATTTGGACGGACAGTATTATCTGCCGTCAGGCATGAGAGCCCTCCCTCATAGGGTTTCTGCTTGCCATTTCCTCATCTGTGCTACTGGTTAGGACGTAAGGGAATCGTTAATTTCTAACGATAATTTGTTTTCCCTTAGTCCTAACAGTAGCACAACTTTCCCTCCCTAGTTAAGTTATTTTCTTCTATTATTTACCTTTAGTTCTTCTTGTTACTACACAATGAGGCAGAGGATGACCCTCTTACTTATACAGGGGGTTGTGGGTGTGTCTTACTGATTGTTTAATTAGGTTCAATAAAACTTCCATCTGTCCTACCAGTTCGCGGGGGGTGGAATACCCCATCTGTGCTACTGTTAGGACTAAGGGAAAACAAATTATCGTTAGAAATTAACGATTCTTAAGCTTGAAAATGGCTCCATATAGAGCAGAAATGTTGCTTGCTGACTTAATATGATGGAATAAATACACCTTTGCTGATTCCTGGAGTGCTGCGTCTTTTGGTTGGATATCTGGGAGAAACCTTGATCTGGTTTTCTGGATGCTGGCACCCACTGCACCCTTATATTTTTTGGGATAGTGCTGCTTATTTGGTTTTTACATATACAGTCATGGCCGTAAATGTTGGCACCCCTGAAATTTTTCTAGAAAATGAAGTATTCCTCACAGAAAAGGATTGCAGTAACACATGTTTTGCTATACACATGTTTATTCCCTTTGTGTTTATAGGAACTAAACCAAAAAGGGAGGAAAAAAAGCTAATTGGATATAATGTCACACCAAACTCCAAAAATGGGCTGGACAAAATTCTTGGCACCCTTAACTTAAATATTTGGTTGCACACCCTTTGGAAAAAATAACTGAAATCAGTCGCTTCCTATAACCATCAATAAGCTTCTTACACCTCTGAGCCGGAATGTTGGACTACTCTTCCTTTGTAAACTGCTCCAGGTCTCTATTATTGGAAGGGTGCCTTTTCCCAACAACAATTTTAAGATCTCTCTACAGGTGTTCAACGGGATTTAGATCTGGACTCATTGCTGGCCACTTCAGAAGTCTCCAGCACTTTGTTGCCACCCATTTCTGGGTGCTTTTTGACGTATGTTTGGGGTCATTGCCCTGCTGGAAGACCCAAGATCTCGGACGCAAAGCCAGCTTTCTGACACTGGGCTGTACAGTGCGACCCAAAATCCATTGGTAATCCTCAGATTTCATGATGCCTTGCCCATACTCAAGGCACCCAGTGCCAGAGGCAACAAAACAACCCCAAAACATCATTGAACCTCCACCATATTTCACTGTAGGTACTGTGTTCTTTTCTTTGTAGGCCTCATTCCATTTTCGCTAAACAGTAGAACGATGTGCTTTACCAAAAAGCTTTATCTTGGTCTCATCTGTCCACAAGACGTTTTCCCTGAAGGATTTTGGCTTACTAAAGTTGATTTTGGCAAAATGTAGTCTTGCTTTTTTATGTCTGTGTCAGCAGTGGGGTCATCCTGGGTCTCCTGCCATAGCGTTTAATTTCATTTAAATGTCGACGGATAGTTTGCGCTGACACTGATGCTCCCTGAGCCTGCAGGACAGCTTGAATATCTTTGGAACTTGTTTGGGGGTGCTTATCCATCATCCTGACTATCCTGCGTTGACATCTTTAATAAATTTTCCTCTTCTGTCCAAGCACAGGGAGATTAGCTACAGTGCCATGGGTTGCAAACTTCTTGATAATGTTGCACACTGTGGACAAAGACAAATCTAAATCTCTGGATATGGAATTGTAAACTTTAGATTGTTGATATTTTTCCACAATTTTGGTTCTCAAGTCCTCAGACAGTTCTCTTCTCCTCTTTCTGTTGTCCATGCTTAGTGTGGCACACATAGACACATTATGCAAAGACTAAGTGAACGTCTCTCCTTTTTATCTGCTTTTAGGTGTGATTTTTATATTGCCCACACCTGTTACTTGCACCAGGCGAGTTTAAAGGAGCATCCCATGCTTGAAACAATCCTTATTTTTCCACAATTTTGAAAGGGTGCCAATAATTTTGTCCAGACCATTTTTGGAGTTTGGTGTGCCATTTTGTCCAATTTGCTTTTTTTCCTCCTTTTTTTGGTTCAGTTCCGATACACACAAAGGGAATAAACATGTGTATAGCAAAACATGTGTTACTGCAATCCTTTTCTGTGAAAAATACTTCATTTTCTAGAAAAATTTCAGGGGTGCCAACATATATTTATAACGTCTATCTATCTATCTATCTAGATATATATATATGTATATATATATATATATATATATATATATATATATATATATATATATATATACATTACAGTAACATAGTAATGGGCTGTTTAATCTAAAATGCCCTGGCTTATTTTTGGTCCCAGTCCGGCCCTACCTGTCACCTTAGCAGAAAAACATCCCCAGAGCATAATGTTCCCACCTCCATGTTTGACTGTGGAAATGGTGTTCTTCGGTCATAGGCAGAATTCCTCTTCCTCCAAAAATGACAAGTTGAGTTGATGCTAAAGAGCTTAATTTTGGTCTCATCTGACCACAACACTTTCACTCAGTTTTCCTCTAAACATTCAGATGTCGCATGGAAACATTAGACAGGCCTGCACATCAGCTGCTTTTTGAGCAGGGGGACCTTGCAGGCACTGCAGGATTTCAGTCCTTCCTGGTGTAGTTTTCTTCTTGATGACTTTACTTCCAGCTGCATTTAGATCATTGACAAGATCCTCCTGTGTTATTTCCTCATTGTTCTCATGATCATTGAAAGTCCATAGTATATAAGTTGGTCGGCACTTGGGGTGGGTGCACGTGGTGGATCAGGTCCAGAAACAGTGTAAATAACGTCCCAGCGCTCAACAAGTATATTCAGGAACAAGGAGCTTTATTGCATATTTTGCAAATGAAACAGTTTTGGCAGTAGCAATAGAGGAAGGCTACCGCTGAAATGCTTCCTGTTTGATTTGAAGGATATGCAATAAAGCTCCCTGTTCCTAAATATACCGTATTTTTCACCATATAAGACGCACTTTTTCTTCCCCAAAACTGGGGGGGAAAAAGTTAGTGCGTCTTATACGGCGAATACACACCTATCGCGGCGGGCCCTGCGGCCAACAACGGACGGGACCCGCGGCTAATACACGACATCACGGATCGCGGTGATGCCCTGTATTAACCCTTCAGACGCGGCGATCAAAGCTGACCATGGCGTTTGAAGGGAAAGTGACACTAACCCGGCTGCTCAGTCAGGCTGTTCTGGACCGCCGCGGTGAAATTGCGGCGTCCCAAACAGCTTACAGGACACCGGGAGGGACGTTACCTGCCTCCTCGGTGTCTGCTCCGTGCCGGGATCCCCTGCATGGCCGGCGATTTCTTTCGACGTCATTACGTTGTCGCGCACGCCGTCCCGTCATCCAATAGGATCGGCGTGCGTAGCGACGTGATGACTGCGACGGAGAGCGTGGATCCCGGGAAGAAGATGTCCGGAGCATCGGGGACACCACGGGGACGCGGCGACAGAGATGGAGCGACATCCAGGGCAGCGGTGACGAGCGGTGACGGGTCCGGAGCGGCGGGGACACGTGAGTATTACCTCCTAAACCAGTGGTCTTCAACCTGCGGACCTCCAGATGTTGCAAAACTACAACTCTCAGCAACTCCCGAAAAATACTTGAGTGCTGGATCAATGAAAGTCCATGAGGTGAGATTTTGCATGGAGCCCCAGACCGAGCATGACAGTTATTTTGTGTTTCTTCCATGTGTGGAGCTACAAATCATGTTCATTTATAGGGGGAATTCTTACCGTATTTATCGGGGTATGCCACGCACCGGCCTATAACACGCACCCTCATTTTACCAAGAATATTTGGGTAAAAAAAGTTTTTTACCCAAATTTCCTTGGTAAAATGAGGGTGCATGTGTGTGCGTGTGTATACCCCGATACAATGTTTCTTACCCCGCAGAAAGGCAGGGGGAGAGAGGCCGTCGCTGCCCGCTTCTCTCCCCCTGCCTTTCCTGGGGTCTAGAGCCCTGCTGCCGCCACTTCTCTCCCCCTGGCTATTGGCGCCGCTGCCCCTTCTCTCCCCCTGTCTATCGGTGTCGCTGCCCCCCCCGACAGACAGGGGCAGAGAAGGGGCAGCGCCCATTGCCGGCGCCGCTGCCCGGTTGCCTCCCCCATCCCCGGTTGTATAATTACCTGTTGCCGGGGTCGGGTCCGTGCTGCTTCAGGCCTCCGGTGTGGCGTCCCCTGCTTCATTGCTATGCGCTGCGAGACGCAATGACGAGTGACGTCACTCGTCATTGCGCCGCGCCGTGCAGCGCATAGCAACGACGCAGGGGACGCACACCGGAGGCCTGAAGCAGCGCTGACCCGACCCCGGCAACAGGTAATTATACAACCGGGAATGGGGGAGGCAACGGGGCAGCGGCGCCGGCAATGGGTGCTTCTGCCCCTTCTCTCCCACTGTCTGTCGGCGCCGCTGCCCCATTGCCAGCGCCGTTTCTCTCCCCCTGGCTATTGGCGCCGGCAATGGGGCAGCGGCACCGATAGCCAGGGGGAGAGAAGGGGCAGTGGCACCGATAGACAGGGGGAGAGAAGGGGCAGCAGCACTGATAGACAGGGGGAGAGAAGGGGCAGCAGCGCCGATAGCAGGGGGAGAGAAGCGGTGGCAGCAGGGACCCCAGGACAGGCAGGGGCAGAGAAGCTGGCAGCGCTGGCAGTCTCTGAACCTGAAAAAACGTATATCGGCGTATAACAAGCAGGTAGACTTTAGGCTAAAAATTTTAGCCTAAAAAATGCGTGTTATACGCCGATAAATACTGTATTTTTCTCTTAAAAAGGACATCAATTCACAACTTACTTGAAATGTGTTTTTCAGGATTTTTGTTATTGTTATTCTCTCTTGCTGTTTAAATAAACCTACCAACTGTCACGATTCGGCTTACAGGTTGTGGATCCACTGTGTCAGCGAGGGATTGGCGTGGACCGTGCCGGTGGACCGGTTCTAAGTGGCTACTGGTGTTCACCAGAGCCCGCCGCAAAGCGGGATGGTCTTGCTGCGGCGGTAGCAACCAGGTCGTATCCACTAGCAACGCCTCAACCTTGCTGACTGCTGAGAAGGCGTGGGACAGAAGGACTAGGCAGAGGCAAGGTCAGACGTAGCAGAAGGTCGGGGCAGGCGGCAAGGTAGCAGGAGATCAGGTAACACAGGCTTGGACAACACTAAACGCTTTCACTGGCATAAGGCAACAAGATCCGGCAAGGGAGTGCAGGGGAAGTGATGTGATAAAGCCAGGGAGCAGGTGGAAGCTAATCAGGCTAATTGGGCCAGGCACCAATCATTGGTGCACTGGCCCTTCAAGTCTCAGAGAGCTGGCGCGCGCGCGCCCTAGAGAGCGGAGCCGCGCACGTCAGCACATGACAGCCGGGGACTGGGACGGGTAAGTGACTTGGGATGCGATTCGCGAGCGGGCGCGTCGCGCTATGCGAATCGCATCCCCGCCGGCAATGTCAGTGCAGCGCTCCCGGTCAGCGGGTCTGACCGGGGCGCTGCAGGGAGAGAAACGCCGTGAGCGCTCCGGGGAGGAGCGGGGACCCGGAGCGCTCGGCGTAACACCAACCTACCATTCAAATTAAAGCCTGATCATTTCTTTGGCAGTGGGCAGTTTTTTTTTTTTTTTACTGTACATGTAATAGTATTCAGACATTTTTTAGATTGGTTGTAGAGATATAGGGTTAGATCTACTAAAGTCAGCCTTTTACATGCTGACCTTTAGTTAAAGGGGTACTCCGGCGCTAAGACATCTTATCCCCTATCCAAAGGTATTACCCCCGTGATCTTCCACGCCGCACATCGTTAGGATCAGCCCCTGGAGCGTGCACCCGGAGCATGCTGTCATGCCCCCTCCCATAGGCTTGCATTGAGGGGGCGGAGTGTGACGTCACATAGGGCGGGGCCGTGACGTCACTATGCTCCATCCCCATGATCGCCAGTAATCAGACTGATTCTAACGGGCTGTGGCATGGAAGATCACGGGGGTCTCCAACGGCGGAACCCCCGCGATCAGGCATCTTATCCCCTATCCTTTGGATAGGGGATAAGATGTCTTAGCGCCAGAGTACCCCTTTAAAGTGAGTCAGAGAAAATTGTTTCAAAATGTATTGAGGCATAGGCCTCTATAAATTTGTTGTAACTGTGGCTGTTATGCAACATAGATTCAAATCTATGCCTGCAATGAGTAAGCATAGACTTCAGCCACCATTCATGTAAATTTCTCACATATTAGTGACTCTTAGCCACACACACCCTCTTGCCAAAGCTACGCCCAATTTTCCAGAAAGAGAGTGTTACGCTATGCGCTCCTGCCTCACACGCTGGCCGTGAGCGCATGGTCCCCTTACCTTCTGCTGCCGACGGGGCTGGGACTCGTATTGTGGGATGCACCCGCATGCGAGCCCCATTCCGTCACTCTCCGGGTGTTTCCTCTGCTTCCGCCTCTCTGATCCGGCGATTGTGTCCCCGTCCCTTAGGGCGTGCGCATGCCGGAGCTTTAATATTTAAAGGGCCAGTACGCTCATTAGTGTAACCACCTGTGCCTTGTTTATAAATTCTTCCCCCCTCCTCAGTTCTCAGCCGGATCTTTGTTGCCTTGTGCCCTAGAGAAAGCGTTCCTTTGTATTGCCGTGCCGTGTACCCGATCTCCTGCTCTTGTGACCTTGACCTTGCTTCTCTGCCGCCTGTCTACTGAACTTCTGCTACGTCCCGACTACGCTACTGTGCCACCTGCCCTGACCTACAGATATCCTGACTACGAGTTGTCTCATCCCTTCTGTGCTTCGCATCTCCTCAGCCACCTGTGTGGTCGAGCCGTTGTTGGGGGTTGCGTCCTTGGTGTCGCCTGCAGCTGCAAGCCCATCCTGCTTTGTGGTGGGCTCTGGTGAAGACCAGCGGCACCTTAGACTCCGCTCCCTGGCACGGTCCAAGTTATCTGCCACACAGGTCCAGCGGATCCACATACACCGGAGTTCCTGTCTTCAGAAACGTGAGTGTTACAGAGAGAAGTGCAAACACACTAAACTATTGCAATTTGTGCAAATTTATCTCGCACAAAAATTTTCTACTTTTGTACAACAGTTCTCTAGCATACCCCTTTAGTTTTGATTGACAAGGTGCAAACTTACAGTCTTAGATCATGAAAGGGTAAAATGAACATAAGGTCTATTTTTATGTGTTTTTACAATTCCTTGATGCAGTTGGATTTGTATTGTTTGACTCTTTTTGATTTGGCATTTACTGAAATTTTTTCTTATATTTGTTCAAGTATTAAAGGTGGTTAAGTTTTATCATTGTTGTAATGAATACTGAAACACTTTTTTATCGTTATGAAGTTACAGATAGTGATTCCCAAAGTCTTGCCTACCTCATCCCTGTCAATCTAGCATATACACTGTACCAAGAACTGTGGAGTATATTGATGCCTCACAGGCTAGCTATCAAATCTTTCTGTGCAATTTTAATTCTAGCCAGAAATCTTTACCGCTTTGTAAAACATAGAATACATTTCAATGGAGGAATTTCCTCTTCCTCAGACATGTGCACATAAAATACATCATGTAAAGTTAATATTAGTGTAGGAAGATGCCCTGGCCTTGAAAGACATTGGGCAGGTCATTACATACTGTACAGTAATAACGGTAAGGGAAGGGTCACACATGCCGTATTTTGTTGCATATTTGCTGCTGTGTATTCTCCTACACATTGAAGTCAATGGGTAGCAAATAAGCTGCGTATTGTGCTATCCATTGACTCTAATGGGAAGGAAAATACGCAGCAGCAAATATGCAGCAAAATTCTGCATGTGTGACCCTACCATAAAGATACAGTCATGACCGTAAATGTTGGCACCCCAGAAATGTTTCTACAAAATGAAGTATTTCTCACAGAAAAGGATTGCAGTAACACATGTTTTGCTATACACATGTGTATTCCCTTTGTGTGTTTCGGAATTAAACCAATAAAGGGAGGAAAATAGCTAATTGGACATAATGTCACACCAAACCCCCAAAATGGGCTGGACAAAATTATTGGCACCCTTTCAAAATTATGGAAAAACAAGATTGTTTCAAGCATGTTATGCTACTTTAAACTCACCTGGGGCAAGTAACAGGTGTGAGCAATATAAAAATTACACCTCAAATCAGATAAAAAGTAGAGAAGTTGACTCAGTCTTTGCATTGTGTGTCTGTGTGTGCCACACTAAGCATGAACAAGAGAAGGAGGAGAAGAGAACCAGAATTGTGGGAAAAAATCACCAATCTCAAGGTTACAAGTCCATCTCCAGAGATCTAGATTTGCCTTTGTCCACAGTGCGCAACATTATCAAGAAGTTTGCAACCCATGGCACTTTAGATAATCTCCCTGAGTGTGAACAGAAGAGAAAAATTTATGAAAGGTGTCAACGCAGAATAGTCCGGATGGTGGATAAGCAGCCCCAAACAAGTTCCAAAGATATTTGAGCTGTCCTGTAGGCTCAGGGAGCATCAGTGTCAGCGCAAACTATCCATCGACATTTAAATGAAATGAAACGCTATGGCGGGAGACCCAGGAGGACAACACTGCTGACACAGAGACATAAAAAAGCAAGACTACATTTTGCCAAAATAAACTTGAGTAAGCCAAAATCCTTCTGGGAAAATGTCCTGTGGACAGATGAGACTAAGATAGAGCTTTTTGGTAAAGCACATCATTCTACTGTGTTACTGAAACCGGAATGAGGCCTACAAAGAAAAGAACACAGTACCTACAGTGAAATATGATGGAGGTTCAATGATGTTTTGGGGTGGTTTTGTAGTGTTGCTCGCGAATATTCGCAATTCGAATTTTATTCGCGAATATCGCATATTCGCGAATTCGCGAATATTCGCGAATATAGCGCTATATATTCGTAATTACGAATATTAAATTTTTTTTATTTTTTTTTCACAGTACACATCACAGTGATCATCCCTCTCTGCTTCCAGCTTGTGTGGTGTAAAGAAGGCTCTAATACTACTGTGTGAGACCGGCGTGCGAATTTGCATATACTAATTTTCGCATATGCAAATTTTCGCATATGATAACTTTTGTATATGCAAATTTTCGCATGTGTTAATTTTCGCATGCGCGAATATTCGCATATGCGAAAATAAAACGAGAATATTACGAATATGCGAATATTCGCGAATATGACGAATATTCGTCCATATATTCGCGAATATTCGCGAATTCGAATATGGCCTATGCCGCTCAACACTATTGTTTTGCTGCCTCTGGCACTGGGTGCCTTGAGTATGGGCAAGGTATCATGATATCTGAGGATTACCAATGGATTTTGGGTAGCAGGACCATGTTCTGGTATCGTTTTTGGAATACTAATGAGGTCCCAAGAATTTTTCAACTAAAGGGGTTATCCTGGATAAAAAAATTAAAAAAACAGAGCTGATTTCTTCACCTGTCCTCAGGTTGTGTGTGGCAATGCAGCTCCGTTCCATTGAAGTGACCAAAGCCAAGTTATAATAATACCACACACAAATGGAGAACAGCTGTGGTGCTATTTTTTTTTTAGAAGAAATTTAGCTATTTTTTAAATCCCCGGATAACCCCTTTAACTGTCTAGGTTCTACACAGACGGCTGGAAGAGCTGATCCAGGGATTAGCATATATTGCATATATGGCAATATATGGCAATTAATTTCAGATTTGATAGGCCTCCCGAGGGAATTTTGACTTTGTAAGATGAAAGGCTAAAGATTTTTATTTTGGTCACTTTGGAGGATATTGTCTTTTTTCTTCACTAAGATCATGCTTGTATACCTCTACTGTGTTTTCCATTTTTTGGTGCAAAGAATATTGTGATTGGCCTCTTCTTCAATCGGTGATGGGGGTACCCCTGTAATACCAATACCTTCAGGTCTGATTTTATGTTGTCTGCTATGATAAGCATCTCCCTTTAATCAGATGGATTGCTATGGTTTTCATGTACTGTAATAATAGATTTACTCAGTAGATTTACTCACATCCATTTTCTCTGATGGGGATACTAAGGTGGCGGGGGTAATTCGTTTCATTGATGCTTGTCTAGTAACTATAATGGTCATGGAATCGGTAAAATTTATTTAATAGCAGAATCCAAGGGTAAGTTGAATAGATTTGTTCTTTTGAAGTAATCTTTTAGTCTATCAATGGCCCTTCTTATTTTGCTCAGCCTTCATCATTATTTTTGTGGGGATTAATATTACTACTATTTTCCATTTCCCACATTTACATCTCCAATTACCTCGAGGTTCTTCACCTCTGCTGTTACATTCAGTTTTATTTAAAGGGCCATTTATTTTTGTCAGATATTATCTTTCAGATTTTTTTCCCAGTGGTTAATTTGCTTTGCTCACAAATATTTTTGCATTATTGTTTCAAAAGTGATGATATGGAATTCTTTCTCTGTCATTGTCTTTGGGTTCGTGATGTTGTGGTTGGCTCATGTTATCTGGTACCTCTGTTGGATCCAATGTATCTTTTTTCATTTCCTTTTTGTTCCAGGTTTTGTAGGTACCAGTTATGTTGTCACTGTTATCCTTTTGTAATTTAAAAGCTCTTTTTTAGTACAAACACGTTTGATCAACATGTTAACACACCTAATACGTTTTCCCATCTATGTACAAATGTTACATCATTTAAAAAAAAAAAAAATTGTCTCCAATGTCAAATGTAACCCTCTAGGAGCCATATTTTCTTATACAATGGCAAGAAATCCATATCCAATGTATGCTTAAGATTCGCATGCATAACCTTCTCAAGATTGTGAAAAATAGTTCTCAAATCTCTTTGATCTATTTAGCATTTATACTCACAGTACCTTCTTGTAAAGTTGCACAGTTCTGTGATGTCAGTTCAGTAATTAAAGTGTACCTGTCATCAACAAAAACTTTGTATACAATGTAGATAATATGTACCGTATTTTTCATCCTATAGGACGCATCGGGTATAAGAGGCACCCAATTTTTAGGGGCAAAATCTAAAAAAATAAAGATTTTGAACCCAATAGTGGTCTTCAACCTGCGGACCTCCAGATGTTGCAAAACTACAACTCCCAGCATGCCCCGAACAGCCCAACTGAACAGCCGGGTTAGTGTCACTTTCCCTTCAGACGCGGCGGTCAGCTTTGATCGCCGCGTCTGAAGGGTTAATACAGGGCATCACCGCGATCGGTGATGTCCTGTATTAGCCGCGGGTCCCAGCCGTTGATGGCCTCAGGGACCGCCGCGATAGGGGTGTATTCGCCATATAAGACGCACCGACTTTTCCCCCCCAGTTTTGGGGAAGAAAAAGAGCGTCTTATACGGCGAAAAATACGGTATATGTATATTTGTAATATACATTGGTTAAACAATGTGTATATTTTTGTCCTTGCAGCTACACACCTTGCATGTGTGTCTCTATGATCCCTGTTTGTCCTGCCCTCACTTCCTGTTTTTGGACTCCGCATAGAGACACACAGACAATCGCTGCAGGGAGAGCATTTTTTCACCCAAAAATATACAATATTTTTAACCAATGTATATTACAAATATACATATAATGGTATTATCTACATTTTTTTTAAAGTTTTTTTTTTTTATGACAGGTACACTTTAAGCACTTTCTGCCTGAAAAATTAGTAGGGAAGTATTTTATACTGTAGTCTCTGCTGGATAGAGGTAGTCATATGTCCGCTGTCAGCGGGATGGATGGCAGAAAATCTCAGAGTTACAGACTCCCGGTAGTAAATGAAGATAAAGTAAAACAGAGTGGCTCAGCACTCCAATACACCATTCGCAGCATTTCCAATGAGCAGATGTATGCACACCTTTTTGGCTAATACTCTGGGATTTAGATCTACAGTAAGTTAATGTAAGAAACCCATTGTGACTTCAGGTGATATGGGCAGCACCCTGTCAACTGTTTGTTCAACACCTACTGTGGTGTAGCGCACTGACCCTAATGATGTCTGTGATTAGAGATGAGCGAACTTACAGTAAATTCGATTTGTCACGAACTTCTCTGCTCGGCAGTTGATGACTTATCCTGCATAAATTAGTTCAGCTTTCAGGTGCTCCCGTGGGCTGGAAAAGGTGGATACAGACCTAGGAGACTCTTTCCTAGGACTTTATCCACCTTTTCCAGCCCACTGGAGCACCTGAAAGCTGAACTAATTTATGCAAGATAAGTCATCAACTGCCGAGCCGAGAAGTTCATGACAAATCGAATTTACTGTAAGTTCGCATATCTCTATCTGTGATGACTAAAATAGGTGATACATACACTTTTTT